>NC_086107.1:686280-1027560 GCF_963921235.1 Mobula hypostoma
GGCTATTTGCTGATGTCCCACTGGGTGTAGAACTGTGTAGAACTGTGTAAAATCCCGTGGTGGTTTTGAATTTCGGACTATGTAGACCATCACGATGGTTTGCTGCTCCAGAACGCGGGCACTGCAGTCATATGCAGAACCTGTGGGCAGAGGAGCTACAGCTGGCAAAAAGGGTCACTCTTTCCAATTAATGACTGAAAAATGTACTCTAGCTACTTCAGTCAGGAGGAATGGTGCTTTAAAAACCATGGCAGAGACTGTTAAGGACTGTGAATACATTATTGTGTCTGTGGTTTTGAATGGGAAGACTATTTTCTATCTGAGGCCAGCAAGAGATGTGTTTCTGGACCTGAGTAGGGTTTAAGAGTGGGGAAGATTTTCAGGTGGGTGTTGGCCCCCATGTAGATGGTGATACTCTCCTGACAAGGCCCTCCCGCCTCACCTGCACTCTCCAATGCAGCACAGGGCACCTCTGGGGTTTTTGACTTCCTTCTCACCTTTCAGTGCTACCCGCTTATGCAGCTGGAGGTACACTTTCAAGTGGAATTTGAGGGGTATTATTACACCATCCCCTGGGCCGATGTGTCACGCCTGTAAAGAGTTTAGGCATGTTTGAAAGAATTACCCAAGCCGCCAGGCTGACAACTCCACCTCAGATGTGCACGGAGATACCGCTGGCCTTCTCCATCCCCCCAAGCCCCACCACTGTTCCTCCCCCTGTTGACCCCCTGTGCTGGTAAGCTGTGGAAGTCAGGGATCGGTGTTGCATGGATGACAATGAGGGTAGGAAGGTGAAGAAAAAGAAGAAACATCTGAAGTCTTCTCCCCAGGAGAAGGAGCAGCTGGATGCTGTTGAACAAAACCCAGAGGGTCCTGATGCTCCTGAGAAACAGCAAGGGCCTGGAGAAGTCAGGGGACGGGAAGTAGTGCCCAACACTGAGGACGCTTCCCAAAATGGAGGTCAGCGTGGCTCAGGGTATCCACAGCCTGAAACGGTGGAAGAATGTGTCCTCTGAGCCTGGAGATCAAAGGCCACAAGAGGAGGGAGCTTTACCCCCAGTAAAGGCTGTATGCAAGGAGTACGTCTCCCCAAAGCTGGAGGATAGCCCTGTTGTACCAGGGCCCTGCTAGGGTGGCATCTCCTGAAGATGTATCCTCCGGGCTGGTGAGCAGCGGCACTGTAGAGGGGCCGTGTGGGGAGGTAGAATCAGAGAGCGCATTCCCCCGGGGGGGGGCTAAACCCTATTGAACAGGGGTCATCTGTGGGTACAGAGTCACCAGTGGGATTAGTTTCCAAGATGGCTGCCTCAGTTGAGGCTCGGCACCCTGCTGGGGAGCGTCTAGTCCACGAGGGGAACTGGAGCAACCCTGGATTGTTGTCCCGTGCAGCTGGTCAGAGGAAGTGTGTCCCGGGGGGTTTGGAGGGAGGGGACTCTCCTGGTGCTGATTCCGCAGGGGGTGACAAGGGTGTGGAGGCTCATATCCTGGCTGAGGGATTCTGGATCCAGGGATGGTGGGGTCTCCCTCTGTTACTGGCCCGGGGGCTGGGGTAGTGCCTGTGGTGGGTCTCCCATCAGGGCTACAGTGAGGAGTGAGGTAGTCATGTCGGGTGCAGACGATGACTGCTTGGAGGGTGACGAGAGTGCGGGATTGAGAGGGGGAAGAGGGGGCCTTTTTTGAGGCCGAGGTGGCAGACTTCCTTGACCCCAGCACCGTGTCACAGCCCACCTCTGTGGAGGAGATCTGACAGTTTGCGAGGGACTACTGGGGGAAACCTTGCAAGGCCCAGCTGGCCACGGACATCTAGTTGGGTCTGCAAGAGGCTGTTCAGTCCGTACACACTGCTCTTCAGCAGAAGGGGAAGGGAGCTGAAGTGACTCACAGAGAGAGGTGAGGTGCCCGTTTAAGAATCGGTAATGAAGGGTTGTAGGGTGAGGTTAGGAGAGGGCTTGAAGGAGGCTCTGCTCTTTCTCTGTGGGGCTCTGGTGAGGGGTCTCAGTAAGGTGCATCATGAAGTTACGTGTTGCTACCTTTAACGTAAATGGTGGTAGGAGGGCTCCACAAATTCCATCATCTCTCTGTCCTCTGGGACAGGAGAAAGGCGGCGAGCTTCCTGCAGGAAACTCGCACTGTTCCCGGAGACAAATCCACCTGGCTCCTGGAATGGTGAGGGGGGAGATCAACATGAGCCACGTCCACCGGAGTGGCCATCAGCCTGAAATATGGAAGGTTCAGGAACTCGTGCAAGGCTGCCTGCTTCACTTCACCGAGCGCCAGGACAGCGTTTCGTCAATGTGTACGCCCCTGAGCCCGGTCCGATGCAGTTGCGCCTGTTCGAGAGGTGTCTGCGTTGCTAGGGTCCATAAACCATTGTGAGGTGTCATCCTGGGAGGTAACTTCAATGCGCCATCAAGGAGGGGGATCGTGCAGGTTCCCAGAATACTGGAACATCGGTGTGGAAGTTAAGGGAGCTGGTCATGTCCTTTGACTTGGTCGACATCTGATGGAGAACTTCACACTGACTCTTGAGCTTTCTCAAGGAGGTACAGAGGGAGTGGAGGCTTGTAGATCAATAAACTGTACATTTCCAAGTTGCACGTCTCCCTAGTGTTGGCTGTCTCCATGCAGCCGGTCATACGCCGACTGCACTGCCTGCACGGGTGGGGTCCGCGTACAGTACTGGCATTTCAACCACTGGCTGCTGGAGGACGGCCGTTTCCAGGATTCACTCCAGCAGGAAGAACAGGGGAATTTCCCCTTCCTGAGGCTCTGGTGGGATGTGGGCTAATGCCCGGGATCGATTGGCTTGAGAAGCAGGTGATCAACCAGAGTCCTGGTGAGGACTGACCACTGGACATCCGGCCCTCTGGGATGAGTACCACCAGGAAGAAGGAAGCTTTGCAGCTCGAGAGATCCCAGACCGCATTTGTGAGGTCATGGGTCCAAATGGTTCGGGATCTGGACCATGCCGCGGCCTTCTTCGATTCTCTCGAGAAGAGGAAGAGTGACCGGGGGCAGCTCGTGGAGCTGGTGACAGAGGATGGCCCGTTCATCGTGGATCCAGCTAGGTTATCGCAGAGATCCATTTCTTTTATCAGGCTCTATTCTCACCCGATCTGTGCAGTGAGGATGCACACGGGGCTCTGGGGGAAGACTTACCGAGAACTAGCCATGAGAGTGCTGAACAGATAGATGCTCTGCTGTCTTTGGTGGAGCTAACCAGTGCCCTCAACCAGCTGCAGAGAGGCAAGTCCCTGAGACTAGATGGGTTGACCTTCTGGGACATCCGAGGGACTGATTATACAGGGGTACTGTGGAGAGAATGGCGACGGGTGAGATGCCCCTCTCCTGGTGCAGAGCAGTCGTGACCCTGATGACCAAGAAGAGGGATCTCCATAACCAGCGGAGTTGGTGCCCAGTATCCCTCCTCAGTGCGGAGTACCAGATCTTTGCCCAGGCAACGGCTAATCACTGGGCTCCGTGCTGGCTCAAGTGGTCCACCCTGTCCAGTCCTACACGGTCCAACCGGGACAATATCCACCTTTTCCAGGATCTGATCTACCTGTGCCGAGAGACTGGTCTATCAGTTGCTTTTCTCTCCCTTGACCAGGAGAAGGCATTTGACAAGGTGGACTACGAGTACCTTTTTGAAACTCTATGAGCGTTCGGGTCATGCTATATTTTGTGGCCCACGTCCAACTGTTGTACACTGCTGCAGAGTGCCTCATTAAAGTTATTGACAGCAACCTTGTGTTTTGTGGGAGGCGTTGTGTCGGGGTGCCCCATGTTGGGGTAGTTGTACTCTGTTTGTATGAAGTCATTCCTGTACGTAAGAACGTTAGAATGTAAGAAATAGCAGCAGGAGTAGGCCACCTGCCCTGTCAATCCATTTGCCTTTGTGATAGCCTGCTGCACCTGCATGCCAGCCTTTTGTGATTCATGCATAAGTACTCCCAAGTCTCTCTGCACAGCAGCATGGTGCAATTTTTTACCACTTAAATAATAAACCTGCTATTTCATTTTTCCTTCCAAAGTGGATGACCTGGTATTATGGACATTGTACCCCATCTGCCAGACCCTTGCCCACTCACTTAACCTCTGCAGACTCTCTGTATCTTCTGCACAATTTGCTTTTCCACACAATTTAGTGTCATCAGCAAAGTTAGATACATTACACTCAGTCCCCTCTTCCACACTATTAATGTATATCATGAACAGTTGTGGGCCCAGCACCGACCCCTGCAGCACATCGCTCACCACTGATTGCCAACCAGAGAAACACCCATGTAGGAATGCGATGAGGTGGAGGATAAATGCGTGGCTGAGAGATTGGACCAGGGGGCAGGGATTCAAGTTTTTGGATCATTGGGACCTCTTTTGGCGCAGGCGTGACCTGTACAAAAAGGACGGGTTACACTTGAATCCTAGGGGGACCAATATCCTGGCAGGGAGATTAGCGGGGGCTACTGAGGTGACTTTAAACTAGAATGGTTGGGGGGTGGGAATCAAATTAAAGAGGCTAGGCGTGAGGAGGTTAGTTCACAACAGGGGGATGGGAACCAGTGCAGAGACAGAGGGGTGTAAAGTGAGGGTAAAAGCAAAAAGTACAAAGGAGAAAAGTAAAAGTGGCAGGCCGACAAATCCAGGGCAAGCATTAAAAAGGGCAACTTTTCAACATAATTGTAGAAGGGCTAAGAGAGTTGTAAAAGAGCGCCTGAAGGCTTTATGTGTCAATGCAAGGAGCATTCATAATAAGGTGGATGAATTGAAAGTGCAGATTGTTGTTAATGATTATGATATAGTTGGGATCACAGAGACATGGCTCCAGGGTGACCAGGGATGGGAGCTCAACGTTCAGGGATATTCAATATTCAGGAGGGATAGACATGAAGGAAGGGGAGGTGGGGTGGCGTTGCTGGTTAAAGAAGAGATTAACGCAATAGAAAGGAAGGACATAAGCCGGGAAGATGTGGAATCGATATGGGTAGAGCTGCGTAACACTAAGGGGCAGAAGATGCTGGTGGGAGTTGTGTACAGGCCACCTAACAGTAGTAGTGAGGTGGGAGATGGTATTAAACAGGAAATTAGAAATGTGTGCAATAAAGGAACAGCAGTTATAATGGGTGACTTCAATCTACATGTAGACTGGGTGAACCAAATTGGTAAAGGTGCTGAGGAAGAGGATTTCTTGGAATGTATGCGGGATGGTTTTTTGAACCAACATGTTGAGGAACCAACTAGAGAGCAAGCTATTCTGGACTGGGTTTTGAGCAGTGAGGAAGGGTTGATTAGCGATCTTGTCGTGAGAGGCCCCTTGGGTAAGAGTGACCATAATATGGTGGAATTCTTCATTAAGATGGAGAGTGACATAGTTAATTCAGAAACAAAGGTTCTGAACTTAAAGAGGGGTAACTTTGAAGGTATGAGACGTGAATTAGCTAAGATAGACTGGCAAATGACACTTAAAGGATTGACGGTGGATATGCAATGGCAAGCATTTAAAGGTTGCATGGATGAACTACAACAATTGTTCATCCCAGTTTGACAAAAGAATAAATCAAGGAAGGTAGTGTACCCGTGGCTGACAAGAGAAATTAGGGATAGTATCAATTCCAAAGAAGAAGCATACAAATTAGCCAGAGAAAGTGGCTCACCTGAGGACTGGGAGAAATTCAGAGTTCAGCAGAGGGGGACAAAGGGCTTAATTAGGAAGGGGAAAAAAGATTATGAGAGAAAACTGGCAGGAAACATAAAAACGGACTGTAAAAGCTTTTATAGATATGTAAAAAGGAAAAGACTGATAAAGACAAATGTAGGTCCCCTGCAGACAGAAACAGGTGAATTGATTATGGGGAGCAAGGACATGGCAGACAAATTGAATAATTACTTTGGTTCTGTCTTCACTAAGAAGGACATAAATAATCTTCCAGAAATAGTAAGGGACAGAGGGTCCAGTGAGATGGAGGAACTGAGCGAAATACATGTTAGTAGGGAAGTGGTGTTAGGTAAATTGAAGGGATTGAAGGCAGATAAATCCCCAGGGCCAGATGGTCTGCATCCTAGAGTGCTTAAGGAAGTAGCCCAAGAAATAGTGGATGCATTAGTGATAATTTTTCAAAACTCGTTAGATTCTGGACTAGTTCCTGAGGATTGGAGGGTGGCTAATGTAACCCCACTTTTTAAAAAAGGAGGGAGAGAGAAACCGGGGAATTATAGACTGAAGACAGGAGGGGGAGGGATAGAGCCGAGAGCTGGACAGGTGATAGGCAAAAGGGGATACGAGAGGATCATGGGACAGGAGGCCTAGGGAGAAAGACGGGGGGGGGGGGTGACCCAGAGGATGGGCAAGAGGTATATTCAGAGGGACAGAGGGAGAAAAAGGAGAGTGAGAGAAAGAATGTGTGCATAAAAATGAGTAACAGCTGGGGTACGAGGGGGAGGTGGGGCCTAACGGAAGTTAGAGAAGTCAATGTTCATGCCATCTGGTTGGAGGCTACCCAGACGGAATATAAGGTGTTGTTCCTCCAACCTGAGTGTGGCTTCATCTTTACAGTAGAGGAGGCCGTGGATAGACATGTCAGAATGGGAATGGGATGTGGAATTAAAATGTGTGGCCACTGGGAGATCCTGCTTTCTCTGGTGGACAGAGCGTAGATGTTCAGCAAAGCGGTCTCCCAGTCTGCGTCGGGTCTCACCAATATATAAAAGGCCACATCGGGAGCACCGGACGCAGTATATCACCCCAGTCGACTCACAGGTGAAGTGATGCCTCACCTGGAAGGACTGTTTGGGGCCCTGAATGGTGGTAAGGGAGGAAGTGTAAGGGCATGTGTAGCACTTGTTCCGCTTACACGGATAAGTGCCAGGAGGGAGATCAGTGGGGAGGGATGGGGGGGACGAATGGACAAGGGAGTTGTGTAGGGAGCTTAACTGCGACTCCAGCCTTGAACTCCAGGCCGGGTCTTTATGTGCTGCTGTTGTGACTCCCGTCTCCCCTTCCCCCACCACCACTCTGCAACCCCGTCTTCCTCAGATCCCACCGTCAACTCCTGGGCCCTCAGAGGCTCCATCTTCCTCTCACCCCAACCCTCCCCTCTCCATTGACACCCCCAGCCTCCCCCCTCCCCCCTCTGATCCCAGCTCTCATCCGTGCCGGGTCTTTACCATCCCCTCCGACCTTCAACTGTCGGATGCAGAACGCTCTGTTCTCAGTAAGGGCCTCACGTTTGTCCCCCTTCGCCCACACCTCAGTGAGTTCCGTGTTCGCCACGATGCGGAACTTTTCTTCCGCCGTCTCCGTCTCCGAGCCTACTTCTTCGGCAAGGACTCTTCTACCCCCACCGATGACCCCTTCTCCCGTCTTCAACCCTCCTCTTCTTCATGGACACCCCGCTCTGGTCTTCTGCCTGCTCTGGATCTCTTTATTGCCAACTGCCGACGGGACATCAACCGTCTCGACTTCACCGCACCTTGTCCCCATTCCAACCTCACTCCTTCAGAACGCTCTGCTCTCCACTCCCTCCGCACTAATCCTAACCTTATTATTAAACCCGCTGATAAAGGGGGTGCTGTTGTAGTCTGGCGTACTGACCTCTACCTTGCCGAGGCACAGCGACAACTTCGCGGATACCTCCTCTTATTTACCCCTCGATCGTGACCCCACCAAGGAGCACCAGGCCATTGTCTCCCACACTATCAACGACTTTATCCGCTCAGGGGATCTCCCATCCACTGCTACCAACCTTATAGTTCCCACACCCCGCACTTCCCGTTTCTACCTCCTACCCAAGATCCACAAACCTGCCTGTCCTGGCCGACCTATTGTCTCAGCTTGCTCCTGCCCCACCGAACTCGTTTCTGCATACCTCGACACTGTTTTATCACCCCTTGTTCAATCCCTTCCGACCTATGTTCGTGACACTTCTCACGCTCTTAAACTTTTCGATGATTTTAAGTTCCCTGGCCCCCACCGCTTTATTTTCACCATGGATGTCCAGTCCCTGTATACTTCCATCCCCATCAGGAAGGTCTCAAAGCTCTCCGCTTCTTTTTGGATTCCAGACCTAATCAGTTCCCCTCCACCACCACTCTGCTCCGTCTAGCAGAATTAGTCCTTACTCTTAATAATTTCTCCTTTTGCTCCTCCCATTTCCTCCAAACTAAAGGTGTAGCTATGGGCACCCGTATGGGTCCTAGCTATGCCTGCCTTTTTGTTGGGTTTGTGGAACAATCTATGTTCCGTGCCTATTCTGGTATCTGTCCCCCACTTTTCCTTCGCTACATCGACGACTGCATTGGCGCTGCTTCCTGCACGCATGCAGAACTCGTTGACTTTATTAACTTTGCCTCCAACTTTCACCCTGCCCTCAAGTTTACCTGGTCTATTTCCAACACCTCCCTCCCCTTTCTAGATCTTTCTGTCTCTGTCTCTGGAGACAGCTTATCCACTGATGTCTACTATAAGCCTACTGACTCTCACAGCTATCTGGACTATTCCTCTTCTCACCCTGTCTCTTGCAAAAACGCCATCCCCTTCTCACAATTCCTCCGTCTCCGCCGCATCTGCTCTCAGGATGAGGCTTTTCATTCTAGGACGAGGGAGATGTCTTCATTTTTTAAAGAAAGGGGCTTCCCTTCCTCCACTATCAACTCTGCTCTTAAACGCATCTCCTCCATTTCACGTACATCTGCTCTCACTCCATCCTCCCACCACCCCACTAGGAATAGGGTTCCCCTGGTCCTCACCTACCACCCCACCAGCCTCCGGGTCCAACATATTATTCTCCGTAACTTCCGCCACCTCCAACGGGATCCCACCACTAAGCACATCTTTCCCTCCCCCCCTCTCTCTGCATTCCGCAGGGATCGCTCCCTACACAACTCCCTTGTCCATTCGTCCCCCCCATCCCTCCCCATTGATCTCCCTCCTGGCACTTATCCGTGTAAGCGGAACAAGTGCTACACATGCCCTTACACTTCCTCCCTTACCACCATTCAGGGCCCCAAACAGTCCTTCCAGGTGAGGCATCACTTCACCTGTGAGTCGACTGGGGTGATATACTGCGTCCGGTGCTCCCGATGTGGCCTTTTATATATTGGTGAGACCCGACGCAGACTGGGAGACCGCTTTGCTGAACATCTACGCTCTGTCCGCCAGAGAAAGCAGGATCTCCCAGTGGCCACACATTTTAATTCCACATCCCATTCCCATTCTGACATGTCTATCCACGGCCTCCTCTACTGTAAAGATGAAGCCACACTCAGGTTGGAGGAACAACACCTTATATTCCGTCTGGGTAGCCTCCAACCAGATGGCATGAACATTGACTTCTCTAACTTCCGCTAGGCCCCACCTCCCCCTCGTACCCCAGCTGTTACTCATTTTTATGCACACATTCTTTTTCTCACTCTCCTTTTTCTCCCTCTGTCCCTCTGAATATACCTCTTGCCCATCCTCTGGGTCACCCCCCCCGTCTTTCTCCCTAGGCCTCCTGTCCCATGATCCTCTCGTATCCCCTTTTGCCTATCACCTGTCCAGCTCTCGGCTCTATCCCTCCCCCTCCTGTCTTCTCCTATCATTTTGCATCTCCCCCTCCCCCTCCAGCTTTCAAATCCCTTACTCACTCTTCCTTCAGTTAGTCCTGACGAAGGGTCTCGGCCTGAAACGTCGACTGCGCCTCTTCCTATAGATGCTGCTTGGCCTGCTGCGTTCACCAGCAACTTTGATGTATGTTGCTTGAATTTCCAGCATCTGCAGAATTCCTGTTGTTTGAATTATAGACTGGTTAGCCTAACGTCGGTGGTGGGGAAACTGCTGGAGTCAGTTATCAAGGATGTGATAACAGCACATTTGGAAAGCGGTGAAATGATCGGACAAAGTCAGCATGGATTTGTGAAAGGAAAATCATGTCTGACGAATCTCATAGAATTTTTTGAGGATGTAACTAGTAGAGTAGATAGGGGAGAACCAGTGGATGTGGTATATTTGGATTTTCAAAAGGCTTTTGACAAGGTCCCACACAGGAGATTAGTGTGCAAACTTAAAGCACACGGTATTGGGGGTAAGGTATTGGTGTGGGTGGAGAATTGGTTAGCAAACAGGAAGCAAAGAGTGGGAATAAACGGGACCTTTTCAGAATGGCAGGCGGTGACTAGTGGGGTACCACAAGGCTCACTGCTGGGACCCCAGTTGTTTACAATATATATTAATGACTTGGATGAGGGAATTAAATGCAGCATCTCCAAGTTTGCGGATGACACGAAGTTGGGTGGCAGTGTTAGCAGTGAGGAGGATGCTAAGAGGATGCAGGGTGACTTGGATAGGTTGGGTGAGTGGGCAAATTCATGGCAGATGCAATTTAATGTGGATAAATGTGAAGTTATCCACTTTGGTGGCAAAAATAAGAAAACAGATTATTATCTGAATGGTGGCCGATTAGGAAAAGGGGAGGTGCAACGAGACCTGGGTGTCATTATACACCAGTCATTGAAAGTGGGCATGCAGGTACAGCAGGCGGTGAAAAAGGCGAATGGTATGCTGGCATTTATAGCGAGAGGATTCGAGTACAGGAGCAGGGAGGTACTACTGCAGTTGTACAAGGCCTTGGTGAGACCACACCTGGAGTATTGTGTGCAGTTTTGGTCCCCTAATCTGAGGAAAGACATCTTTGCCATAGAGGGAGTACAAAGAAGGTTCACCAGATTGATTCCTGGGATGGCAGGACTTTCATATGAAGAAAGACTGGATGAATTGGGCTTGTACTCGTTGGAATTTAGAAGATTGAGGGGGGATCTGATTGAAACGTAATAAGATCCTAAAGGGATTGAACAGGCTAGATGCAGGAAGATTGTTCCCGATGTTGGGGAAGTCCAGAACGAGGGGCCACAGTTTGAGGATAGAGGGGAAGCCTTTTAGGACCGAGATTAGGAAAAACTTCTTCACACAGAGAGTGGTGAATCTGTGGAATTCTCTGCCACAGGAAACAGTTGAGGCCAGTTCATTGGCTATATTTAAGAGGGAGTTAGATATGGCCCTTGTGGCTACGGGGATCAGGGGGTATGGAGGGAAGGCTGGGGCGGGGTTCTGAGTTGGATGATCAGCCATGATCATAATAAATGGCGGTACAGGCTTGAAGGGCCGAATGGCCTACTCCTGCACCTATTTTCTATGTTTCTATGTTTCTATGTATCCCAACTCTCTGCTTTGTATTGGTTAACCAATTCTCTATCCATGCTGATACATCACACCCAACTTTATACATCCTTATCTTATGGATAAGTCTTTTATACGGTACCTTATCGAATGCCTTCTGGAATTTCAAGTTAATAATATCCATCTGTTCCCCTCTATCTACTGTGCTTGTTATGTCCTCAAAGAACTCCAGTAAGTTTGTCAAACAGGACCTACCTTTGCTGAATCCATGCTGGGTCTGCCTGATGGATCCAATTCTTTCCAGATGCCTCGCTATTTCTTCTTTAATGACAGCTTCAAGTATTTTCCCAACTACAGATGTTAAATGAACTGCCTATAGTTACCTGTTTTTGTCTACATCCTCTTTTGAACAGTGGCATGACATTCGCCATCAGCCCAGAGTCCAGAGAACTTTGGTAAGTTATCACCAAAGCCTCTACTATAACTTCTGCCATTCCTTTCAGTACCCTGGGATGCATTCTATCAGGATGAGGGGCGTTATCTATCTTCAGGCGCACAAGTTGGCTCAGCACTGCCTCTCACCTCCCATCTCATCCATAACATCTCTCTTTGGCACGTTAGACGTGTCCTCCACCATGAAGACCGACACAAAATAGTCATTCAAAGCCTCAGCCATTTCCTCATTATCCAATATCAATTCCCCCTTCTCGTCTTCCAAGGGACCTACATTCACTTTAGCCACCCTTTTAAGCTTTATATAATTATGAAAACTTTTACTACCCATTTTTATATTTTGTGCTAGTTTATTTTCATAAAGATAGCATAAGACCATAAGACATAGGAGCAGAATTAGGCCATCTGGCTCATCAAGTCTGCTCCGCATACAATTATGTCTGATCCTTTTTTCTATCTCCTCCTCAACCCCAGTTCCCAGCCTTCTCCCGTAACCTTTGATGCCATGTCCAATCAAGAACCTATCAATCTCTGCCTTAAATACACCCAGTGACCTGGCCTCCACAGCTGCATGTGGCAAAAAATTCCACAAATTCACCACCCTTTGGCGAAAGTAGTTTCTCCACATCTCTGTTTTGAAAGGGCGCCCCTCTATCCTGAAGCTGTGCCCTCTTGTTCTAGACTCCCCCACCATGGGAAACATCCTTTCCAAATCTACTCTGTCTAGTCCTTTCAACATTCGAAAGGTTTCAATGAGATCCCCCTCATCTTTCTGAATTCCAGCAAGAACAGACCCAGAGCCATCAAACATTCAAATTTCAAAGGCATCTGTTAGTCTTGTGAGACCATGAATCTGTGCCTGGAAAATCTTCACTCTCCAGGGCACAGGCCTGGGCAAGTTTGTATGGAAGATTGGCAGTTGCCCATGCTGCGTCTCCCCTCTCCACGACACTGATGTTGTCCAAGGGAAGGGCAAGGGCTGATACAGTTTGGCACCAGTGTCGTCGCAGAGCACTGCGTGGTTAAGTGCCTTGCTCAAGGACACAACACGCTCCTCGGCTGGGGCTCGAACTCACAACCTTCAGATTGCTAGTCCAATGCCTTAACCACTTGGCCATGTGCCCACAAACATTCCTCATATGATAACCCTTTCATTCCTGGAATCATCCTTGTGAACCTCCTCTGGACCCTGTCCAATGCCAGCACATATTTTCTAAGATGAGGGGCCAGAATTGTTCACAATACTCAAGGTGAGGCCTCACTTAGCACCTTACCAGTATCATATTCTTGCTCTAGTATTCTAGACCTCTTGAAATGAATGCTAACATGACATTTGCCTTCCTTACCGCCGACTCAACCTGCAAGTTAACCTTCAAGGTGTTCTGCACAAGGACTCCCAAGTCCCTTTGCATCTCAGATTTTTGGATTTTCTCCCCATTTAGTAAATAGTCTGCACATTTGTTTCTACTACCAAAGTGCATGACTATGCATTTTCCAATATTCTATTTCATTGGCCACTTTCTTGCCCATTCTCCTAATCTGTCTGTCCTTCTGCATCCTACCTGTTTCCTCAACACTATTTGCCCCTCCACCAATCTATGTATCATCTGCAAACTTGGCAACAAAGCCATCTATTCCACCATCTAAATCGTTTATATACAGCATAAAAAGAAGTGGTCCCAACACCGACCCCTGTGGAACACGACTAGTCACTGGCAACCAACCAGAAAAGGGTCCTTTTATTCCCACTCACTGCCTCCTAACAATCAGCCAATGATCTAGCCATGTTAGTAACTTTCCTGTAATACCATGGGCTCTTAACTTGGTAAGCAGCCTCATGTGTGACACCTTGTTAAAGGCCTTCTGAAAGTCCAAATACACAACATCCACTGCATCCCCTTTATCTATCTTACTTGTAATCTCTTCAAAGAATTCCAACAGGTTCATCAGGCAGGATTTTCCCTGAAGGAAACCATGCTGACTTTGTACTATCTTGTTCTGCGTCACCATCATCTCATCCTTAACAATTGACTCTAACATCGTCCCAACCACCAAGGTCAAGCTAACTGGTCTATAATTTCCTT
Source organism: Mobula hypostoma (assembly GCF_963921235.1). NCBI lineage: Eukaryota > Metazoa > Chordata > Chondrichthyes > Myliobatiformes > Myliobatidae > Mobula > Mobula hypostoma. The sequence continues at coordinate 699,970 of NC_086107.1, forward strand.
TCTGCTGCCTTCCTCTTTTCTTAAAGAGTGGAGTGACATTTGCAATTTTTCAGTCCTCTGGCACCATGATCCAATGATTTTTGAAAGATCATTTCTAATGCCACCATAATCTCCAACGCTACCTCGTTCAGAACCCTAGGATGCAGTTCATCTGGTCCAGGTGACTAATGTATCTTTAGGTCTTTTAGCCTTTTGAGCACCTTCTCTCTTGTAATAGTAACTGCACTCATTTCTCTTCCTTCACACACTGCAAGATCAGACATACCGCTAGTGTCTTCCACAGTGAAGACTGACGCAAAACACTTATTCAGTTCAGCAGCCATCTCCCTGTCTCCCGTTATTATTTCTTCAGCCTCATTTTCTAGCGGTCCTATACCTATTCTCATTTCTCTTTCATTTTTAACATACTTGAAAAATTTTTTACTATCTACTTTTATATTATTTGCTAGCTTGCTTTCATATTTCATCTTTTCCCTTCTAATGTTTTTTTTAGTTGCTTTTCTGTAGATTTTTAAAAACTTCCCATTCCTCTATCTCCCCATTATTTTTTGCTTTGTTGTATACCCTCTCTTTTGTTTTTACATTAGCTTTGACTTCCCTTGTCAGCCACGGTTATACTACTTTACTATTTGAGTATTTCCTCATTTTTGGAATACACATGTCCTGCACCTTCCTCATTTTTCCCAGAAACTAACACCATTGTTGCTCTGCTGACATCCCTGCCAGCAGGTCCTTCCAATTTACTTTGGCCAACTCCTCTCTCATACCACTGTAATTTCCCTTACTCCATTGAAATACTGCTACATCAGACTTTACTTTCCCCCTATCAAATTTCAAGTTGATTTCAATTATGTTGTGATCACTGGTTCCTAAGAGTTCTTTTACCTTAAACTTCCTAAGTGCCTCCAGTTCATTACATAACACTCAGGCCAGTATAGCTGATCCCCTAGTAGGCTCAACAACAAACTGCTCTAAAAAGCTATCTCTTCGGCATTCAACAAACTCACTCTCTTGAGATCTTTGCCAACCTGATTTTCCCAATCGACCTGCATGTTAAAATCTCCCATGACTACCATAACACTGCCCTTTTGACTCACCTTTTCTATTTCCTGTTGTAACCTGTGGTTCACCTCCCAGCTACTGTTGGGAGGCCTGTATATAACTGCCATCAACGTCCTTTTACCTTTGCAGTTTCTTAACTTAACCCACAAGGATTCAACATCTTCCGATCCCATGTCACATCTTTCTACTGATTTGAAGCCATTCTTTACCAGCAGAGCCATGCCACCCCCTCTGCCTACCTTCCCATCCCTCCGATACAATGTACAACCTTGAACATTGATCTCCCAGCTACAACCATTCTTCAGCCATGATTCAGTGATGGCCACAATATCATACCTGACAATCTGTAATATTGCAACAAGATCATCCACCTTATTTGTTATACTATGCATATTTAGATAAAATACCTTGAGTACTGTATTTGCTGTCCTTTCTAACTGCATCCCTAATGATTTGATACTCAGCCTGTTGGCTGCAACCAAGTCCCATCACCTGCCTGCCCTTCCTGACAGTCTGACTGCACGCTATCTTTACTTTTTTATCATCCATCCTATCCTGAGTCCCTTCACTCCAGTTCCCACCCCCCCTGCCAAGTTAGTTTAAACTCTCCCAACAGCTGTAACAAACCTGCCCATGAGAGTATTGGTCTCCTTCGGGTTCAGGTGCAACCCGTCACTTTTGAACAGGTCATACCTCCCCCAGAAGAGATCTCAATGATCCAAGAACCTGAAGCCCTGCCCCCTACACTAGCTTCTCAGCCACATATTTATCTGCCAGATCATCGTGTTTCTGCCCTCACTGGCACGTGGCACAGGCAGTAACCCAGAAATTACTACCCTGGAGGTCCTGCTTCTCAGCTTCCTACCTGGCTCTCTAAATTCACTTTTCAGGACCTCTTTGCTTTTCCTTCCTATGTCATTGGTACCAATATATACTACGACATCGGGCTGCTCTCCCTCCCCCTCTAAAATGTTGTGGACACGATTCGAGACATCCCTGACCCTGGCACTTTGGAGGCAACATACCATCCGGGTGTCCCGTTCACGTCCACAGAATCTCCTGTCTGTTCCCCTCACTGTCGAGTCCCCTATCACTACCACTCCCCTCTTCTCTCTCTTTCCTTCTGCACCACTAGCTTCCCTTTCTTTATTGCTCACTTAGCAGTTCTTGGTTGCTTTTTAAAATCTTCCCAATCTTCCACTTTCTCACTACCCTTGGCGACTTTGTATGCATGAGCTTTTAGTTTGATGCCTTCTCTTACTTCCTTAGTTATCCAAGACTGGCTCTCCCCACTCTTACTGTCCTTGCTTTTAACTGGAATGTACTTTTGTTGAGGACCGTGAAAAATCTCTTTGAAAGTATTCCACTTTTCCTCAACTGTCCCACCATATAGCCTGTGTACCCAGTCTACACTAGCCAAATCCTCCCTCATCCCATTGTAGTCTCCATTGTTTAGGCACAATACACTGGTGTTAGATCAAACTCCTGCACCCTCCATTTGTATGAGTGCCTTCTCTGTAAGAGGTTAACAGGTCTGGTTCTACACCAATGACTTCCTCCTCATGGTCACCAAACCTGTTGACTTGCAGAGGATGTGAGACTGCCAGCAGATCTACTCAGCTGCATCCTCTGCAGGGGTCAACTGGGAGAAGAGTGTGGGCTTCTTGAGGGGTCAGTGGCAGGTGGGCTGCCTACCAGAGAGGTTGAGAGCAACACACATCTCCTCTGCCTACGTTCCACAGAGCAGGCCTGGCTAGCAACCTGACATGACTTGGAGACAAAAATCTTTGCTCGGCTGGGATGCTGGTTGGGCCTCCTTTGTGCAATCTCATTCCAGGGAAGGGCATTAGTTATAAATCAGCTGGTCACCTCCATTATCTGGTATCGGCTAACTACTTTAGTCCTGCCCACTGCTTTTGTCTCCAGGATCCAGAAGAGGCTGGTGGACTTCTTCTGGGGAAGCAGGAGGCATTGGGTCTCTGCAGCAGTCCAGAGTGTGGAGGGCGGCCAGTTTTTGGTGTGTGTGCTCACCCAGCTGACGTCTCTCCGCCGGGGACCCTGCAGAGATACCTGTACAGTGACCAGCCTCCGAGACAGCATGGGCTGGTGATGCGCTTTCTCTGCCTCAGGACCCTGCAGAGATACCTGTACAGTGACCAGCCTCCGAGACAGCATGCTTCGGCCGGATTCGAACCCAGGACCGCTCGCCTTGAAGTCCGGTGCTGAAGCCACTGTACCACCGACCAGCTAATGCTAACACCTGTTCAGCCAGAAATGCACATCAGACACAGGCCTCAGGATAACGTGAGCCATCTTGTTGGGATACCCACCATGCCCTTCCATGCCAGGCTGAGGCAGTTCTTGTATGGCTCTCTTGCACACCTTCCATTTCCTCGCCTTCATCTGCTGACCAGACTCACTTTGATGGTCTGCTTCACCATCTGGCAGCGGAGGAGGTCCCCAGTGGAAGTCTCTCTATACAGGGGTGCTTCCCCTGTACACTGAGGACCTGGGGTGGAAGGTGTTACATCGGGCAGTACCGTACAACAGGTTTTTGAGCAGGTTCACTGACACCCCGTCCACCTGTCCATCCTGTGCCCGAGGGGAGTCAGTCTACCGCACTTATACGAAGTGTGAGAGGTTGCAGCCCCTGTCTGAGTGTCTGAAGGGGCTTCTGCTCAGGTTCTGGTTACACTTCAGCCCCGCACTCCTCACATACGGGCACCCAGTACGGTGGGGGGTGGATCGCAAGGAGGGTCTCCTGTGGGCATGGCCAAGATGGCCACTCACAGTTCCAGGCAGCGGGCAGTCAGGGGCTCTGCCAGGGCCGACAGCCTGTCCCTCTTCCAGGGGGTATGTTTGTGTCCGATTGCCCTTGGAAAGGGAGCATGCAGTCACCATAGATACAGTGGGAGATTTCTGGGAGTGGTGGGTCTCCCAGGGAATTGACTGTTTTATAGACAGTAATAAATTTATTTTAATTTGAATTTTATTGCTGTCTTGTAAATACTGAATGTTTGTACTTAGTGTGTTTTTGTGTGAATGAACTCTATAGTTTTGGAAAAAAATTGGGGTAGTGAGGGAGGGTCACACTGGGAGAGGCTCTGAGGGAGGGGTAGTACTGAGGGAGGGCTGGTACTGAGGGAGAGGTGTTACTGAGGGAGGGGTGTTACTGAGGGAGGGATGGTATTGATGGAGGGTCACTGAGGGAGGGTCAGACTGGGAGGGTCACACTGTGGGGGGGTGTTACTGAGGGAGGGGGTTGTACTGAGGGAGGGTCACAGAGGGAAGGATGTTACTGAGTGATGGTCAGTGAGGGAGGGTCACTGAGGGAGGGACGGTACTGAGGGAGGGTCACTGAGGGAGGGGTGGTACTGAGGGATGGTCACTGAGGGAGGGTCACACTGTGGGAGGGGTGGTACTGAGGGAGGGTCACAGTGTGGGAGGGGTGGGACTGAGGGAGGGTCACTGATGGAGGGGTGGTACTGAGGGAGGGTCACACTCTGTGTTGGTAGTACTGAGGATGCCCTGTGGTCTGTGTTCTTTGTTCTACCTGCAGACACAAGAGGCATGCTGATGGGATCCTCACCAGTGAACTCAGCAAGATGCGCTTACAGATCGCTGCCAGAGAGTTTCTGAAGAAACTCGGCGTGTCTCGGAGAAGGTGTGCGAGAGAATGAGACTGGGAGGGGTGAGGGGGGATGACAGGCAAGGGAAGTGGAGCCATAGGGTGGGGTTACGGTTGTGTGAGGGGTGGGGAATTAGAATGAGTTGTTGGAAGAGAGGTGGGGATGGAGCGAGGTGGAGGGAGGGGAGGTGCGGAATGCCTGTCCTGATTGTGAGGATCTCTTCTTCAGTGAGGACACTCAGCAGTTAACCCCCTTCCATCACAGCCTCAGTGACCTCAGTGCCCAGCCCAACCGCTCACTGCGAGGGACAACACCTCAGGAACCACGGTAACATGATGCTGTGCTAACCCTTTAACCTGCTCTAAGATCAATCTTACCCTTCCCTCCCACACAGCCCTCCACCTTTCTATCATCTGTGTGTCTCTTCCATGTCGCTAATGCCCGTTTCTCACTGTTACCATCGGGTAGGAGGTACAGAAACCTAAACGCACATACTCAGCAATTCAGAAATAGCTTCTTCCCCTCTGTCATCCGATTCCTAAATGGACATTAAACCCTTGACACTGCCTCACTCTTTTAATATACATTACTTGTGTTTTTTGCATGATTTAAAACTATTTAATATATGTACACTGTAATTTATGTATTTATTTATTATTATTTTATTTTGTGTTTTTTCTTTCTTCTATATTATGTATTGCATTGAACTGCTGCTGCTAAGTTAACAAATTTCACATCACATGCCAGTGAAAATAAACCTGATTCTGATTCTAAACCTGGTGTATCTGTCTCTACCACCCGGCAGAGAATTTCACACACTCACCACTCTGTGTGAAAACAACTATCACTGATATCACCCCGCCCTCCATACTTTCCTTGAATAACCAGAAAATGATACCTGTTTGTATTAGCTATTTGTGCTCTGGGAGAAGAAAATTCTCCAACTGTCCACTCAATCTTGCCTCTTATCCTCCTTTGCTCTAAAGAGAAAAACCCCAGCTCACTCAAGATTTTCTCTTAAATCACGCTCTCTAATCCAGGCAGCATCCTGGTAAATCTCTGCAGCCTCCCTATAGGATCCACACCCTTCCTGTATTGAGGCAACTGGAACTGGAACCTGGGTATTCCACTGCAGACAAGCTGCCCTGTGGAGGGGAGGGTGTGGCTTTAATTCCTGAGCAGAATTGCCAGGACTATAATTGAAACCCCATTAGTGCTGTGGGTTTGTGTCCATTCCTCGTCTGTTGTTGCTGGGAACTTGTTTATTGTTAGCATGTGTAGGAGGATACGGTGAGAAACTTTGGTTTGCCTGCCATACTCTGTCGGTACAATCACCAAGATTCATGATTGTTCAATATCATTTCCAGCACACAAATGTAACGGAGAACAAAATAATTGTTACTCAGGATCTGATGCAGCACAAGAATAAACAATACAACAAAAATAAATACATATGATAGCTTGTATACATAGATTGATTTATGTCCATAAAGTGACGCTGAGGACAGGAGTGTCTGTACATAAAGAGACTCTGACAGGAAATGATAAAGTAGTGGTGGTTGGGGGTGTGAAGTTAATGGGTGGAGGTGTTGATCAGCCTTACTGCTTGGGGAAAGGAACTGTTTTTGAGTCTGATGGTCCTGGTGTGGGTGTTACGTACCTTCCCCTCATGGGAGGTATTAGAAAATGGAAAATAATGGATTGCAGAATTAGTTTTACACTTACACAGAGAGGGCTGTGCAGGCCACATACCGTTACAGACGAGAGACAGAGAGAAATCACAAGTTCAGCTTTAGAGTACAACTGATCCCTTTGCGAATTTTATCCTTGAGTCTGGTGGTGTCTACTTTCAGCTTTTATATTTTCTGCTCAATGTGAGGGGGAGAAAAGAGATTCTTTGAGGAAGGAGAGGCATTTATTTTGGTTGATTTCTGAGGAAATATACAAGAAGTCTATGGAAGGGAGGAACGTTTCAGTGATATACACCACCATAGATCATGCATCAACAAAGTTTGCTGAGGGGATTCAGGGACTGGGCAAATTTCCATGGCAGTGAGCCTGGTTCCGTGCTGCAGACGGGAAAGGGGAAGATGAGGAATATGGTAGTCATAGGGGATTCCATACTGAGGGGAAGAGACAGGAGGTTCTGTCAGCCTGATAGAGATGCCAGCATGGTGTGTTGCCTGCTAGGTGCCAGGGTTCGGGATGTATCAGATCAGGTGCAGAGTATTCTGAAGGGAGAGGGTGAACAGCCAGAAGTCTTGGTACACGTTGGTACCAATGACATAGGTAGAAAAAGGGAGGAGGTCCTGAAGAGAGAGTTCAGGGAATTAGGTAGGAAGTTGAAGAGCAGAACCTCTAGGGTAGTAATCTCAGGATTGCTGCCTGTGCCATGTGCTAGTGAGTGCAAGAATAGCATGATCAGGCGTATTAATGTGTGGCTGAGGGACTGGTGTAGGGGACAGGACTTCAGATTCCTGGATCATGGGGCCTCTTCTGAGGGAGGTACGACCTGTACAAAAAGGACAGGTTACACCTGAATCCAAAGGGGTCCAATATCCAAGCAGGCAGGTTTAATAGAGCTGTTAGGGAGGGTTTAAGCTAATTTGGCAGCGGGATGGGAACCAGAGTGATATGGCTGAAGAAGGGGAAAACAGAAATAAATCAAAGACAGTGTGCAACAGGGATGATAGGAAGAACAGGTAGGAGATGAGGCATAAACACAACCAGTGGGATGAGTTACAGAGCAATAGAGGCACGGTGCAGTTAAATCAGAAAGCAACAAATACTGTAATGAGAGTGTTGTATTTGAATGTACACGGCATAAGGAATAAAATGGATGATCTTGAAATTCAGCTATAGATTGGCAAATATGACATTCTGGCCATCTTTGAAACTTGGCTAAAGAATGGCTGCCATTGGGAGCTGAACGTCCAAGGATATACGGTGTATCGGAAAGATAGGTTAGTAGGCAGAGGGGGTAGTGTGGCCCCGTGTACAAAAAATAATATTAAATCACTAGAAAGAGATGACATAGGATTGGAAGGTGTAGAGAGAGTCTCTATGTGTTGAGTTAAGAAATGGCAAGGGTAAAAGGACCCTAATGGTAGTTGTAAACAGGACTCCAAACAGCAGCCGGGATGTGGATTACAAATTACAGCAGGAGATAGAAAAGACATGTCAGAAGGGCAATGTCATGATAATCGTTGGGAATTTTAACATGAGTGTGGATTGGGATAACCAGGCCAGTACTGGACCTCAGGAGAGAGAATTTGTTGAGCCCACTAGGGGATTGGCTGTGCTGGATTGAATGTTGTGCAATGATCCGGAGGTGATAAGACAGCTTAAGGTTAAGAAACCCTTAGGGAACTGTAATCACAATATGATCGAGATCACATTGAAATTTGAGAGGGAAAAGATAAAATCCAATGTGTTGGTATTTCAGTGGAATAAAGGAAAATACAATGGCATGAGAGGGGAACTGGCTGAAGTTGACTAGAAAAGGACATTTGCAGGAAGGACAGCAGAGCAGCAATGGCTGGAGTTGCTGCAGAAAATGAGGGAAGTGTAAGACTATCTATTCCGAATAAGAAGACATTTTCGAATGGAAGAAGGACACTACCGTGGCTGACAAGTGAAGTCAGAGTCAAAGTAAAAGCAAAAGAGAGGGCATACAAGGAAGCCAGAGCAAGTGGGAAGACAGAAGATTGGAGAGCTTTTAAAAACTTGCAGAAGGAATCTAAGAAGGTCATTAGGAAGGAAAAGATGAATTATGAAAGGAGGCTGGCGGCTAATATTAAAGAAGATACCAAAATCTTTTTTTAAGTACATAAAGGGTAAAAGAGAGTTGAGGGTAGATATAGGACCAATAGAAAATGACACTGGAGATATTGTAATGAGAGATGCAGAGATGGCAGAGAAACTGAATGTGTATTTTGCATCAGTCTTCACAGTGGAAGACGTCTGCAGTATACCGGACCCCACCAGCCTCCGGGTCCAACATATAATTCTCCGTTACTTCCACCACCTCCAACAGGATCCCACCACTAAGCACATCTTTCCCTCCCCCCCCCGCTTTCCGCAGGGATCGCTCCGTTCGCGACTCCCTTGTCCCTTCGTCCCCCCCCATCCCTTCCCACTGATCTCCCCCCGGCACTTATCCTTGTAAGCGGAACAAGTGCTTACACATACACTTCCTCCCTCACCACCATTCAGGACCCCAGACAGTCCTTCCAGGTGAGGTGACATGTCACCTATGAGTCGGCTGGGGTGATATACTGCGTCCGGTGCTTCCGGTGCAGCCTGCTATGTATTGGCGAGACCCGACGCAGACTGGGAGACCGTTTCACTGAACACCTATGCTCTGTCTGCCAGAGAAAGCAGGATCTTCCTGTGGCCACACATTTTAATTCCACGTCCCATTCCCATTCTGATATGTCTGTCCACGGCCTCCTCTACTGTAAAGATGAAGCCACACTCAGGTTGGAAGAACAACATCTTGTATTCCGTTTGGGTAGCCTCCAACCTGATGGCACGAACATTGACTTCTCTAACTTCCATTAATGCCCCACCTCCCTCCCTTCCTTCCTTCTTTCCTTCCTTATTTATTTATTTATTTATTTATTTATTTATTCCTCTTCCTCTCTCTCTCTCTCTCTCTCTCTTCCCCCCCTTTTTTTCTCTTTTTCTTTTTGCTCCCTCTGTTCCTCTCACAATTACTCCTTTCCTGCTCTCCATCCTCTGGGCTCCACTCCCTTTTCTCCCTATGCTTCCCGTCCCGTGATCCTCTCCCTTCTCCAGCCTTGAATCCCTTTTGCCAATCAACTTTCCAGCTCTTGGCTCCATCCCTCCCCCTCCTGTCTTCTCCTATTATTTCAGATCTCCCCTCCCCCTCCCACTTTCAAATCTCTTACTATCTCCTCTTTCAGTTAGTCCTGACAAAGGGTCTCGGCCCGAAACGTCAGCTGTACCTCTTCCTATAGATGCTGCCTGGCCTGCTGTGTTCACCAGCATTTTTTGAGTGTGTTGCTTGAATTTCCAGTGTCTGCAGATTTCCTCATGTTTGCATGACTATATCACGTCCACTTAGGAGAGCGCTAACCACATCATCAAGAATAATCAGCATCCTTTTGTGTCACTGCTTCGTATCTTCTATCCAGCATTAGGGTAAAAAAAATAGGCAGCCTAATTATGCTGCATGGAAAGGGAAGGGGGACATTATGGTTAAGAGATGATGCCAAACATCGTCGGGAAGCGGCAAGGAGAGGGAGAGAACAAGAATCGGATGAGGCCAGGGCCGCATGACTCCAGGATCAAAGAGTCAGGACAAAGAAAGATGAGAGAAGAAGAGACAGAGGAGGAGAGGTATGCACGTCTCCAGGATCAGAGACAAAGAACAAACAGAAGAGATGAAGAGACGGGGGATGAAAGGACTGCACGCCTCCAGAATGACAACGAGAGGCACAAGGGTGGCAGATAAACCAGAAATGATGCCATCAAAAGTGTCCTTCATTAAATGAGGAGGAACTATATCTGCTTTGCTATGCGTCGTTCTTCTTTAATAAACAGATTTTCTACTTCAGTTTCCAAAGCAAAGCGATACCAATAGCATTCAGGAAAATTTAATGTTCATTCTGGTCACATCAGACTGCACTACCCTTCTCTCACCCCGTTGGTCAACTGGTCACCCCGTTGTCCAGTTCATTTCTAGAGATATAGAATATAAAAGCAGGGATGTGATGTTGAGGGTCTATAAGGCACTCGTGAGACCACACTTAGAGTATTGTGTGCAGATTTGGGCTCCATATTTTGGGAAGGATACACTGACATTGGAGAGGGTTCAGAAAAGATTCATAAGAATGATTCCAGGAATTAAAGGGTTACCATATGAGGAACGTCTGGCAGCTCTTGGGCTGTATTCCCTGGAGCTCAGGAGAATGACGGGGGATCTCATGGAAACATTCCAAATGTTAAAAGGCCTGAAGAGATTAGATATTGCAAAGTTATTTCTCATGGTAGGGGATTCTAGGACAAGAAGGAACGACTTCAGGATTGAAGGACGTCCATTTAGAACTGAGATGCGGAAAAATTACTTTATTCAGAGGGTCGTAAATCTGTGGAATTTGTTGCCATGGCTGTGGAGGCCAAGTCATTGGGTGCATTTAAGGCAGAGATAGATAGGTTCTTGAATACCCAGGGATTCAAAGGATATGGGGAGAGGGCAGGGAAATGGGGATGTCTGGAAGAATTGGATCAGCCCATGATTGAATAGCGAAGCGGACTCGATGGGTTAAATGGCCTGCTTCTGCTCCTACATCTTATGGTCTTATGGCTTCTGAAGAAGTAGAATGCGCTCACTTAGCCATAATTTCCATGTGATCTTCCACAGAGGAACCAAAGGCTAGCAAACTTCTCCAACTCCCCATTCCCCCTTCCCAACTTCTCCATCTCCTCCTTTCCACTTCTCACCTTTCTCCCTTGCCTTCCACATTCGCACTTTTGCCAACTTCCCCATCCTGTTTCCCACCTTCTCCATCTCCCCTTTCCAATTCCCACCTTCCGCATATTACCCTTCCCCAATCCCACTTTCTCCACTTCCCTTTCCCCAATGACACCACCTCTCCCTTCGCCCTTCTCTGCCTTCTCCACCTTCCCCATTTCCACCTTCTCCACCTCCCCTTCTCATTCCCCATTCCAACCTTCAGCACCTCACCATTCCCATCCCCAACTTCTTCAACTCTGTCTTACCCCTTCACACCTTCTCCACCTTTCCTGTCCACCTTCCTCATTTTCACCTTCTCCACCTCCTCTTCCGCATCCAATAAACCACCATCCCTTCCCCATTACCTCCTTCTCCACCTCTCCCTTCCCATTCCCACTTTATCCATCTCCCCTTCCATGTTCCAAACTTCTCCACCTCCTCCTCCTTCCCAGCTTCTTCACCTCCCCCTTCCACAATCCCACCTTCTCCACCTCCAGCTCCCCCTATCCGGTTCACATCTCCAACTTTCACTTCCCTACTTCCACCTTCACTACCACCCCTTCCCAATTCCACAATCTCCACATTCCCCTTTCCAATTCCCACCTTCGCCACCACACCATACGGATCCATTCAGAGCAGTATGCCCAATTCCCCACTGATCCAGTCTGAGTGGTATGCCCATTCCCCATTGATACAATCAGCCTGGTATGCTCATTCCCCATTGATGTAGACAGAGTGGTATGCCCCACTCTCATTGATACAGTCAAACTGGTATGCCCCATTCCCGTTGATACAGTCAGAGCAGTCAACCCCAATCCCCATTGATACAGGCAGAGTTGTATGTCCCATTCCCATTGGTACAATCAGAGCAATATGCCCCATTCCCCACTGATACAGGCAGAGTTGTATGTCCCATTCCCATTGATATAGTCAGAGCAATATGTCCCATTCCCCATTGATCCATTCCACCTTCCTGAAGTCGGTCACAAGCTGTTTTCTTTGCTGATCCTGAGGTTTATTTTTTCACTTGAAAGTAGTTCACTCTATGTGAGTGAGCCAGATAGCTGCCTTTGGTTATCATCACCGAGTTGGGAGCCAGACCAGGTCTCTGCTGCGATGTTCGACACTCTAGGCAGGAGAACTGCGTCCCCAGTTGTTTCTTTCAAGTTGGTCATCTTCCCTCACATTCCATCTCTATTCCTGATATAAAGTGCAAGAAATCACACTGCTCCGTAGAACATTCTGGAGTAATGTGTGCAGTTCTGGTCACCCTGTTACAGGAACGATGTGGAGCCTTTTGGGAGAGTACGTAAGATATTGGATGTGGATAAGTGGACAAGAGCTATAAGCAGAGGGTTGACAAATTTTGGGTTGTTTTCTCCGGAGAGGCGGAGGATGAAGAGAGACCTGATCGAGGATAACACGATTACGAGAGGCACAGATAGAGTCGACAGACAATGTTTTTGTTGAGTGGAAGAATATTCAAAGGAGGTGTGCAAGAAATTTCTTTCACACTGACTGTGATGGGTGTCTCGAATTGTCCTGCAGGGTTGGTGGTGGTAGCAGATATGATAGTGGCATTTCGGAGGCATTTAGACAAACACATGGACAGACAGGCAATGGAGGGATTTTACAGTACTGCGCGGAAGTCAAAGGCACACATATATAACTAAGGTGCCTAAGACTTTTGCACAGAATTGTACTTGTCAACGTGGAGTGGAGAGAAAGTTTTAAAATCTGGCAGGAGCAAAGGATGACGGGAATGGTGAGGTGAGGTGCCACAAGAGTAGTGTTGGACAAGTGGTAGAAAATGGTGAGGGTGAAGTGCCATGGGAGGGGTGTTGGACAAGTGGTAGAAAATGGTGAGGGTGAAGTGCCATGGGAGGGGTGTTGGACAAGTGGTAGAAAATGGTGAGGGTGAAGTGCCATGGGAGGGGTGTTGGACAAGTGGTAGAAAATGGTGAGGGTTAAGTGCCATGGGAGGGGTGTTGGACAAGTGGTAGAAAGTGGTGAGGGTGAAGTGCCATGGGAGGGGTGTTGGATAGGTGGTAGAAAAGGAGTTCCAGTGGTTGGTCTGGTGCTGTGGGTGCAGACACACCCAGCCCTGAGACACCGGGCAAGGTCACTTGATTCCATACAATTGGTTTATTGATCATTACAGAATGTCTCTCTGGTGTTTCCCGCTCCCTCCCCTCGCCCTTCGCCTTTTCCTAAATGTGATTCCCCTCTCCCTGCCCCCTTCCCACTCTCGGTCCACAATAGAGATCCATATCAGAATCAGGTTTATCATCGCTCACATACGTCATGAAATTAGTTTTTCTTGTGGCAGTAGTACAGTGCAATACATAAAATTACTACAGTACTGTGCAAAAGTTCTGGGCATTCTAGCATTCCAGCATCTTGTGCACAGTACCATAGGCCATGTGCATGCAGAAAGGATTAGTTTTGATTGGCTTCATAAACAGCACAAACGCGGTGAGCCGGCTGGCCTGTTCCTGTGCTGTACTGCTGTTAAGTTAACAGCGGTCAGACAACCAGTGACAACCAAACCACTAAGCAATCTGCACTCAACATTTGCAGTTATGAACAGAATATCGTGGCTGATGAGAACGGAAGGAACGTGTTCTGTCTCAACTGGATCCGCACAAAACTATTAACTAACAGGTAAAGGGTAAACTTGTGCAGTAAGTTCTACCGATGTGTTTGACTGAAAAATGTTGTCAGCCCCAGTATCTGGAGAAAGTTTGCGTAATGACTGTTCGGCCACCATCTGGCCAAACATTGGAAAAGGGTCAACCGTCCTGTGCCAATTTTGTTCAGAATAGAAACACTATCACCTGCAGGTTTCTTGGCCGTGATGTCCATGTTGTGTAAACAGGACATATTCTTGGTGAGATTTACACTCAGGAACCGAAAGCTCCATATCCACTCCACTTCAGCAACATTAATACAGGCAGGGCAGTGTACCCCATTCCCCCCACTTCACACATTCACCTCCCCTTCCCCACTCCCACATTCTCCACCTCCCCTTTGCATTCCCACCTCCACTTCCCCATTCCCACCTTCCCCTGCCTCCTTCCCACTTCCACCTCCCCATTCCCCTTCTCAACTTCTCCAGCTAACCCCTCCACAACTCCCCCTTCACCCATCCCTTCTTTCCCAACTGCCTCTTCCCCATGTCCCCTTCCCCTTCCCAACTTCTCCACCTCCCTCTTCCCCATTCCCACCTCCCTTCCCCTTTCCAGCTTCCGCACATCCTTGTTCCCCCTTCCCCTTCCCACCTTCTCCAGCTCAGCACTATTCATAGAGATAGGGTGCTGTACTTCCTACCCAACCTGAAGACCATGATCAGTCACCTTGCTTTGATGACACTGAGGGTGATGTGCAAAGGCACTCCTGAAGTGGGACTATACCGCCATTTTTTCATCGTCACTGGGTCTGAATCCTGGAACACCCTACCCAACAGCTCAGTCAAAGTACCTTCACCTGAAAGAATGCAGTCAGTCGATCATCAAGATGGCTCACCCCTCGCCTTCTTAGGGCTATGAGTGGGGGAATAATGGATTTTGGCCATGCCATGGTGTAACAGACATGTTGGAGAGACCATGGGACAATTGGAGATACTCCTTGTTGCTGCAGTTGCTCTGATCACCCATGAGTTCCCAATGTTTTCAAGCTAAAGGACTTGTGAGCCAGGCTGAGACAGGGTATTCCTAGAGGTGGTGGGAGAGGGATTTGACACCCCAGCCCAGCCCAGCCCACCCCAATGAAACAGCCTAGACCATGCCCTAGCCCAGGGTTTTCAGTCGAGTCCCTCTCCTACCGTGGGCTGGCAACTATCTGTGGTGTGGGGGCAGGCTGGTGTGAACTGGGAAAGGAGGCTGGGGTCCATGTACTCCAGGGGAAAGCAGTTGCACCAGAGGCTGGTGCCCTCACCTGTGAGTGAGGTTCATGCTGCCCACAGTGTCTCACACTGTCTGCACGTCAAGTGCTGATCATTGGTCTAAACCATCTTTGTTTCTCCACAGCCTTTCTGAAACGGAAGTGAATGAAGCGCAGCTTCTGTGTCCCATTTTCACTCAGATGATGGGCGATATGAGACAGAATGGGCTCCCACTCCACCCCATCTAGTTAACCAACCGCAAGCATTCGATCTGGAGATGGTGTCAGAGATGAAAGCATTTGTGTCATTCACCATCTGTCTCCCCTTTATGAATCAGTGGGCTGTGGATTTTGTTGTATAACTCTACACTAACCTTTCTGTGTAACTGACGCTTAATGGTCATGTCAAGGGGAATATTCCTGCAATGTTACTGAAAGAAAACAGTAAAGATTCTGAGCAACATTTTTCTGCATTGTGACATTTTATTGTGAGCCTACACAAAGGAAATCTCTTGGTATCTGTCAGTAGACTTTGAGCAATGGACACTCATCTATCTCAACAAATTTCCTGTGACAAACTTCAATCTGCACCAGTGCCTAATTGCAGCAAGACCCTCTGAACGGGGAAGGTTTTGAGGCATATAAGCCACGTACAACCAAATAAGACCATAAAACATAGCAGCAGAATTAGGCCGTCATCTTTGGTGCCCTGACTAATCAAGAATCTATCAACCTCTGCTTTAAATATACCCAATGACTTGATCTCCACAGCCGCCTGTCGCAATGGATTCCAAAAATCTGTCCAACCTTGTCTAAATATATCTCCTGAGGTAGTTTCCACTGCTTCGTTGGGCAAAGAATTCCACAGATTCACCACCCTCTGGGAAAAGCAGTTCCTCCTCATTTCCATCCTAAATTTACTCCTCGAATCTTGAGGCTATGTCCCCTAGTTCTAGTCTCACCTACCAGTGGAAACAACTTTCCTGTCTCTACCATATCTATTCCTTTCATAATTTTCTATGTTTCTATAAGATCTCCTCTCATTCTTCTGAATTCCAGTGAGTACAGTCCCAGGTGACTCAATCTCTTCTCATAGTCTAACCCCCTCATCTCTGGAATCAACCTGGTGAACCTCCTCTAAACCTCCGTTGCACCTTCAACAGAGGTAAGGAGGAATTTCTTTAGCCAGAGAGTGATGAATCTGTGGAATTTTTTGCCACAGGCAGCTGTGGAGGCCAAGTCTTTATGTATATTTAAGGTAGAGGTTGATAGATTGGTTGGGGACATGAAGGGATACGGGGAGAAGGCAGGAGACTGGGGCCGAGAGGATGATTGGATCAGCCATGAAGAAATAGCAGAGCAGACTCGTGGGCCAAATGGTCTCATTCTGCTCCTATCTCTTCTGGTGTTATGTGTCTGTGTTGGGACCGATTCTTTTTATGTTATATTTCAATGACTTGGATAATGGCATTGATATCTTTGTGGCCAAGTTTGTGGATGATATGAAGATAAGCGGAGGGGCAGGTGGTGTTCAGGAACCAGAGAAGATGCAGAAAGACTTGGACAGATTGGGAGAATGGGCAAAGAAATGGCAAATAGAATAGGCTGTTGGGAAATGCACGGTCATGCATTTTGGTAGAAGGAATAAAAGCATAGATTATTTTCTAAACCACGAGAAAACTGAGGTGCCAAGAGACCTGGGTGATCATGTAGGATCCTCTAAAGGTTAATAGGTTGAGTCAGTGGTAAGGAAGGCAGATGTATTGTTAGCTTTCATTTCAAGAGGACTAGAGTATAAAATAAAAGATATAATATTGAGGCTTTATAAGGAACTGGTGAGATCTCACTTGGAGTATTGTGAGGCCTTAATTGCTATAAGTTATCCTGGGTGTAATTGAGTGGAAAAAAAGATTCAAAACCCTTCTCCAGAAATGACAAGGCCTAGGTGAATAGGATTATGAAAAACACCAAGGGCTTCTATACATTTCTGACAGGTTTGAGGACGACTAGTGGAGGTTTAGGACCAGTCATGGGTAAAGGAGGTAAACATGTCCCTGGATTCAGAGGAGGTCAGGGAGTTTGTAACAAATACTGTACTTCAGTATTCATTGGTGAGAGGGACACTGATGAAAGTGGCGTCAATGTCAAGTACACAATTCAGCAGGAACATGTTAAAGATAAGAAAGAGGATGTGTTAGAACTTTTGAAAAGTATTTGAATAAATAAATCCACGGGCCTGGACAGGACAGGATACACCCCAGGTAACTACGGAAAGTGATGGAGGAGACGGCCATGCCTTTCATGATAACCTTTGCATCCTCACAGTTCATAGGGGGATTGGAGGATGGCAAATGTTCCATTTTTCAAGAAAGGTAATAGGGATAATCTATAAGACTATGAAACCATAAGACATAGGAGCAGAATTAAGCCATTTGGCCCATCAAGTCTGCTCCATCGTTTCATCATGGCTGATCCATTTTTTCTCTCAGCCCCAATCTCCAGCCTTCTCCCCGTATCCCTTCATGCCCTGACTAATCAAGAATCTTTCCTAGGAATTATAGACCAGTGAGTCTTACATCAGTGATGGGCAAACTATTGGAGAGGGTTGCTAGAGAGAAGATTTATGATAATTTAGAGAAACACAGTTTGATTAGTATAGTCAGCATAGCATTGCGAGGGGAGGTTTAGCCTCATGATTCTGATTAAATTCTTTGAGGATGTGACAAGATATATTAATGAAGGTAGAGGAGTGAATGCTTTAGCAATGCATTAGATAAACTTCCTCATGATAGACTCATTCAGAAAGGCAAGACTCATGGGATCCAGCGAAATGTGGCTGTGTGGAATCAGAATTGGCTTTCCCATAGTGTGGTTGTAGATGGAGCATTTTCGGCCCGGAGGTTGGTGAACAGTGGTGTTCCACAGGGATCAGGGACCTGTTCTGCGACCCCTGCTCCTCGTGATTTTTATGTATGACTTGGAAGAGGAAGTGGAAGAGTGGGTTAGTAAATCTGCAGATGATATGAAGATTGGTGGTGTTGTGGATAGTGCAGAAGATAGTCATAGATTACAATGGGATATTGACCGAATGCAGAGCTGGGCTGAGAATTGTCAGATGGAATTGAATCTAGAAAAGTGTGGAGTGATTCAGTTTGGAAGGTTGAATTTGCAGCAAAAACAAAAGTTAATGGCAGGATACTTAGCAGTGTGGAGGACCAGAGGGATGTTTGGTCCACATCCATAGATTGTTTAAAGTTGTGGCATTTTGGGATACCAGACCATTGCGTAGAGAGATTGGTAGGGGGCTTATGGAACACAGGGACTTAGGAATGCATATGTACAGTTGACTGAAAGTGCTGTCACAAGTAGACAGATGGTAAGGGAGCTGTTCTGCCCTTCATCAGTCATGGAACAAAGTGTAGGAGTCGGGAAGTAATGCTGCAGTTGTAGAAGTAATCAGTGAGGCCCCACTTGCAGCTCTGTGGACAGATTTGGTCACCCTGTTGTAGGAAAGATGTTAATAAGCTAGAAAGAGTGCAGAAAAGATTTACCAGGGTGTTTCCTGGTCCTGGGATCCTGAGTTAAAGAAAAGCAGTGGGGAAGACAAGGATTAGGACTTAGTTCTATGGAAAGTAGGAGATTGAGGGACGACGTGAGAGAAGTGTGTAAGATCATGGGGTGAAAGCACATCATCTTTTTTTACCAGGGATGGGTGCTATATACAAGGTGACATAGGCTTAAGATCAGAGGTGAGGGATTTAATAGGATATTAGGGGCAGCTCTTCACAAAAAGGGTGGTACGTATTTGGAATGGTCTACCACGAATACCGGTTAACGCGATAATATTTATGATATTTAAAAGCCATCTAGATAAGTATATGGAGAGAGTTTGTGGGTCAAACACACGCAGATGGGAACGGCTTACAGAGCAACACAACAAAATCCCACGCTGTAATCCATCTACGCCCACCAGCACGTGGCACAGGGAGTAGTCCAGTGACTACTGTCCCACAGGTGCTGATTTCCCTCCTGATATTCAGTGTGCATGATCCATTCCCTCTCTCTCTTTCTCTCTCTCTATGACATTTATACCAACATGTACTACTACCTCTGGCTGCCCACCTTCTCCTGCGTCCAATTTTCTCCAGGTGATGACAGAGCCAGTGTTCATCATCTCACTATTCTGTGACCCAGACAAGGTACAGCAAGTTTTGCTCACGGACACTGAGTATCTAATTTTTAACCACAGGTCACCATAGAGACACCAGCGCAGACATGAAGTAACAGAAAACATAAAAAAGTAACCAAACCTGTCTTTGACACAATCCAATCTGTCCACCTCAGCATTAGGCAGCCAATTCAATCTCATTACAGCCGGGGACTTTAACCAGGTCAACCTGAGAAAGGTGCTGCCAAAGTTATACCAACATGTCTCCTGCCCCACTAGAGGCCCGAATATACTTGACCACTGCTACACAGCAGTCAAGGATGCCTACCGTTCCGTCCCACGACTTCACTTCGGAAAATCGGACCATCAGGCCGTATTCCTCCTCCCGGCTTACAAACAGAAACTGAAGCAGGTGGTCACGATGTCAAAGGTGGTGTCACGTTGGACGGAGGAAGCGGATGAGGTCCTCCGTGACTGCTTTGAATCGGTGGACTGGTTAGTATTCAAGGATTCAGCAGCTAACCTCGATGAGTATGCCTCAGCTGTCATGGACTTTATTTGGAAATGTATGGAGGACTGTGTGTCTCGCAAGACGATCCGGGTATTCCCTAACCAGAAACCTTGGATGAATTATGAGGTCAAGTCCCTTTTAAAGGCTAGAGCTGCGGCTTTTAGGTCCGGGGATACCAGTCGCTACACGGAATCCAGGCGTGAACTCTGGAAAGCCATTAAGGGCTCCAAGAGGCAGTACCGAGCTAAGTTGGAAGCACAGGCTAACCAGAGGGATGCCAGTAGACTATGGCAGGGTCTAAATGAGATCACTGGGCGCAAAGAAAAGGTTGGAAATATCAATAACTGTGGCGCTTCTCTTCCTGACGAACTTAACGTATTCTACGCAAGATTCGAACAGAAGAGTGTCCTGCTCCCTCCGGATGAACTGGACCTGGCGGCATCGAGATTCATCGTCACCGAGGAGGACGTTAGAAGGGCCTTTCTGAAGATAAATCCAAGGAAGGCAACGGGCCCAGATGGCGTCCCAGGACGTGTTCTCCGGGCCTGTGCAAGCGAGCGAGCTGGAGTGTTTGCTGATATCTTCAACTGCTCCTTGCTTCAGTCTAAGATCCCCTCGTGTTTTAAGAAGGCAACGATAATCCCAGTGCCAAAGAAGAGCAAGGTGGCATGCCTAA
Organism: Mobula hypostoma; assembly: GCF_963921235.1. Taxonomy (NCBI): domain Eukaryota; kingdom Metazoa; phylum Chordata; class Chondrichthyes; order Myliobatiformes; family Myliobatidae; genus Mobula; species Mobula hypostoma. The sequence goes on from NC_086107.1 coordinate 720,379, forward strand.
ATGACTATCGACCTGTGGCTCTCACATCAATTGCTATGAAGTGCTTCGAGAGATTGGTTATGGCACACATCAACCTCAGCCTACTGGTCAACCTCGACACTTTGCAATTCGCATACCGGAGCAACAGGTCAATGGCAGATGCCGTCTCTCTGGCCCTACATTCCTCCTTAGAACACCTGGAGAATAAAGATGCATACGTAAGGCTCCTTTTCATTGACTACAGCTCTGCCTTTAATACCATCATTCCAAATAAACTGATTCCTAACCTCGGAACCTGGGCCTTAGCACTCAGATCTGCAGCTGGATCTTCAACTTCCTCACAGACAGGACCCAGGCTGTAAAAATAGGGGACAAGCTCTCCTCTACAATCACTCTGAGCACCGGTGCCCCACAAGGCTGTGTACTCAGCCCCCTGCTGTACTCACTGTACACCCATGACTGTGAAGCCAAGTTTCCATCAAACTCAATATATAAGTTTGCTGATGACACAACAATTGTAGGCAGTATCTTGGGTAATGATGAGTTTGAGTACAGAGAGGAAATTAAGAACCTGGTGGCATGGTGCGGAGACAATAACCTATCCCTCAACGTCAGCAAGACGAAGGAATTGGTTGTTGACTTCAGAAGGAGTAACGAACTGCACGACCCCATTTACATCAGTGGTGCACAAGTGGAACTGGTCAAAAGCTTTAAGTTCCTCAGGGTCAATATCACAAATGACCTGACTTGGTCCAATCAAGCAGAGTTCACTGCCAAGAAGGCCCACCAGCGCCTTTACTTCCTGAGAAAACTAAAGAAATTTGGCCTGTCCCCTAAAACCCTCACTAATTTTTATAAATGCACCGTAGAAAGCATTCTTCTAGGGTGCATCACAACCTGGTATGGAAGCTGTCCTGTCCAAGACCGAAAGAAGCTGCAGAAGATCGTGAGCACGGCGCAGCACATCACACAAACCAATCTTCCGTCCGTGGACTCACTTTACACCGCACACTGTCGGAGCAGTGCTGCCAGGATAATCAAGGACACAACCCACCCAGCCAACACACTTTTCGTACCTCTTCCCTCTGGGAGAAAGTTCAGGAGCTTGAAGACTCGTACGGCCAGATTTGGGAACAGCTTCTTTCCAACTGTGATAAGACTGCTGAACGGATCCTGACCCGGATCTGGGCCGTACCCTCCAAATATCCGGACCTGCCTCTCAGTTTTTTTGCACTACCTTACTTCCCATTTTTCTATTTTCTATTTATGATTTATAATTTAAAATTTTAATATTTACTAATTTAAACTATTTTTAATATTTAATATTTGTGATCAAGGGAGCATGAAGCACAGAATCAAATATCGCTGTGATGATTGTACGTTCTAGTACCAATTGTTTGGCGACAATAAAGTATAAAGTATATCTGTCCACCACAGCATTAGGCAGCCAATCCAATCTGTCCAATGCATTATTGGTAGCCAGTCCAATCTGTCCAACACACTATTGGTCAGCCAATACAAGCCTCCACACCATGTTCAACATAGATGTAGATACTGAACAGCTATAGGCCTAGTACTCACACCTGAGACACGCCATCACACTCAGTCCTCCAGTCTGAGAAAGAACTTTCCGTCATTATAGAACATAGAATAGCACAGCACAGTACAGGCCCTTCGGCCTACAATGTTGTGCCGACCCTTAAACTCTACCTCCCATATAACCCCTGTTACGTACCCCGTAACTGGGTTGCCAAACCAGCAGAAATGGATCACTCAGTTGGAGTCTGGAGTACTAGAACTAAGAAAGTTTTATTAAAGAAACAAGCAACACAGTAATCGAAAGGATAATAAATGCAACAGTTCAGCGATGATAAACACACATGTGCACAGAATTAAGATAACAGCATCAATCAAGCTCTATCGTTGTCTAGGGGTAAATGACCAAATTTCAAAGTGACTCAAAGTTCAGTCCAGTTTAGTAGTTCAGTTTGCAGTAATCGTTGCCATGGCGATGGACAACGTGGGGGGAGAGAGAGAGAGAACAGGAACAACTGATCATTCAGAACGGCTTCACTCACAGACCGGCGAGATGGCTCACAAGGAGCTTTTGGGCGGGTCCTTGGTGATGTCACCTGAGGTCACCGACTGTGACCCCTCCTCCAGATGCGGTCGATCCTCTGCAGTGAACCTGGCACCCAGGCAAGGGCGGACACACACCGGGTTCCCGCTGATCGTACCTTTCCACCCTGTGCGTTGTCCGATACTTCTCACCAACTCGTGAGAGGCGTACCGCTTCCAGGGTCTCGTTACCTCGGGTGGCGTGTGTCCTGCCTTAGCGAACCGGTCCCTTTTTATCCCCCTGCTGGGGTATCGTCTGTCCATCACTTCAAACAGTTCAAGGTTCAAAGGGGGAGCCGCTCCAGACAGCTCTCTCTCCCATGTCCCTTCATTACACATCTCCAGACGCTGCTCCATTGTTCCTTATCTCTCCTTCCCCTGAGGGCAGGTGGCAGACCACTTGCTGATGTCACTGATGCTAACCCAGGCCAGCAAACATCTTAATTTTATGTGTATTCTCGTCACACTTCCCCCCTTTAAGGATTTTTACCGGGAGGTAAAAATTACAAACATGAATACATTATTTGATACATACACAAATATACATCTTTATCAGCTATTTGGCTAACACAGCAAGTTTGAAGCTGTCAACACCTTGACAGACAGTCATCGAATTTTCTGTTCCTTTTACACGTGTTATTAATAATCCCTTAGACCAGGCTCCAACTCAGCAAACTTCATAATGGCCAAAAACACTGATGAATTGCGATCAATGTAACCTCCCATTTGGCTTTTTCCCGGACCACAATAACAAGGGTCGTCCCATTCCGACTCAGTTTTCTCTCGCAAGGGCTTAGTAGGAGGGGGACGGGTATTGACCGCAGAGTTATTGCAAAACTTCCTGCAGTACCCCACCATCTCCAAGAGCCTTCTGAGGGCCCTCTTGTCTGTCGGGTTTGGGAGGTCAGCGATAGCCTGCACTGTAGCTTGCATCGCTGCCAGCTGCCCCTGTGTTACCACAATTCCCAGGTAAGTGACCCTCGTGTGGCCGAATTCATTTTTTTTCAAGGTTCACTATCAAGCTGGCTTCAGACAGCCGTATTAAATTGCCAATACACACCTCTGTGTTCATCAGCCCTTTAGTCACTGAATTACTCATTAAATATAGGTGTTGTTTACTAGGTTTACCTATTGTAACAGACATCACCCAACGTCCCAGTTCTTTGCATTTCCTCGGGACAATCAAACACACGGGTACGAGTCGTTTAATTACTTCTTCTAAAGACTCGCTTTGTTCGGGGATTAAGGGAGAGACCTTATCAGTAGACCTGGCCAAAACAATAGCCTTCTCCCATCTGATCGATCCCATCCTAATCTTTTCAAAATGTTTTTTTCCTCTTATCAGGGGGCCCCTAGCTTCATTGATTTCCACGCTAACACCAACTAGGTTTGTTAGCATATCAAAAGCCGGTGACCGTCTCAGTTCCCATCGGTCATGATCAATAACATTCTTCCCCCTGGGCAGCCGGTAAATCTCTTTCATGATTCCACCAACTGTTTCTTCCAGCACCGTAAAATGTCCACCGGGGGGTACCTCGTGGGCCATGTTAAAAACCTCATCCCCATAACTCTTTTGCACCACCCCCCACTCCTCATCTGCGGATACTGTACTTGATTTCCCTTTTAGCACTTCCTCCTCTGCACAATAGCCTACTAGTTCCCTTGTCAAGGCTGTGTCAGAGAGAGCTGTCTCTGCCAAAACCATCAGCCCCTCGTCTCGCTCCCGCATCTGCACAAATTCTTTCCTGGCTACTGATACGTCTGTCCCAGCTCCCTCACTGCCTCTTGTCTCACTACCTTTTTTCTTTCCATTTTCTACCCCCTTCTCGTACAAGGTTGGCAGAAATGTTTCAGCTAAATTCACTATCGCGGGCCCGTGATGAACCTGTGAGTCCATGGGCGGGGCCTCAATGCTGGCAGGCTGACCTGTCAATCTCACGACTGGGAACACGATTCCTCCGGCGATGTCATTACCGAGCAAGACTTCCACGTCTTTCATCGGTAATTCGGACCTCACCCCGATCGTGACTAGTCCAGAGACCAGGTTGCTTTGTAAGTGTATCTGGTGCAAAGGGACTGACTCTGTCCCTTCCCCAACACCTTTGACCTCTACCTCCCCAGTCTGGGTCTCTGAGCTAAACTCTAATACACTCTTCAGTATTAGTGACTGACACGCTCCTGTGTCTCTCCTGTACACCTCTATCATGTCTCCTCTCATCCTCCTTCTCTCCAAAGAGTAAAGCCCTAGCTCCCTTAATCTCTGATCATAATGCATACTCTCTAAACCAGGCAGCATCCTGGTAAATCTCCTCTGTACCCTTTCCAATGCTTCCACATCCTACCTATAGTGAGGCGACCAGAACTGGACACAATACTCCAAGTGTGGCCTAACCGGAGTTTTATAGAGCTGCATCATTACATCGCGACTCTTAAACTCTATCCCTCTACTTATGAAAGCTAACACCCCATAAGCTTTCTTAACTACCCTATCTACCTGTGAGGCAACTTTCAGGGATCTGTGGACATGTACCCCGAGATCCCTCTGCTCCTCCACACTACCAAGTATCCTGCCATTTACTTTGTACTCTGCCTTGGAGTTTGTCCTTCCAAAGTGTACCACCTCACACTTCTCCGGGTTGAACTCCATCTGCCACTTCTCAGCCCACTTCTGCATCCTATCAATGTCTCTCTGCAATCTTCGACAATCTTCTACACTATCCACAACACCACCAACCTTTGTGTCGTCTGCAAACTTGCCAACCCACCTTTCTACCCCCACATCCAGATCGTTAATAAAAATCATGAAAAGTAGAGGTCCCAGAACAGATCCTTGTGGGACACCACTAGTCACGACCCTCCAATTTGAATGTACTCCCTCCACCATGACCCTCTGCCTTCTGCAGGCAAGCCAATTCTGAATCTCACTGGCCAAATTTCCCTGGATCCCATGTCTTCTGACTTTCTGAATAAGCCTACCGTGTGGAACCTTGTCAAATGCCTTACTAAAATCCATATAGATCACATCCACTGCACTACCCTCATCTATGTGCCTGGTCATCTCCTCAAAGAACTCTATCAGGCTTGTTAGATATGATCTGCCCTTCACAAAGCCATGCTGACTGTCCCTGATCAGACCATGATTCTCTAAATGCCCATGGATCCTATCTCTAAAAATCTTTTCCCACAGTTTTCCCACCACAGACGTAAGGCTCACTGGTCTATAATTACCCGGACTATCCCTGCTACCTTTTTTGAACAAGGGGACAACATTCACCTCCCTCCAATCCTCCGGTACCATTCCCATGGACAACGAGGACATAAAGATCCTAGCCAGAGGCTCAGCAATCTCTTCCCTCGCCTTGTGGAGCAGCCTGGGGAATATTCCGTCAGGCCCCGGGGACTTTTCTGTCCTAATGTATTTTAACAACTCCAACACCTCTTCTCCCTTAATATCAACATGCTCCAAAACATCAATCTCACTCATATTGTCCTCACTGTCATCAAGTTCCCTCTCATTGGCAAATACCGAACAGAAGTATTCATTGAGGACCTCGCTCGCTTCCATCGCCTCCAGGCACATCTTCCCACCTTTATCTCAAATCGGTCCTACCTTCACTCCTGTCATCCTTTTATTCTTCACAAGGCCTTCTCATGCCACTTCTTAAGCTCTCTTCTTGCTACCCTATATTCCTCAATAGACCCATCTGATCCTTGCTTCCTAAACCTCATGTATGCAGCCTTCTTCCACCTGACTAGATTTTTCACCTCACTTGTCACCCATGGTTCCTTCACCCTACCATTCTTTATCTTCCTCACCAGGACAAATTTATCCCTAACGTCCTGCAAGAGATCCCTAAACATCGACCACATGTCCATAGTACGTTTCCCTGCAAAAACATCATCCCAATTCACATCTACAAGTTCTAGCCTTATAGCCTCATAATTTGCCCTTCCCCAATTAAAAATTTTCCTGTCCCCTCTGATTCTATCCTTTTCCTTGATAATACTAAAGGCCAGTGGTCACTGTCCTCCAGATGTTCACCCACTGAGAGATCTGTGACCTGACCCGGTTCATTACCTAGTACTAGATCTAGTACGGCATTCCCCCAAGTCGGCCTGTCAACATACTGTGACAGGAATCTGTCCTGGACACACTTAACAAACTCTGCTCCATCTAAACCCTTGGAACTAATCAAGTGCCAATCAATATTTAGGGAAGTTAAAGTTACCCATGATAACAACCCTGTTATTTTTGCACCTTTCCAAAATCTGCCTCACGATCTGCTCCTCGGTATCTCTGCTGCTATCAGGGGGCCTATAGAATACCCCAATAGAGCAACTACTCCCTTCCTGTTCCTGACTTCCACCCATACTGACTCAAAAGAGGATCCTGCTACATTACCCACCCTTTCTGTAGCTGTAATAGTATCCCTGACTAGTAATACCACCCCTCCTCCCCTTTTCTCCCCCTCTCTATCCCTTTTAAAGCACTGAAATCCAGGAATGTTGAGAATCCATTCCTGCCCTGGTGCCAGCCAAGTCTCTGTAATGGCCACTACATCATAATTCCATGTATGTATCCAAGCTGTGAGTTCATCACCTTTGTTCCTGATGCTTCTTGCACTGAGGTACACACATTTCAGCCCTTCTACCTTACTGTCTTTATTCCGTTTATTCTGCTTCTCTTTCCTCAAAGCCTCTCTGTATGTTAGATCTGGCATTACTCTATGCACTTCTTTCACTGCTCTATCGCTCTGGGTCCCATCCCCCTTGCAAATTATTTTAAACCCTCCCAAACCATGCTAGCAAACCTACCTGCAAGGATATTGCTCCCCCTTGAGTTCAGGTGCAACCCATCCAATCTGTATAGGTCCCACCTTCCCCAGGAGAGATTCCAATGGTCCAAGAATCTAAAACCCTGCCCCCTGCACCAACTCCTCAGCCACGCATTCAACTGCCATCTCCTCCAATTCTTACCATCACTGTCACGTAGCACTGGCAGCAATCCTGAGAACGTCAACCTTGAGGTCCTGCTCTTCAGCCTTCTGCCTAGTTCCCAAAACTCACACTTCAGGACCTCATCCCTCTTCCAGCCTATGTCATTGGTACCAACATGTATCACGACTTCTATTAAATCTTTGTTTGGCCATCAAGAGAACCAATATCTGATTGAAGAGTTTACTATTCAGTTCATACGTGAGACTAGGTTGTATTCGAGAATTTGAGTTCCTTGAAGTTCTATAATTAATTATACGTCCTGCAGAGGGCAGTAATATGCCTAGTTGTGTCTAAACTGCCAGAAATAGAAGAAGAAGAAGAAGAAGAAGAACTGCTTTCTGCTGAGCTATTCAAATCTTGATTGACTTGATTGCACAGTCCGACTGCCAAAACTGCCAGAATCTGCTTTTTAGATCAGCTTGCAGTTGAGCCCACTAGGGGAACAGCTATTCTGGATTGGCTGTTGTGCAATGAACTAGAATTGATTAGAGAGCTTAAGTTAGAAGAAACCTTAGGGATAAGTGATCATAATATGATTGAATCCACCCGAAACCTGAGGTGAAGCTAAAGTCAGGTGTTTCAGTATTACAGAGGAGAACACTGGCAGGGATGACGGCAGAGCAGTAATGGCTGGAACTTCTGGCAGTAGTTTAGAAAGCACTGGATGTATACATCCCAAAGAAGAAGAAGAATTCAAAAGGAAAGATAACAAAACTGTGGCTAACATGAGAAGTCAAAGCCAACGTAAAAGCCAAAGAGAGGGCATATAATAGAGCAAAAATTAGTGGGAAGTTAGAGGATTGGGAAGCTCTTATAATCCAACAGAACGCAACTAAGAAGTCATGAAGAAGGTAAAGATGTAACATGAAAGTAAGCTAGCCAATAATATTGAAGAGGATACTAAAAGTTTCTTCAGATACGTACAGTGTAAAAGAGAAGTGAGAGTGGAATTGGACCATTGGGAAACAATGCTGGAGAGGTAGTAATGGGAACCATGAAATGGCAGACAAACTGAATAAGTATTTTGCATCAGTCTTCACTGGGGAAGACATTAGCAGTTTGGTGAAAGTTCCAGGTGTCATGGGTCATGAGGTTACCATAACGAGATAGAAGGTTCTTGGGAAACTGAAAGGCCTGAAGTTAGATAAGTCACCTGGACCAAATGGTGTGTATCCCAGGGTTCTGAAAGACATGGCTGAAGTGATTGTAGAGACATTCGTAGTGATCTTTTAAGAATCACTAAATTCTGGAATGATTCTGGAAGATTGGAAAATTGCTGATGTCATTCCACTCTTGAAGGAGAAAAGAGGCAGAAAAAAGGAAACTATAGGCCAGTTAGCCTGACCTCAGTGGTTGGGAAGATGTTGGACTCCATTATTAAGGATGAGATCTCAGGGTACTTGGAGGCACATGATAAAATAGGCCATAGTCAGCATGGTTTCCTCAAGGGAAAATCTTGCCTGACAATTCTGTTGGAACTCTTTGAAGAAACAAAAAGCAGGATAGACAAAGGAGAGTCGGTTGGTGTTGTGTATGTAGATTTTCGGAAGGCCTTTGACAATGTTGCCACATGAGGCTGCTTAACAAGCTATGAGCCCATGGTATTACAGGAAAGATTCTAGCATGGTTAAAACAGTGGCCGATTAGCAGGAGGCAAAAAGTGGAAATAAAATTTGAGAGGGAAAAGCACAAGTCACATGTATCAGTATTGCAATGGAATAAAGGGAATTACAGAGGCATGAGAGAGGAGCTTGCCCAAGTGTATTGGAGGGGGATACTGGTAGGGATGACAGTAGAACAGAGGTGGCGGAAGTTTCTGGGAGTAGTTCACAAAGCACTGGATAGCTATGTCCCACAGAGGAAGAAGTTCTCAAATGGCAGGGGTAGGCAACCGTGGCTGACAAGGGAAGTTAGGGACTGCATAAAAGCAAAAGAAAGGGCATATAATGTCGCAAAGGGACTTAGGAGTCCTCGTACAATACTCCCAGAAGGTTAATTTACAGTTTGAGTCTGTGGTAAAGAAGACAAATAAAATGTTGGCATTTATTTCAAGGGGTATAGAATATAAAAACAAATAAATAATGCTGAAGCTTTATAAGACACTAGTCAGGCCGCACTTGGAGTATTGTCAACAGTTTTGGGATGTGTTGTCATTGGAGAGAATCCAGAGGAGGTTTACAAGTACGAGTCTGGGAATGAAAGGGTTAACATATGAGGAGCGTTTGGTAGCTTTAGGCCTGTACTCACTGGAATTTAGAAGAATACGTGGGGATCTCATTGAAACCTACCAGATATTGAAAGAACTAGATAGGGTGGATGTGGAGAAGATGTTTCCTGTAATGGGGGTGTCTAGAACTAGAGGGCACAGCCTCAAAATTGAGGGCTGACTTTTTAACAACAGAGGTAAGGAGGAATTTTTTTAGCCAGAGAGTAGTGAATCTGCAGAATGCTCTGCTACAGGCTGCAATAGATGCCAAGTCAGTGGGTATATTTAAAGCAGAAGTGGATAGATTCCTGATTGGTTGGGGCATCAAGGGATACGGTGAGAGGGCAGGTGTATGAGGTTGAATGGGATCAGCTATGATGGAATGGTGGAGTGGACTCGATGGGCTGAATGGCCTAATTCTGCTCCTATCTTATGGTCTAAAAGGAGCCTTTTCTGACTGGCTGCCAGTGACTAGTGCTGTCCCACAGGGGTGTGTGCTAGGGCTGATTCTTTTTACATTATATGTCAATGATTTGGATGATGGAATTAAATTGCTTGTTGCAAGGTTTGCAGACAATATGAAGATAGGTGGAGGGGAAGTAGACGGGCTACAGAAGGACTTAGGCATATTAGGAGAATGGGCAAATGGAAGTGTATGGTCATGCACTTTGGTTGAAGAAATGAAAGAGTTGATTATTTTCTAAATGGAGAGAAAATACAAAAGACTAAGGTGAAAAGGAACTTTGGAGTCCTTGTGCAGGATTCTTAAAGGTTAATTTTTAGGTTGAATCTGTGGTAAGGAAGGCAAATGCAATGTTAGCATTCATTTTAAGAGGACTAGACTATTAGAGCAAGAATATAATGGTGAGACTTTATAAAGCACTGGTGAGGCCTCACTTGGAGCATTGTGAACAGGTTTGGGCCCTTTATCTTAGAAAGGATGTGCTGAAACTAGAGGGGGTTCAAAGGAGGTTCACAAAAAATGATTCCAGGATTAAATGGCTTGTCATATGAAGAGCGTTTGACAGCACCAGAAGTCAGAGGAAGGAGGGTGACCTCATTGAAACCTATCAAATGGTGAAAGTCCTTGATAGAGTGGATGTGGAGAAGATGTTCCCTATGGTGGGAATGTCTAAGACCAGAGGATACCGTCTCAGAATAGAAGGGCATGTTTTTAGAAAGGAGATGAAGAGGAATTTCTTTAGCCAGAGAGTGGTGAATTCTTTGCCACAGGCAGCTGCGGAGGCCAAGTTGTTATGTATATTTAAGGCAAAGGTTGATAGATTCTTGATTGGTCAGGGTATGAAGGGATATGGGGAGAAGGCAGGAGATGGAGGCTGAGAGGAAAAATGGATCAGCCATGGTAAAATGGCAGAGCAAACTCGATGGGCCAAATGGCCTAATTCTGCTCCTGTATCTTAAACTTTTATGGTCTAAACTGTGACCAGATATTCTCAGAGAAATTCACATCAGAAATACAGTTTGTTTAGGGAGAGTTTGTTTAGGGAGATCGTAGTTGCTGCCTTTCAGAATGGCAGGCGGTGACTAGTGGGGTACCGCAAGGCTCAGTGCTGGGACCCCAGTTGTTTACAATATATATTAATGACTTAGACGAGGGAATTAAATGCAGCATCTCCAGGTTTGCGGATGACACAAAGCTGGGCGGCAGTGTTAGCTGTAAGAAGGATGCTAAGAGGATGCAGGGTGACTTGGATAGGTTAGGTGACTGGGCAAATTCATGGCAGATGCAATTTAATATGGATAAATGTGAGGTTATCCACTTTGGTAGCAAGAACAGGAAAACAGATTATTATCTGAATGGTGGCCGATTAGGAAAAGGGGAGGTGCAACGAGACCTGGGTGTCACTGTACACCAGTCATTGAAAGTGGGCATGCAGGTACAGCAGGCGGTGAAAAAGGCGAATGGTATGCTGGCATTCATAGCAACAGAATTCGAGCACAGGAGCAGGGAGGTACTACTGCAGTTGTACAAGGCCTTGGTGAGACCACACCTGGAGTATTGAGTGCAATTTTCGTCCCCTAATCTGAGGAAAGACATCCTTACCATACAAAGAAGGTTCAAGAGTACAAATACAAACCATACAAAGAGTACAAAGAAGGTTCACCAGATTGATTCCTGGGATGGCAGGACTTTCATATGATGAAAAACTGGATCGACTAGGCTTATACTCGTTGGAATTTAGAAGATTGAGGGGGGATCTGATTGAAATGTATAAAATTCTAAAGAGATTGGACAGGCTAGATGCAGGAAGATCATTCCCGATGTTGGGGAAGTTCAGAACGAAGGGTCACAGTTTGACGATAAAGGCCTTTTAGGACTGAGATGAGGAAAAACTTCTTCACACAGAGAGTGGTGAATCTGTGGAATTCTCTGCCACAGGAAACAGTTGAGGCCAGTTCATTGGCTATATTTAAGAGGGAGTTAGATATGGCCCTTGTGGCTAAAGGGATCGGGGGTACAGAGAGAAGGCAGGTACAGGGTTCTGAGTTGGATGATCAGCCATGATCGTACTGAATGGCGGTGCAGGCTCGAAGGGTCGAATGGCCTACTCCTGCACCTATTTTCTATGTTTCTATGTTTCTGTGGTGTTCTGGATAGTTTTGTTGCATTGAGGCAGTGAAAGGATTGTAGGGTGAAAAATAAGCAAAGTGGAATATCCAATCAGGAGAAAGGAGGAAGCACACTTTAGGTATGATTCCTTAATTGAGGTAGTAATAGGCAACAAGGAAATGGTGGAGGAACTGAATAAGGACTTAAGGTAGTTGAGTCACCTGGAGTAGATAGACAGAACCCCAGGTTTCTAGAAGAGATTGTGGAGGCATTAATAATGATCTTTCAAGAATCACTAGATTCTGGCATGATTCCAGAGGACTGGAAAATTGCGAATGTCACTGTACTCTTCAAGAAAGGAGGGAGGCAGAAGAATTGTTGGGAAGATGTTGGAGTCGATTGTTAAAGATGAGGCTTCGGAGAAATTGGAGGCACGTGGTAAAATAGTCTGTAATCAGCATGGTTACCTGAAGGGAAAATCTTTCCTCACAAAACTGTTGGAATTCTTTGAGGAAATAACAATCAGGACAGACAAAGGAGAATCAGTGGACGTTGTGTACTTGGATTTTCAGAAGGCCTTTGACAAGGTGTCGCACATGAGGTTGCTTAGCAACATAAGAGATGTGTGGCATTACAGGAAGGGTACCAGCTTGGGTGGAATATTGGCTGGTAGGCAGGAGGCAAAGAGCGGGAATAAAGGGTGCCTTTTCTGATTGGCTGCTGCTGACTGGCGTCATCCACAGGGCTCGGTGTTGGTACCACTTCCTTTTAAGTTATATCTCAATGATTTGGATGATGGAAGAAAAAGCTTTGTGGCCAAGTCTGTGAATGACAAGAAGATAGGTGGGGGGGGGGGCAAGTAGAGTTGAGGAAGAAGTAATCAGCAGCACTGGGGCTCCACAGGGGACTGTCTTGTCTCCCTTTCTGTTCACCATTTACACCTTGGACTTCAACTACTGCACAGAGTCTTGTCATCTTCAGAAGTTTTCTGATGACTCTGCCATAGTTGGATGCATCAGCAAGGGAGATGAGGCTGAGTACAGGGCTACGGTACGAAACTTTGTCACATGGTGTAAGCAGAATTATCTGCAGCTTAATGTGAAAAAGACTAAGGAGCTGGTGGTAGACCTGAGGAGAGCTAAGGTACGGTGACCCCTGTTCCCATCCAGGGGGTCAGTGTGGACATGGTGGAGGATTACAAATACCTGGGGATACGAATTGACAAGAAACTGGACTGGTCTAAGAACACTGAGGCTGTCTACAAGAAGGGTCAGAGCCGTCTCCATTTCCTGAGGAGACTGAGGTCCTTTAACATCTGCCGGACGATGCTGAGGATGTTCTACGAGTCTGTGGTGGCCAGTGCTATCATGTTTGCTGTTGTGTGCTGGGGCAGCAGGCTGAGGGTAGCAGACACCAACAGAATCAACAAACTCATTCGTAAGGCCAGTGATGTTTTGAGGATGGAACTGGACTCTCTCACGGTGGTGTCTGAAAAGAGGATGCTGTCCAAGTTGCATGCCACCTTGGACAATGTCTCCCATCTGCTACATAATGTACTGGTTGGGCACAGGAGTACATTCAGCCAGAGACTCATTCCACCGAGATGCAACACAGAGCGTCATAGGAAGTCATTCCTGCCTGTGGCCATCAAACTTTACAACTCCTCCCTTGGAGGGTCAGACACCCTGAGCCAACAGGCTGGTCCTGGACTTATTTCCTGGCGTAATTTACATATTACTATTTAACTATTTATGGTTTTATTACTATTTATTATTTATGGTGCAACTGTAACGAAAACCAGTTTTCCCCCGGGATCAATAAAGTATGACTATGACTATGACTATAAGAGCAGCAGGGAAGCTGCAGAAGGATTTGAACAAGTTAGGAGAATGAGCAAAGAAGTGGCAACTGGAATAGGGTGTTGGGAAATGCATGTTCATGCTCTTTGGTAGAAGAAATATAAGCATAGACTATTTTCTAAACGAGAAAACTCAAAAATATGAGTTACAAAGAATCTGGGGAGTCCTTGTGCAGAATTCCCTAAAGGTTAATTTGCAGGTTGGGTTGGTGGTAAGGAAGGCAGATGCAATATTAGTTTTTAATGAGAGGGACACTGATGAAAGTGGCGTCAATGTCAAATACACTATTGAGCAGGGACGTGTTAAAGATAAGAAAGAGGACATGTTGGAACTTTTGAAAAATATTTGAATAAATAAATCCACAGGCCTGGACAGGATATACCCCAGGTTAGTACGGGAAGTGACAGAGGAGATTGCTGTGTCTTTCGCAATATTCTTTGCATCCTCACAGGCCTCAGGAGGATTGAAGGAAGGCAAATGTTCCATTTTTCAAGGATCATCTATAAGACTATGAAACCATAAGATATAGGAGCAGAACTAGGCCATTTGGCCCATAAAGTCTGCTCCATCATTTCATCATGGCTGATCCATTTTTCCTCTCAGCCCCAATCTTCTGCCTTCTCCCCATATCCCTCCATTCCCTGACCAATCCAGAATCTTTCCTGGGAATTATAGACCAGTGAGTCTCACATCAGTGATGGGAGAGGACTGACAAGCATCTGGAGAAGCATGGTCTGATTAGGAATAGTTAGCATGACACTGTGAGGGCCAGGTCGAGCCTCGTGAGTCTGGCTGAATTTGCGAAGGAAGGATAAAACACATTGGAGGTAGAGCAGAGTGCATGCTGTTGATGGCCAGACACGCTGGACCTGCTGACTGGCTTTTTGCGATTCACTCACTGGAACATCTCCGAGTTGAATTATTTGCTGTACTCAGATTAATAGATAGATTAGGTTAGATTATGAGGACACGCAGTCCTCTTTTATTGTCATTTAGTAATACTAGAGGCCAATCATTATCCAGAGAAGAGGTAATACTTATGAGAGCTGAAGCACCAGTGAAAACCAGTATACCAGACCTGTCGTGACAAGAGACAAGGTGAGTCTGGAGTACATGTGTGTGTGACAGGTGCTGAGGCAGGTATGCGAGGGGTGCATGAGAGAGTGAGTAAGGGAACAAGCAGGAGGGGGATATTTTAATATGCTCAGTGGGAGGTAAAGGCAGATTGACAGGGAGATAGTGAGATTAACAGTGGGTATTCCAGAGTTTCAGACCATAACCCTGTCTGTGACTCTGCCGTGTGTTTCAGGACTCTGTGTGTGTGCGTGTGTGTGGGTGTGTGTGTGTTTGTGTGTGTGTGTGTGTGTGTGTGTATGGTGTGTGTTTGTGTGTATGTGTGTGTGTGTGTGTGGTGTGTGTTTGTATGTATGTGTGTGTGTGTGGTGTGTGTTTGTATGTATGTGTGTGTGTGTGGTGTGTGTTTGTGTGTGTGTCTGTGCCTGTGTGTGGGTGTGTGTGTGTTTCTGTGTTTTTGTGTGTGTGTGTGTGTGTGTGTGTGTGTGTGTGTGGTGTGTTTGTGTGTGTGTGTGTGTGTGTGTGTGTGTGTGTGGGGTGTGTTTGTGTGTATGTGTGTGTGTGGTGTGTGTGTGTGTGTGTGTCTGTGCCTGTGTGTGGGTGTGTGTGTGTTTCTGTGTTTTTTGTGTGTGTGTGTGTGTGTGTGTGTGTGTGTGTGGTGTGTTTGTGTGTGTGTGTGTGTGTGTGTGTGTGTGTGTGTGTGTGGGGTGTGTTTGTGTGTATGTGTGTGTGTGGTGTGTGTGTGTGTGTGTGTGTCTGTGCCTGTGTGTGGGTGTGTGTGTGTTTCTGTGTGTATGTGTGTGTGGTGTGTGTTTGTGTGTTTGTATGTATGTGTGTGTGTGTGTGTGTGTGGTGTGTGTTTGTTTGTATGTGTGTGTGTGTGTGTGTGTGTATTCGAGTATGCATACTGAGCCTGTATACAGATGTCCAGACCCGCCTTGTTGTTGGACCCTGTACACTTGGTGCCCAGTTGTGGGTTTCAAGTACCGCGGTCACCCACGGCGGCAGAATGACCGCCAGGCATCACTGACTCCCAGGAGTAGATCAGCTGTGGATCCTGGGAGTGTGCCTGAGAGGGGAGTGGTCATTTGAGAGGCGGAAGATGTTATAGATGAGACTTTTAAAAAGGTGGTCACAGCCCGAGTACAGGTTTCAGGCAGTAGATAGGTGACCACTAGGAGAAGTAAGGGGAATAGGAAGTCAGGGCAGGGCTTCCTTGTGCCCATTCCTCACAGTGCTTTGGATACTACTGGGGGGTATTGACTCATCAGAACACGCCCATAGCAGCCAGGCACGACAAGAAAGGGTAAAGCCACGCTGTGCGGTAGTTATCGGGGACTTAGGAACATAGAAACATAGAAAACCTACAGCACAATAAAGGCCTTTCAGCCCACAAAGCTGTGCTGAACATGTCCTTTCCTTAGAGATTACCTAGGGTTGCCCATAGCCCTCTATTTTTCTGAGCTTCATGTACCTATCCAGGAGCACAGTATCTATCCTCCCTCTCACACTGTATCCAAGCTTTCTCTCTTCCTCTGTCTCTTCAGTTTGGTTCCCACCCCCAGCAATCCTAGTTTAAACTCTCCCTAGTAGCCTTAGTAAACCTCCCTGCCAGAATATTGGTCCCCCTCGGCTTCAAGTGCAACCCATCCTTTTTGTACAGGTCACACCTGCCCCAGAAGAGGCCCCAATAATCCAGAAATCTGAATCCCTGCCCCCTGCTCCAATCCTTCAGCCAGTATTTAGACATAGACATAGACATAGATATACTTTATTGATCCCGAGGGAAAATGAGTTTCGTTACAGCTGCACCAACCAAGAATAGAGCATAAGTATAGCAATACAAAACCACAAACAATCAAACAACAATATGCAAACTATGCCAGATGGAAATAAGTCCAGGACCAGCCTATGGCTCAGGATGTCTGACCCTCCATGGGAGGAGCTGCAAAGTTCGATGGCCACAGGCAGGAACAACCTCCATGACGTTCAGTGTTGTATCTCGGTGAAATATGGCCAGAGTCCAACAGCAAAAAGTTCAATATCCGGGCTACAAACACGTTCCTCGATCATAATATGACCAGGATTGCTCCATCTATTGTTAGCCAGAACAGCAAGCCCCCAACTCCTTTACGCTTACCGCTCTCAGTGTACTTCCGAACGGTCTGGAAGCCCTCCATGGAAAGTTTTGGTCGGGTATGTCCACGTGCAGTCCAAGTGGAGAACTCCTCTTCTCCATAAGTCTCTGTTGTCTCAACCCGGTCCTCTTTCCTCATCTTTTTGATCCCCCTCTGCATCCTCTGTGTGTTTTCCTCCAGATTTCAGCCGGGGTGTCCGCCACTCTGTTTGCTATACCGGCCAGCGTAAGCTCAATCAGCTGGTCCCTGGAATAAACAATGCAACCATACTGCTGCCATGCTAATGTGACGTGTCGGAATGTAACTATTTCCAGCGCTAAAAACCCAAAGAAAACTCTCTCTACCAGCATGTTTCAGAGGGTGCAGCTTCAACGTGTTACTGTGAAAAAAATACAACAAATAACGTAAGTTTAAAAAGTAAGAAGAAAAAAGTAAGAAAACTAGTCGGAACGGCTGTAACAGGCTGCATGCATGACCGGCGCACCCAGGTAGGCCGTTCCCCCCAACAGTACTCAAGCAAGAGTACTTATTGTTCAGGGGTACATCCACTGGGGTACTCTCTAGTATCTGACTCCTGCCCTTCCCTCTCCTGACTGTTACCCACTTCTCTGTCTCTCGAGGCCCCGGTGTAACTACCTGCCTATAGCTCCTCTCTATCACCTCCTCACTCTCCCTGACCAGACGAAGGACATTGAGCTGCACCTCCAGTTCCCTAACATGGTCCCTAAGGAGCTGCAGCTGGAGCAGATGTGGCCATCCGAGAGACTGGGAGTCTCCCAGACGTCCCACATCTGACACCAAACACAGAACACCAGCCTCACACACATACTTCCTGTTTGTATTCTACACAGGCAACCTACCTCGCCTCGACCCCTTATTGCTGAAGCCCCATTCGGCCAAAGCCTTCCTACTCTGTCGCCTGCTTCTCAGATACCCACTCTATAAAGCTGTCTCCTTTTAAACTCTTCTTGCTGTTCTCACTGGCTGACATCCACGCGCTTGCACAGTCGTGCCCTGATCAAACTGCTGTAGAAATAACTTAATAGTTAAGGGGACAGCGTAAAAGAATGAGGGGAGATTTGATAGAGGTATATAAAATTATGATGGGTATAGATAGAGTGAATGAAAGCAGGCTTTTTCCACTGAGGCAAGGGGAGAAAAAAACCAAGGGACATGGGCTAAGGGTGAAGGGGGAAAAGTTTAAAGGGAACATGGGGGGGGGGCTTCTTCACACAGAGAGTGGTGGGAGTGTGGAATGAGCTGCCAGATGAGGTGGTAAATGCGGGCTCACTTTTAACATTTAAGAAAAACTTGGACAGGTACGTGGATGAGAGGTGTATGGAGGGATATGGTCCAGGTGCAGGTCTGTGGGATTGGGCAGAAAAATGGTTCGGCACTGCCAAGAAGGGCCAAAAGGCCTGTTTCTGTGCTGTAATGTTCTAAGGTTTTATTTAAAAAAAGGAGATTCTGTGGCCACAAAAGAGACACCAGGATTATGTAAACACAAAATAATCTGCAGACGCTGGGGTCAAAGCAACACTCACGAAGGGTTCCGGCCCGAAATGTTGACCGATCTTTTCCACGGATGCTGCCTGACCTGCTGAGTTCCTCCAGCGTGTTGTGAGTGTCACCAGGATGACGTGTTGCCTCCCGGATGCTCGAGTCCAGGATGTATCAGAGTGGCTGTTGGATATTCTCAAGGGGGGAATCTGAACAGCCAGAGATCGTGGTGCATATTGGCACCAGTGACATGGGCAGAGAAGGGGAAGAGGGCCTACACAGGAGTATACAGAGTTAGGAATGAGGCTGAAGAGAAGGACGTCCAAGGTTGTAATCTCTGAATTACTCCCTGTGTGGCGGGCAGGGCTAGTGCAGGTAGGAATGGGGTGATAGTATGGATGAATGAGTCCTCTGCTGCTGAGATGGTGCAGAGGACAGGGTTTCAAGTTCTCAAATCATTGGAACCTTTTCTGGGGAAGGGGTGACCTGTACAAGAGGGACAGGTTGCACCTGAAAAGGAAGGGAACCAACATCTTGGCCGCAAGGTTTACTAATGCTACTTGGGAGAGTTTAAACCAGTTTTACAGGGATCTGGGAATCAGAGTCCCAGATCTGTAATGGAAGGATCAGACCAGAAGGTAGGTATCAGGGAAAGTAGTAAAAGGCAAAATCTAAATAACTGGTATGATAGGTTGGATAATTTGAAGAGTGTACATTTTAATGCTAGGTGTATGATGGGTAAGTGTGGTGAAATTTGAGCTTGGATCAGTACATGGAACTACGATGTTGTAGCCATTACTGAAACTTGGTTGAGAGAGGGGCAGGAATGGACGATTCATGTACCAGGTTTTCAAAGTTTTAGAAAAGATAGAGGTAAAAGAAGGGGTGAGAGTTGCGCTACTAAACAGGGACAATATCAACAACTGCACCGAGAGGAGACATGATGGAGGAATCAGACACTGAGTCTATTTGGGTGGAACTCAAGAATAAGAAGGGTGCAAACACACTGATGGGATTGTACTACAGACCCACGAATAGCCACCGGGACACTGGGGAACATTTGTAATCAGATTAAGGCAATGTGTAAAAATAATAGGGTTGTTGTCATGGGGGATTTCAACTTTAATATAAACTGGGACCTCCTTAGTGGAGCAACACACACAAAATGCTGGAGGAACTCAGCAGGCCGGGTGGTATCTATGGAAAAGAGTGCAGTCGATATTTTGGGCCGAAACCCTTTGGCAGGACAGAGCTAGTGCAAAGCGTTTAGATAGGCAGAATTTGTTAAGTGTATCCAGGAAGGCTTCTTAAATCAATAGGTAGATGTTCCAAGGAGAGGACTGGACCTGGTGTTGGGTAATGAGCCTGGCCAGGTGGCTGACCATCCAGTGGGTGAGCAATTAGGGAACAGTAACCACAACTCCTTATCCTTCAGAATAGTTATAGATAAAGATCGTATGGTTCTTGCTGGAAAAATTTAAATTAGAATTGGGCAAGTTGCAAGGGCATTAGGCAGGAACTAAGAAGAGTTAATTGAAAACACCTTTTATCTGACAAGTCCATATCAGACATGTGGAGGGAGTTTAGAGTACAGGAAAGGTATGTTCCTGTTAGAGGGAAGGACAGGGATGGAAAGGTAAGTGAACCTTGGTTGTCCAGAGAGGTGATGAATTTAGTCAAGATGAAAAAGGAAAAGTATATAAAGCTTCAGAAATTAGAATAAAATGAAGCACTTGACGAGTATAAAGAAGATGAAAAGAACTAAAGAAGGGAATTAGGAAAGCCGGACGGGACCATGAAAAGTCCTCGGCAAGTAGGATTAAGGTGAATCCCAAGGCATTCTATACATACATTAGAGTAAGGAGGCATGGGATCCAAGGGGACATTGCTTTGTGGATCCAGAACCAAAGAACCAGCTTGCCCACGGAAGGCAAAGAGTGGTTGTAGACGGGTCATATTCTGCATGGAGGTCGGTGACTAGTGGTGTGCCTCAGGGATCTGTTCTGGGGCTCCTTCTCTTTGTGATTTTTATAAATGACCTGGATGAGGAAGTGGAGGGATGGGTTAGTAAGTTTGCTGATGACACAAAGATTGGAGGTGTTGTGGATAGTGTGGAGGGCTGACAGAGGTTACAACGGGACATTGATATGATGCAAAACTGGGCTGAGAAGTGGCAGATGGAGTTCAACCCAGATAAGTGTGAGGTGGTTCATTTTGGTAGGTCAAATATGATGGCAGAATATAGCATTAATGATAAGACTCTTGGCAGTGTGGAGGATCAGAGGGATCTTGGGGTCCAAGTCCATAGGACACTCAAAGCTGCTGCGCAGGTTGACTCTGTGGTTAAGAAGGCATATGGTGTATTGGCCTTCATCAATCATGGGATTGAATTTAAGAGCCGAGAGGTAATGTTGCAGCTATATAGGACCCTGGTCAGACCCCACTTGGAGTACTGTGCTCAGTTCTGGTCGCCTCACTACAGGAAGGATGTGAAAGCCATCGAAAGGGTGCAGAGGAGATTTACGAGGATGTTGCCTGGACTGGGGAGCATGCCTTACGAGAATAGGTTGAGTGAACTCGGCTTTTTCTCCTTGGAGCAATGGAGGATGAGAGGTGACTTGATAGAGGTGTACAAGATAATTGATCGTGCATTGATCGTGTGGATAGTCAGAGGCTTTTCCCCAGGGCTGAAATGGCTAGCACAAGAGGGTGTAGTTTTAAGGTGCTTGGAAGTAGGTACAGAGGAGATGTCAGAGTAAGCTTTTTACGCAGAGAATGGTGAGTGTGTGGAATGGGCTGCTGGCAACGGTGGTGGAGGTGAAAACGATAGGGTCTTTTAAGAGACTCCCGGATGGGTACATGGAGCTTAGAAAAATAGAGAGCTATGGGTAAAGCCTAGGCAGTTCTAAGGTAGGGACATGTTTGGCACAGCTTTGTGGGCCGAAGGGCCTGAAATGTGCTGTATGTTTCTATGTTTCTATATCTAGAGAGAGTGTGGGACAAAGGGGGAGAACAATCTGCTTGGATGCAGAGAATCTGAGTGAGGTACTTAATGAGTACACTGTTTCAGTATTTACCAAGGAAAATGGTATGGAGGACCAGGAGATCAGGAAGGAGTGTGTAAATAAGTTTGGGCATTTCGAGGCCAAGAAGGAGCAATAATGAGTATTAAGGTGTGTAAGTCCCCAGGGCCTGATGGGATTTACCTCAAGTCATTGAAGGAGACAAGGGACGAGATTTCTGTGTCCTAACCAGTACCTTCACGTCCTCTCTAGCCACAGGCGAGGTGCCAGTGGACTGGCTAATGGTGTACCACTATTTAAGAAGGGAACAAGGGTAAATCCTGGGAACAATAGGATAGTGAGTCTCATGTCAGTTGTAGGGTAATTGCTGGAGAAAATTCTTAAGGCTAGGATACATGAGCATTTTGTTAGTCCAGGTATTGAGTTCAAAGGTTAAGATATTATTTTGCAAATTTATAAAACTCTGGTTAAGCCACCTCTGGAGTACTGCGTAGGTTTCTGGTCGCCCCACTCCATGAAGGATGTTGAGGCTTTGGAGAAGGTGTGGAAGCGTTTTTTCAGGATACTATCATGAGAGGTTCGATAAACTTGCATTGTGTTCTCTGGAGCGGCGGAATCTGAGGGGACATTGGATAGGAATTATAAGATTATGAGAGGCATAGGTAGAGTTTAAAAAGGAATATCTATTTCCCAGGGTTGAAATGTCTAATAGCCTAAAGTAGGAGGGGCAGGTCAAAAGATCTTGGGGTCCAAGTTCATATCTCCTTGAAAATGGCTACACAGGTCAAAAAGGTGCTTAAGAAGGCTTATGGAATGTTTGCGTTCATTAGTCGAGGCATTGAATTCAAAAGGTCAAGAGATTATGCTGCCATTTTATATAACTCTGGTTAGGCCACATCTGAAGTACTGCATGCAGTTCCTGTCGCCTTACTATAGGAAGGATGTTGAGCCTTTGGAGAGGGTGCCAAAGAGGTTTATGAAGATGCTGCCTGGTTTAGAGGGCATGTGCTATCATGAGAGGCCAGAAAGGCGAGGGTTGTTTTCTCTGGTGCGTCAGAGGCTGAAGAGAGATCTGATAGAGGTTTACAAGATTATGAGTAGACAGGGAGTATCTATTTCCCAGGGTTGAAATGTCTAATACTACAAAGTGAGATGGGTAGGTTCAAAGGGCATGTGAGGGGTAAGTTTTTTACTCAGAGAGTCGTGGATGCGTTTTTTACTCAGAGAGTCTGGTATGGTGGTAGAGACAAATGCACTAGAGCCTTTTATGAGATGTTCAGGTTGGCACATAGATGAAAGGAAGATGGAGGGATATTGGCATTGTGTAGGTTGGAGGGATAAGTGGATGTTTTTGATTTGCTTTTTAGCTGGTTGGCACAATATTGCAGGCCAAATAGCCTGTTCCTGTGCTGTACTGATCTATGTTCTATGCTCTATGCTCTGCTGCCTGTGCTGGGCTGAGCAAGAAGCGAGAGGCATCTCGTTCACAGACTGATGTTACCATCTACTGAGTGTGTATTTGTATTTGTGGAGCAAGAGGCTCCTTTTACAGTCAGCATCTGGACATTTCCCACTTCAAAATGCTGGAGAAACTCAGCAAGTCTTCTGGATAGATAGAGCTGCAGGAGTGTCAACGTCTGTGAACATCTACCCTGGGCCAACATAATGAAGCAATTACAAAGACTGAACGCCAGTGTCTGTGGTGCATTAGGAGATGAGGAGATCTGGGATGTCACTAAAGACTCCAGCAAATTTCTACAGATGCACCCTGGAAAGCATTCTGACTGGTTGTATCATTCCATACTGGAATGGAGGGTCAGAGAAAGGTGCAGAGGTTGCATACATGGTCAGTCCATTATAGTCACGAGCCTCCACAGCACTGAGGACATCTTCAGAAGAAAATGCACTCAACGTATTAGGAACAGCTTCTTCTCCACTGCCACCAGATATTTGAACGGACAATGGACCCAGGTGCATTACCTCACTATTTTTGCTCACTCTTGCGCTAATTTATCTTGCTTAATAAATATTTCATATAATTTATAATATATTTAATGTTCCACAATTTACTGTGACCACAAAATGACAATTTTCACGACATATGTTAGTGATAATAAACGTGATTCTGAAGTTAGGCAGTATCTATGGAGAGGAATTGACTAGGCGGAGCACTCTCTAATTCTACTCCTATGTCATATGGTCTTGCTGAACTCCTGCAGCATTTTGAAAGTGTTGAACATATAAGCATCAGTGTGCAGGTGCTGAATACTACTACAGAGCTTACTGCTTACAAACACATTTACCCTTACTTTCCAGTCCTGATGAAGAGCCTAGGTCTGAAACATCAACCGCTTATTCCCTCCGTAGATGCTGCCTGACCTGTTGAGTTCCTCCAGCATTTTGAGCGCGTTGCTGAACATTTTCTGCAATTGCACCATCCCCTGTGTTTTACCTTTGACACATTCACTCACAGTACTGAAGGCGGCTGCTAGTTACTCGTTACTGATCAGACAGTGCAGGCTGGGACCGGGCTGGCTCTGGTACTGGGGTGCCTGCTGGTGGAGCGAGAGCCCGAGGAGAGGAGGGGCACCAACTCTGTCCTGCGTTCAGCACTTCCTTTCAGGGAAGGATGAAGGTGACACTTGTTCTGACAGGAATCTGTCTCTTGATTATGACTGCACTGCTGGGTCTGAAGCACAGCCTGAGGAGACAAGGTAAGGGGTTAGAGTGGAGGTGTTACACTAGGGGAGGGTTTGTACTGAGGGAGCATCTCAACTTGAGCCGTCGGCAGCTGGTACAGACATACTGTGGAGAGTGTTCTAACTGTTTGCATCGCTGTCTGGTAGGGAGGGAAGAGGCCACTGCAGAGGATCGGAAAAAGCTGCAGAAAGCTGTAAACTCAGCCAGTCCAACATGGGCATTAGCACCTCTCCCCACCCCGTCAGCATCGAGGACTTTTTCAAAAGGTAGCATCTACTATTAATGACCCCCACCACCCAGGGAATGCTCTCTTCATTCCTACCATCAGCAAGGAAGCTGACGACCCTCACTCCACGTTTTCGGAACAGCTCCTTCCCCTCTGCCATCAAATTTCTGAATGGACAATGCAGACAAACTCACAATTTTTGTTCGCATTTTGAACTACTTATTTATCATTCTGAATATATATTTCTCACTTTAGTATATTGTACGCATTGCACTGTACTGCTGCTGCAAGACAGACAGCAAATTTCACAACAAGTCAGTGATCCTGATCCTGATCCTGAGTCAGTTACTTGCCCTGCCTTGTACTCTGTCAGCACCCTTACCCCATAGGGTCCACTGTATATTGATTCAGGATTCAGGAAACCTTCCCGGACACGTCTCACAGATTTCAACTCAGGAATGCCTTAATATCAGGAATTTAAAATCTCCCGTGAATGCAATCCTATTATTCTTAAAATTCGGCTCGACTATAAACAGTCCCCTTAGAGAGGCCCACCCTTCATTCTAAATCTACCCATATGGACTCACAGGAGGATTCCTCAAGGACTGCATGTCTAAGTACTGTCGTTAGGTACTCCCTTGTCAAAAAGGCTACACCCCACTCCACCCATATCTCTTTCCTGTCACCCCTGGATCATCAGCATCCTTAAATATTGAGCTGCCAGTCCTTAGCCTGTTTGGAGAGTGTCTGTTGGGTTCTGTGTTCTGTGTTCTCTCTGC
The DNA here is from genome assembly GCF_963921235.1 of Mobula hypostoma. Taxonomy (NCBI): domain Eukaryota; kingdom Metazoa; phylum Chordata; class Chondrichthyes; order Myliobatiformes; family Myliobatidae; genus Mobula; species Mobula hypostoma. The sequence goes on from NC_086107.1 coordinate 745,551, forward strand.
AGGTACAAACTTTGTGCTGATGTCAGTGAGGAGTTGAGCAGCCAAATCACACACGATTTCCTAAATGAACTCATGCGGCAGGTGTGTTACAACATAGAATGAATGGTACAGGCCCCTGTACCCACAATGTTGTGCCGACCTTTTAAACTACTCCAAGACCAATCTAACCTTTCTCTCCCACATAGCCCTCCATTTTTCTGTCATCCATGTACCTAAGACACTTAAATGTCCCTGTGGTATCTGCCTCCACCACCAAGCCTGGCAGCTCGTTCTATACACTCACCACCCTCTGAAAACAAAACATCCCACCCCTAGGCTTTTCTCCAATCATATGAAAATTATGAGCCCTTGTATAAGAGCAAGGGGAGGGGTGGTGAGAACGGGGGGAGGGGTGGTGAGAATGGGGAGAGCGGTGGTGAGAATGGGGGGAGGGGTCAGGATGGATGTTAGTGTGTGCACAGGGATGTTGGGAGAGGAAAGAGGGTTCGGAGAAGGGGATTAATGTGGTCAGAGGGGCAGGGTAGAATGGTGTTGAGAAAGAGGAGAGGGGTGGAGGGAGGTGGTTAATGTGCTCAGAGGGGAGAAGGTCTGGGATGGATATTAATGTGGGCAGAGGGGTGGTGAGAGGGTGTTGAGAGTGGGGAGAGAGTTGGGGGAAGGGGGTTAATGTGGTTAGAGCAATGGAGGGGAGAGTGGTGTTGGGAGAGGGGAGATGGTTGGGAGGCATGAGGGGTCAAAGTGGAAGGTGTTGGGGGAGACAGGCATTGGGTGTGCCTTCAGCAGAAGGACTGAAGTGGATGGAAGAGGCAGTACACCCCTACGTTCTCAGGGGCAGTGATCGGGGTGGCGATGTATGCTGGCCTTGCCATTGTGTAATGGACGTGTTGGAGAGACCATGGGTGCTGAGGTCCACATTGCCCACGGTGACACATACAATCTGTACATCGGTGCTGGATATTGCTCGAAATCATCTTCATTTCTCCACAGGCACATTATCCAGAATGGGACATATTCGTATGGCTTTCGAACCTTCTGGGTGGGCATCCTCTACCTTTACTCGATTAATAAACCATAGTTTCCTTCAGAAAAGGTGCGATGTAATGAGAGCTTCTGTGTCATTCACCATCTGTCTCTCATTTATGAATCTGCTGGCTGTGGGTTACGTGGTTTAATCTCTCTGTGTAATTCACACTTCATGCTCACATTTAGGAGAATATTTCTGTAATTCAGTTTTTGTTACTGATTACTGATCAAAAACAGTGAAGATTCTGAGCAGCATTTACCTGGTTTCTGACATTTTATTGTGAGCTGACGAGAAGGAAATCTCTTGGTGTCTGTCATGGAGTCACAGTCAGATAAAATACAGCAGGAAGCAGGCCCTTTGGGCCATCTATTCCGTACAAAACCATTTAAACTGCCTACGCCCATCTACCTGCATTGGCCTCTGTACCCCTACAGTTCATGTACCTATCCAAACTTTGCTTAAATATTGAAATTGAGCTTGTATACACCCTTGCAGTGACAGCTCGTTCCACACTCTCACCACCCTCTGAGTGCAGAAGTTTCCCCTCATATTGTCCTTAAACTTATGATATGATTATGATTATGAGGACACTCAGTCCTCATTTATTATCATTTAGAAATGCATGCATGCATAAAGAAATGATACAATGCTCCTCCAGAGTGATATCACAAAAAAAAGGACAAACCAAAGACTAACACTGACAAGACCACATAATTATAACATATAGTTACAGCAGTGCAAAGCAATACCATAATTTGATAAAGAGCAGACTATGGGAACAGTAAAAAGTTTCAAAGCTCCGATCGACTCCTGATAGTCCCCAATAGCAGGTGGCAGAAGGGAGAAACTCTCTTTGTCATAAACCTCCAGGCACCGACAAACTTGCCGATGCATTAGAAGCTCCCGACCACAACCGACTCTGAGTCCGTCCGAAAACTTCAAGCTTCCGACCAGCCCTTCGACACCGAGCACCGAGCACCATCTCTGCCGAGCGCTTCAACCCCATCCTGGCTGCCGAGCAGCAAGCAAAGCCGAGGACTCGGGGCCTTCCCCTCAGGAGATTCAGGATCACACTAACAGTGGCAGCGAAAGAGGCATTTCAGAAGTTTCTCCAGATATTCTTCCGTTCTCTCACGTCTGTCTCCATCAAATCAGGATTGTGCACAGCACCCTACTTGACAGATAACAGACATCACCACCGGAGTGGCCGCGCAAGCTGCGTCGTACCGCCATCTTCTCCTCCTTTCATCCTTGAAATGTTGGGTGGGACTGCTTCTACTTGTAGTTCCACCCAACTTGGGTGGAAAAAGCAACACACACAACATGCTGGAGAAACTCCGCAGACAGCATTCAAATATCGATGGTACTCTTTTTTATAGACGGTGCCTGGCCTGCTGAGTTCCTCCATCATTTTGTGTATATGCAGCTCTATAAAACTCTGGTTAGGCCACACTTGGAGTACTGTGTCCAGTTCTGGTCTCCTCACTATAGGAAGGATGTGGAAGCATTGGAAAGGGTACAGAGGAGATCTACCAGGATGCTGCCTGGTTTAACCGACAGTTAACATGCTCAAGACTAACATGCTAGAGAGAGGCCACCATTCAATTTCTCAGCCCTCCACCAGTGTTGCATGTATCAAGGAAGCACAACAAAGGCACGAACATAGTAAAGTAACTGAGAAGACACTGGGACAGTTAGTCTTCGCTCAAACTAAGCAGAATAATAAATTTGCTCCATAGGTGGAAAACATCATCTTAAAAATAATGGACACAAAGGTCTTTAGAGATGAAACAAACAACTGGGTCACCCCACTACCGTTCAGAGAACCATGCCAGTGCTCGCCAAACAACAAAGAGCAGGCAGTCAACTGGTTCACATCTTTACAACGAACTCTGAAAAGGAAACCTGAGACCAGTTACAGAGGTCGTTCTACTTCTACCTAAAGACTGATCTAGAGACTAAAGTTCTATACCATGTTTACAGTGACCTTACAAAGGCCAGGAAGAGATTGTGTTGCCCTAAGGCATTTATTTGACTTTGTTGGGTCTACGTTTTAAATGATTTGTTTGTAACTATTTTCTAGTTAAAGTTAAAGGTTGATAATTAGGTTGTAGTATAACAAAGGTAAATTCATTGCCTGTGGTATATCGCGGCATGCGATGACGTCGCCGCCTCTCGGTTCGGGAAGGTGTGAAGGCGGGCGCCATGTCCGTCTCTACCCACGGAGAAACATTGTGGAAGCAACGCCGTCAGTTCATAAGAAAGTATCTGAAGTAAAAATATTATTGTGGTTTCTGTCAGGAAAGCGGCGGTTGGGGCGGCGCGCGTGCCGGCTTTTCAATTTCAAACGCGGGGTGCAGACATCTCACCCTGCAAAAACTTATTTCAGGGAGGTAGCACCATCAATTTGCAGGAGACTTCCGGGAGAGGTGGGATGTCTGCAATAGAATAGCTCCTTAGCAGCTAGCCAGCTAGTTTAAATAACGTTAGCTATGCTAATGAATGAATGACACCTGTTAAACTCACCTCAACATGTCTTTTACAGTCTTAACCCACCATGGGCAATAGAAAAGTCACTGTTGCAAACAGTGCAGCGAGCAACACTGTCATTATGTTGACCCCTATTAGGCAGGGGTACACTTTAGTGTAGTCCGGGGTGACGTCCGTTTTATTTTCTTCTGGAACACTCTGCAATCTCTATCTATCTATCTATCTCTCTCTCTCTCTCTCGCTCTCTCGCTCTCTCTCTCTCCCTCTCTCTCTCTCTCTCAAAAAATTGATTTCCGTGATATTGTATATAATTTGCGGGCATCAAGGAGCCACTATTAATATCCGGGAGACTCCCGGAAGTTCCGGGAGAGGTGGGATGTCTGGGGGTGGGCTCGAGCCCGATCGCGCTTTGACGGGACCCCGGAGCGGCGCGCGTGCCGGCTTTTCAATTTCAAACGCGCGGTCGGCTCGAGCCCGATGGCGATTTGACGCGACCCCCTCGCGCGCTACCCGGGGCGGCTGGAGACTCTCGCTAAAAGCAGAGAGCGCGCCTGGTCTCCAGAATGAAACAGACGCTGTATATGTTTGTATTTTTTTATCAACAATTTTCACCATACGATGTTAATGTGGAAGAGTGAACAGTAAATGGTTAACCTTACTACGACTCTGTCTTCATTGGCTTCGGTCTAACTTGGTGTTTAGTCAGAGTCTCAACACACTGCACCAGAACTCTACACTGCAGAGGCCTCTCAATCAACACCAAGAGGACAGAAAGCATGGTCATCTTCAGAAAGACAAACATCCCACAATGTGTGATCAAGATCGGAAATGCAAACAAATCAACAAATTCAAATATCTTGTCACCCTAATAACAAGTGATGGCAGGTGCGACACAGATATCAAATACAGAATAGCAATGGCGACAGAAGCTTTCCAAAAAATGAAGACCATATTAACAGATAGAAAGATGAGCCCATACACTAAAAACAAATTACTACAGTGCTATACTTAGTCTATCCTGACTTATGGAAGTAAATGCTGGACCATTTCTCCAGCAATGGAAAAGAGACTCGAAGCAGCTGAATTATGGTTCTACAGGAGAATGTTAAAAATATCATGGACCACACACACATCAAATGAAGAAATTCTCAGAAGTTCTGAGCAGTTCGATCACTCTTACCAACAATAAGAGAAAGACAACTCAGATTCCTAGGACACATCATGCAGAAAGATGAACTAGAAAAACTCATACTCTCTGGAGAGATTGAGGGGAGCAAACCTAGAGGAAGACCTCAGTTTATGTACATCAAAAGCCTAGCCAGGTGGCTACACATCGAGGAAATGGAAGTCATCCAAAAAACGAAGGATAGATCTATATGGAAAACCATGGTCACCAAAGTCCACATCGGATATGGTACCTAGACAGACAGCTGCCTGGTTTAGAGAGTATGGATTATGATCAGAGATTAAGGGAGCTAGGGTTTTACTCTTTGGAGAGAAGGAGGATGAGAGGAGACATGATAGAGGTATACAAGATATTAAGAGGAATAGATAGAGTGGATAGCCAGCGCCTCTTCGCCAGGACACCACTGCTCAATACAAGAGGACATGACTTTAAGGTAAGGGGTGGGAAGTTCAAGGGGGATATTAGAGGAATGTTTTTTACTCAGAGAGTGGTTGGTGCGTGGAATGCACTGCCTGAGTCACTGGTGGAGGCAGATACACTAGTGAAATTTAAGAGACTACTAGACAGGTAAATGGAGGAATTTAAGTTCAGGGGTTATATGGGAGGCAGGGGTTACGGGTCGGCACAACGTTATGGGCCGAAGGGCCTGTACTGTGCTTACTGTTCTATGTTCTATGTTCTATATTGCTTGGATTTCCAGCATCTGCAAATTTTCTCTTTCCAGTGGAAAAACCCTGCTTGCTTTTACCCTATGTATACCCCTCATAATTTTATATACCTCTATCAAATCACCCTCTAATCTTCTACGTTCCAAGGCTATAAGCAGCACTGTGGCCCCACAGGGGACTGTATCGGCTCCCTTCCTGTTTACTCTGTATACCTCGGACTTTAGATACAACACTGAGTCATGTCATCTGCAGAAATTCTCTGATGATTCAGCAATAGTTAGGTATACTGCTACTGTGACTCTTTAATTTCCTTTGGGTTCAATAAAGTATCTATTTATCTATAATGTTATAACCTATACAATCTTTTGTTAGATCCTCCAAGCCAGCAACATCCTTGTAAATTTTCTCTATATTCTTTTAACCTTATTTACATATTTCCTGTAGTAGGTGACCAAAACTACACACAATTCTCGAAACTAGGCGTCACTAATGTTTTATGCAACTTCAGCACAACATTCCACCTCCTGTTCTCAATACTTTGATTTATGAAGGCCAACATGCCAAAAGCTCTCTTTACGGCCCTATCTACTAGTGACATCACTTTCTATGAATTATGTACCTGTATTCCCAGATCCCTTTGTTCTTCAGCACTCCTCTGTGCCCGACCGTTCACTGTGTAAGGCCTACCCTGGTTGATCCAACCAAAGTGAAACACCTGGCACTTATTTGCATTAAAATGGGTGAGCAGATAAGGAACACTGAGCATAGCTCCTTAACTTTCAGGACAGCTATAGGTAAGGATATAGATATGGTCCTTGCAGGAGGGTCTTAAGTTGGAGTGGGGTAAATTAGACCATAAGACCAGAAATCAAATCAAATCAAATTCAAGTTTTAATTATCATTCAACCATACATCGCCACAGCTGAATGAATCTGGGGCCAAGAGCGAAACATATACAGTACATTCAAAACAGCAAGCAAAAAACATAGTAATGCAAAAAAGTATATGTATAGCCAACTCAATGAACAGCATGTCCCGCAAATTGATGGTACAGTTCCTGGCAGTGCGCGGGCACACATGTTCCACCCCATCATTCCACTGATTGAACAATGGAGGACAGCACTGACAGGAGAGGCCAGCACCCAACCAAGCATGGACACCATGCTACACTGCCCATGGCATCTCCTCTCCTAGATGGCAGCAGCAGGGAAGCCCACGGCTTGAGACCTAGTCCTTGCTACAACTGACGCCATGCAGCTCCTCTGCCATCTGTCACACAACAATGTCCAACAGGGTCTTACAATCGCAAGAGAAATGTCCAAGAAGTTGCCGACGGTTATACTGCATGCCATCTTCACGTGCCAATGTCAATGCGCTCGACGCCTTCCTGTAGCAGGCAGCAACACAGTGTGAATCATCCAGCTCTTCCGACACCCAGTCCAGCTCCTCGGCCAATGAGCAGCTCACTGCTGGGATAGAGCTGCAGTACCTGAAGTCCTTGGAGTCCAGCATTACTTTGTTATTGTCCTGACATTTAACAAAGAAAAAACCCTTTGTTTGTTCCCCAAGTGGCCATTATGTTCGAATACGCCACCATCTCCATCCTACCGGCCATCTTCCCTATACTCCTCTGCCTGGTTCTGATCTCACCTCTCCTCTAATGGTTCCCGCTCTCACCTCCTTTTCTTATCAGTGTAGTGCACTGGGAGTCTATCGTGTTCCTCCAGCAGCTCCTCTCCACATTCACACTGGCCCAACCCACCTTGCTGCTTCTCATTGTCTATTCTCTATCTTCCAGCTCCATCTCCCTCCCCTAGCTTGTCATCTTATACCCTCCTCAGTCCATCAATCACCACTTGCTCCTCTCTTTACATTGGCCTTCTCCTGAGTCTCAGCCTGGAAAGGGTCCTGACTGTGTGGAAAACATCATGTGTGGTCCCAATACCCAAGAAGGGCCAAACAAAAGTCTTGGATGATTACTGTCCAGTGGCCCTAGACCTCACACATCATGAAGACCCTAGAGAGGCTGGTCCTGGCTCACCTCTGGTCCCTAGTCAGATTAGCTCTCAATCCCCTGCAGTTTGTTTACCAGGAGCACATTGGAGTTGACGATGCTATCATCTACCTGCTGAACAGAACCTACTCCCATTTGGATAAGCAGGGCAGCACTGTGAGGACCATGTTTTTTGATTTTTTTTAGTGCCTTCAATACCATACAGCTCTCATTAAACATAGAAACATAAATCTACAGCATATTACAGGCCCTTCATCCCACAATGTTGTGCCGACCATGTAACCTACTCTAGAAACCGCCTAGAATTTTCCTCCTGCATAGCCCTCTATTTTTCTAAGCTCCATGTACCAATCTAAGAGGTTCTTAAAAGACTCTATTGTATCCGCCTCAACCACCTTCGTTGGCAGTGAATTCCACATACCCATCAGTCTCTGTGTGAAAAACTTACCTCTGATATCCCCCTTGTGGTGAGGACCTGCAAGTACCTGGGGGTGCACCTGGACAAAAGACTTGAGTGGAGCACCAACATAGAGGCTGTGTTCAAGAAGGGCCAGAATCGCCTCTACCTCCTGAGGAGACTGAGGTCCTTTGGAGTATGAAGACCTCTTCTTCACATGTTCTGCCAGTCTGTTGTTGCCAGTGCAATCTTCTATGTGGTGGTGTCCTGGGGCAATGGCACCAACTCGAGTGATGCCAACAGGCTCAATAAGCTGATTAGAAAACCTGGCTCTGTTGTGGGAGTCAAACTGGACACTTTGGAGACTGTGGTAGAATAAAGGACACCAGAAAATCCTGGCAATTCTGGATAATATTTCTCATCCTCTGCTTGGCACGTTGGCTAAACAGAGGAGCACTTATAGACTAAGACAACTGTGCTGCTCTGAAGAGCACGATATGAGGTTATTCTTACTCTTGGCCATTAGGCTTTATGATGAGTCAACCTACAGCTGGTGAAGTGATCTTGTAACCTTTGACTTGTAAAACTTGTACATCTTAATTCTAAGGTAACTTATTTTATTCTTTCCTACTTCTCTTCTTTCCAATATTTTTATTAGTTTCTACATAGAAGAAAACAGAGTACAAGAAAGTATATATAAAAGGTCAAAAATGATTTTTTAAAATGACCAATTACATTATATCTTTTCATAATAACAATCTCTTAGTTATTCATAATAACCTACTTCTCTTCTAATATTTGTATATCTGTGCACTTGTAATGCTGCTGTCACACTTTGGGATCAATAAAGTATCTATCTATCTTCATGTAACATCCATGGTCAGTGCTGACCAACGGTGGGTCCGATAATTCAGGGCGTCACAGTTTACAGAGAGAAGGCAGGAGAATGGACTTGAGGGGGATAATAAATCAGGCATGATGGGATGCTGGAACAGACTCAATGGACCGAATGGCCAAATAGAGATCCCATGTCTCCTGAGTTTGATACAGCGTGAAAGAAGGCTTCTTGTTTAAGGACAGGACAGGACAGGACAGGGTGGCAGAGTAGCATAGTGGTGAGCACAACATTTTACATTACCAGAGTGGCACACACAAAATGCTGGAGGAACTGAACAGGCCAGGCAGCATCCATGGAAAAGAGCTGCTTACAGAACCAGCGACTAATGTTCAGTCCCAACGCTGCCTGTAAGGAGCTTGTACATTCTCTCCATGATGTATGGGTTTCCTCTGGGTGCTCTGGTTTCCTCCCACAGTCCAAGGATGTGTTGGTTAGTAGGTAACTTGGTCATTGTAAATTGTCTCATGATTAGGCTCAAATTAAATTGGAGGATTGCTAGGTGGTGTGGCTCGAAGGGCTGGAAGGGTCTGTTCTGAGCTGTATCTCAATAAATAAACTCCAAAGCAAGGGTGAAAGAGTTAAAGTGTTGCTTGAGCAGGAGTCAATGGACAGGAGGAGGGTGTGGTCAAACCCAGTCCTGTGTCCAGTGTCTCTGTCTACAGACAGTACCTGGACATTCTGAGGAGGAAGTAAAGCTTCTATCAGGGGAGTTCATCTGTCAATTTTCAGAGAGGCAGAAACTGATCGGCTCTGTGTCAAAGGTCTCTGTGGAACATGCAATCAGCTTTTATGACTGATGGCAGAGCCATGGCTCATTGGAAGGAGCCAGAATAAACTCTGAGCTCACAAAGCAAAGGTTGCAGTAGTACTGTGATTGGCGTCTACACCCAGATCCGTCAGACACAGTGAGAGATTAGCTTTCGAAGCAGTGGCTTGGGGTGTGTGCCTCAGTGCCTGGTGGTCCAAATGGACTCGTTCCCCAGGCTTCGTGGGTTCCATCTCTCAGTACTGCTGCTGCTCATAGCCCCTCTGCTGAAGGCTGCCTCTTTGGAAAGCTGCTCTGCGTACAGAGGTAAACTCCACTCTCTTATTTGCGTGGGCGTGCTTTATTTACAAGCAGAAAATGCTGGAAACACTCAGCGGTTCAGGGGGAGTCTCTGGTGAGAGAGAGGCAGTGAAGGAGAGCGAGACAGAGACCAAGAGCAAGAACAGGGGGACAGAAATGGAGGGAGAGAGAGAGAGAGGGAGAGAGTGAGACAGAGAGTGACATAGGAGGAGGATAGAGGGGCAGAGAGAGAGTGAGATGGAGGGAGATGCAGAATGGGAGAGAGGGAGAAAGTGAGAGAGAGTGAGTGAGTGAGAGAGAGAGCATGACAGTGAGGGAGTGATAAGGATGGGGAGAGGGATAATGGAAGAGAGGGAGAAAGTGAGAGTGAGAAGTAATAGAGTGGGAGTGGGAGAGAGTGAGAGAGAGAGGGGGAGAGAAACCGACAGAAACAGAGAGAGAGAGTGAGAGACAGGGTCAGAGAGGGATAGGGTGAGAGAGAAAGAGAGAGAGAGAGAGAGAGAAACAACGAGAGTGAGATATAGTCAGAGAGAGAGAGATACAGAAACAGAGAGAGAGGGAGCATTCTGTTTCCAGGATCCTCCATCAGGACGGAGAAGGAGAGAGAAATGACCTGGCCCTACTGTTTTTACATGGGTAATTTCTGTGATGGGGACAATAATGGGGAAGTGAAGCAAACATCAGATTAAGCTGGTTTTCCTCTGTATTGCTTCGCTGATGTTGAGTGGTGCATGGAACATTGTATTGTGAAGTCTCCTGAGCAGTGAGCACACAGCAGACTGAAAAATACAAGGGAACACTGATGGCAGCAAAAGTAGCCAGTTCTCTGGTAAGGAGGAGGAAAGGATGAAGAAGGGTACATCATGTTTGCCTTTATTAAGGCAAAGCACTGAGTCCTTGGACCAGGAAGTTATCTAACAGTTTCATAAAACCCAGTTTAATGAAATAAGAATTGGTTTATGATAGTCACATGTACAGAGATACAGTAAAAATCTTGTCTTGCACACTGTTCATACAGATCTACAGTGCATCGGGAAATAACAACCGAATGCAGAATAAAGATAGAAGATAGAACAATAGAGCACAGTACAGACCCTTCTGCCTCTCAGCTGCAGTGCTGAACTTTTAATCTACTCTCAAATCGATCTAACTCCTTGCTTCTCCACAGCACTCTGCTTGTCTCTCAACCATGTGCCTATCTAATAGTTTCTTAAATGTCCCTAATGTAACTCAACCACCACTCTTGGCAACTATTTCATTTTGGCTGATCCATTTTCCCTCCTAGCCCCAGTCTCCTGCTTTCTCCCTGTATTCCTTCATGACCTGACCAATCCAGAATCTATCAACCTCTGCCTAATATAAATGTAAAGGCTTGGCCTCCACAGCTGACTGTGGCAATGAATTCCACAGATTCATCATCTCATCTCTGTTCTAAAAGGACAAACTCTGTTCTGAGGCTTTGTCCTCTGATCTTAGACTCCCCACCAGAGGAAACATCCTCTCCGTCGAGAACTTTCAACATTTGATTGTTTCAAATAGCTCACCCCTCATCCTTCTGAATTCCAGGTTCAGAGCCAGCAAACGCTCTTCATATGACAACCCGTTCAATCCTGGAATCATTTTCAGAACCTCCTTAGAATCCTCTCCAGTGTTAGCACATCCTTTCAAAGATAAGAGACTCAAACTGCTCACAATACTCTGTGAGGCCTCTCCTTTTCCCCTTTCCTCTCCCCTTTAACATTGTAGCAATCTTTGTTAAAGCGAGTGGGATCAGAAGGTGTACTTCGTCCAGGCCTGCGAGTGAGTGTGTAAAGATGCCAATTGTAGCATTCTGGCTGTTTGAAAACCGCATGAAAGGTGCTTTGCCTGCACGTTAAAATGCAGCAGATATCCCTGTCGAAAAGCTCCCCGTTTATGAGCGATTAATTTGCAACTGCAGTGTGTGTGTGAGTGTGTGTGTGTGTGTGTGTGTGTTACGTTTGCATTAGTTGTGTAGTGGATGGCCTATAGTAGACAGGAATGGGGTGATAAAAAGGGGGAAATATTTGACCATATTCCCTAACAAATTGGTGCTGTAGTCTGTAATGGAGTTTTAATGTGAGATGTAGGCTTATTAAGGCCTCAGCATTACATCCTTACTTTTATCTTCTAGTCCTTTTGAAATGAATGCTAACATCGCATTTGCCTTCCTCACCAGTGACTCAACTTGCAAATTAACCTTTAGGGAATCCTGAACAAGGATTCCTAAGTCCCTTTGCACCTCAGATTTTTGAATTTTATCTTCATTTAGAAAATAGTCAACCTTTTCATTTCTTCCAGCAGTGTGCGTGACCATACACTTCTCAACGCTCGAATCCATCTGCCACTTCTTTGTCCATTCTCCTAATCTGTCTAAGTCCTTCTGAAGCCTCTCTACTTCCTCAAAACCTCCTGCCTCTCCACCTAGCTTCATATTGTTTGCAAACTTTGCAACAAAGCCATCAATTCCATTATCCTAGTCATTGACATATAACCTAAAAAGAGTTGGTCCCAATACAGACCCAACCAGAAAAGGCTCCCTTTAGTCCCACTCTTTGCTTTCTGCCAATCAGCCAATGCTCTCTTTTTTTACCAATAGAACAACACCACTCCATCCGCCTACCTGCCTGTCCTTTCAATACAATGTGTATCCTTGGACATTAAGCTCCCAGCTATAATCCTTTATCGCCATGATTTAGTGAAGCCCACATCATACATGACAATCTGTAACTGCTACGTTCATAGACCTTAATTCCATGTACATTCAAAATATAATACCATCAGTCCTGTATTCATCCTTTTCGATTTTGTCCACCTTTTATATTGCAACATCCTGTGGACTGAAATTTTGCTCTATTGTGTCAGAATCAGAATCAGGTTTATTATCACTGGCATGTGTCATGAAATTTGTTAACTTAGTAGCAGCAGTTCAATGCAATACATAACCTAGAAGAAAAAATAATAAATAAATCAATCAATTACAGTATATGTATATTGAATAGATTAAAAATCATGCAAAAAATAGAAATATATATTTAAAAAATGAGGTAGTGTTCAAGAGTTCAATGTCCATTTAGGAATTGGATGGCAGAGGGGAAGAAGCTGTTCCTGAATTGCTGAGTGTGTGTCTTCAGGCTTCTGTACCTCCTACCTGATGGTAACAGTGAGAAAAGGGCATGCCCTGGGTGCTGGAGGTCCTTAATAATGGACACTGCCTTTCTGAGACACCGCTCCTTGAAGGTTTCCTGGGTACTTTGTTGGCTAGTACCCAAGATAGAACTGACTAGATTTACAATCCTCTGCAGCTTCTTTCGGTTCTGTGCAGTAGCTACCCCCTCCCCATACCAGACAGTGATGCAGCCTGTCAGAATGCTCTCCACAGTACATTATAGAAGTTTTTGAGTGTATTTGTTGACATGCCACATCTCTTCAAACTCCTAATAAAATACAGCTGCTGTCCTGCCTTCTTTATAACTACATTGATATGTTGGGACCAGGTTAGGTCTTCAGAGATCTTGACACCCAGGAACTTGAAACTGTTCATTCTCCCCACTTCTGATCCCTCTTTAAGGATTGGTATGTGCTCCTTCGTCTTACCCTTCCTGAAGTCCATAATCAGCTCTTTCGTCTTACTGACGTTGAGTGACAGGTTGTTGCTGTGGCACCATTCCACTAGTTGGCATATCTCACTCCTGTACACCCTCTCATCACCACCTGAGATTGTACCAACAATGTTTGTATCGTCAGCAAATTTATAGATGGTATTTGAGCTATGCCCAGCCACACAGTCATGGGTATATAGAGAGTAGAACAGTGGGCTAAGCACACACCCCTGAGGTGCACCAGAGTGGATCGTCAGCAAGGAGGATATGTTATCACCAATCAGCACAGATTGTGGTCTTCCAGTTAGGAAGTCGAGGATCCAAGTACAGAGGGAGGTGCAGAGGCCCAGGTTCTGTAACTTCTCAATCAGGATTGATGGTATTAAATGCTGAGCTATGGTCGATGAACAGCATCCTGACATAGGTGTATGTGTTGTCCAGGTGGTTTCAAGCCGTATGCAGAGCCATTGAGATTGCATCTGCTGTTGACCTATTGTTGTGATAGGCAAATTGCAATGTGTCCAGGTCCTTGCTGAGGCAGGAGTTCAGTCTAGTCATGACCAACCTCTCAAAGCATTTCATCACTGCAGATGTGAGTGCTACCGGGCGATAGTCATTAAGGCAACTCACATTATTCTTCTTAGGCATGGTATAATTGTTCCCTTTTTGAAGCAAGTGGGGACTTCCGCCCTTCACAGTGAGAGCTTGAAAATATCCTTGAATACTCCCGCTAGTTGGTTGGCACAAGTATTCATAGCCTTACCAGGTTCTCCATCGGGACCTTCCACCTTGCCCTCTTTAAAGACAGCCTAACGTCGGCCTCTGAGACAGAGATCACACGGTCATCAGGTGAAGAAGGGATCTTCACAACTGTAGTTGTATTCTCCCTTTCAAAGTGGGCATAGAAAGCTTTGAGTTCATCTGATAATGAAGCATCACTGCCATTCATGTTATTAGGTTTTGCTTTGTAGGAAGTAATGTCTTGCAAACCCTGCCAGAGTTGTCGTACATTTAGGGCCCCTCGGGGCGACTCGTGTAGCAGCAGAACTCTCAATGGTTACTATTAAATATTCTTGGTTCAGCCTGATACAGCTAAAAAGTTAACTGCTTCCAAGGTCAGTACAGTCAACAAAGATGCCTTAATGTATCTGCCTCTACCCTCAACCCTAGTAGCACATTCCGGCCACCCACCACTCTCTGTGTAAAAAAACCTACCTCTGACATCACCCTGCCCAATATTTTTCTCTGATTACCTTAAAATAATGCCCCCTTGTATTAACCATTTCCATGCTGAAAAAAATCTCTGGCTGTCCACACTTATGCCTCTTATCATCCTGTGGACCTCTTTTAAGTCATCCCTCATTCTCCTTCTCCCCAAAGAGAAAAACCCTAGCTTGTTCAATCTTTCTTTATAAGACATACTCTCTAATCCAGGCAGCATCTAGTAAATCTCCTCTTCACCGTCTCTAAAGCTTCCAGAAGTGTTAGTCACAGAGAAAGTGCAATGCAATAAGGTAATAAGGTGAAAGATTATAATAATCTGACACTAGTGGGATAGAAGCGGTGCTTGAACCTGATGGGACGTGCTTTCAGACTTTTGTTTCTTCTGCCCAATGGGAGAGGGGAGAAGAGAGAATGTCCGGGGGTGGGGGGGAATGTTTCTTGATAATTTTGGTGGCTTTACTTAGGCAGAAAGTGTTTGACTACAAGTACCTCGAGTCAAGAATGATGAGTTCGGAGAAGGACATAAAGATATGGAAGGCGCTGGCGTGCAGGGCTATGAATAACATGAAGGAAATCTGGAAGTCGAACCTGACCAGAGGGGTTAAAAAGAGAATTTCCATAACAGTCATAGAATCCATTCTCATGTATGGATGCGAGACGTGGACACTCACCAAGACTGTGCGAAAATCTCAAGTTGCTATACACGAATGCTCCGGATGGCTCTTACGTGAGTTGGCAACTGCACATGACGAACGTCGAGCTCCATGATGCTCTCCACTAAAATCGAGGTGAGAAGACTGCAACTAGCAGGGCACTGTCTACGCCACCCCGAGCTACCTGCCGGCCTAATCATCATATGGGAGCCCAAGGACGGGAGGATGAACCCTGGGCGCCCTCCCAAGACCATGGTCAACACGCTGCTAGAAGACAGTGGTGTGGCTAATGTAGATGAAGTGAACACACTGATGAGGGAGAGGGAGAAGTGAAAAGTCCATCATCATGCCTGATGCCAGCCCCCTAGGCCTGAGTCGACGTAGTAGTAGTAGTACTTAGGCAGTGAGAAGTGCAGAGAAATTCCATGGAGGGCAGGCTGCTTAGCTGTGTACACAACTCTGCAATTCCTTGTGTGTAATGGTGTCGCAGCAACAACCTTGCCCTCAATATCAGTCAGACCAAAGAGCTGATAGTGGATTCCCGAAAGGGTAAGATGAGGGAGAGAACACAAACCAATCCTCATAGACAGATCAGAAGTGGGCAGAGCGGGCAATTCATGTTCTTGGGTGGCAATTCATGTGCCTGGAGCTACGATGTTGTGGCCATTACAGTGAAGAAGGCTAATAGAATGTTGGCCTTTATTACAAAGGGAATTGAGTACAAGAGCAAGGAAATCCTTTTGCATTTGTACAGGGCCCTGGTGAGACCACACCTGGAGTATTGTGTTCAGTTCTGGTCTCCAGGGTTAAGGAAGGACATCCTGGCTGTGGAGGAGGTGCAGCGTAGGTTCACTAGGTTAATTCCTGGGATGTCCGGACTGTCTTACACAGAGAGGTTAGAGAGACTGGGCTTGTACATGCTGGAATTAAGGAGATTGAGGGGGGATCTGATTGAGACATACAAGATTATTAAGGGATTGGACAAGATAGAGGCAGGAAATATGTTCCAGATGCTGGGAGAGTCCAGTACCAGAGGGCATGGTTTAAGAATAAGGGGTAGGTCATTTAGGACAGAGTTGAGGAGGAACTTCTTCTCCCAGAGAGTTGTGGAGGTGTGGAACGCGCTGCCTGAGAAGGCAGTGGAGGCCAATTCTCTGGATGCTTTCAAGAAGGAGCTAGATAGGTATCTTATGGATAGGGGAATCAAGGGTTATGGGGACAAGGCAGGAACCGGGTATTGATAGTAGATGATCAGCCATGATCTCTGAATGGCGGTGCAGGCTCGAAGGGCCGAATGGTCTCCTTCTGCACCTATTGTCTATTGTCTATTGTCACTTGGATGGCTCAGGGGCAGGAATGGTTACTTTGAGTGCCAAGCTTTAGATGTTTCAGAAAGGACAGGGAGAGAGGGAAAAGAGGTGAGGGCGTGGCACTGTTGATCAGAGATAGTATCACGGCTGCAGAAAAGGTGGACGCCATGGAGGGATTGTCTACGGAGTCTCTGCGGGTGGAAATTAGGAACAGGAAGGGGTCAATAGCTCGACTGGGTGTTTGTTGTAGACCACCCAATAGTAACAGGAACATCGAGGAACAGATAGGGAGACAGATTCTGGAAAGGTGTAATAATAACAGGGTTGTCGTGGTGGGAGTTTTTAATTTCCCAAATATCGATTGCATATCCCTAGAGTGAAGGGGTTCAGATGGGGTAGAGTTTGTTAGGTGTGTCCAAGAAGGTTTCATTAGACTATGAGGATACGCAGTCCTCTTTTATTGTCTTTTAGTAATGCATGCATTAAGAAATGATACAATATTCCTCCGGTGTGATATCACAGAAACACAGGACAGGCCAAGACTGAAAAACTAACAAAAACCACATAATTATAACATACAGTTACAACAGTGCAACGATACCATAACTTAATGAAGAACAGGCCATGGGCACAGTAAAAAAGTTCAAGGTCTCTCGAAAGTCCCAGATCTCACGCAGACGGGAGAAGGAAGAAACCTTTCCCTGCCATGCCCGACCACAGTCCAACTCTGAGTCATCCGAAAACTTCGAGCCTCCAATCAGCCCTCCAACACCGAGTACCGAGCACCATCTCTGCCGAACGCTTCGACCCCAGCCTTGGTCACCAGCAGCAGGCAAAGCTGTGGATTTTGGGGCCTTCCCTCCGGAGATTCTCAATCGCACAGTAGCAGTGGCAGCGAACTGGGCATTTCAGAAATTTCTCCAGATGTTCCTCTGTGCTTCTCATGTTTGTCTCCATCAAATCAGAATTGTGCATGGCATCCTACTTACAAATACGATATCATTTCACCGGAGAGCTGCGCGTGCTGCGTCGCGCCACCATCTTCTCCTCCTGCCTCAATATGTAGATAAGCCTACAGGAGGAGAGGCTGTACTTGATCTGGTATTGGGAAATGAACCTGTTCAGGTATCAGGTCTCTCAGTGGGAGAGCATTTTGGAGATAGTGATCACAATTCTATCTCCTTTTCCATAGCATTAGAGAGGGATAGGAACAGACAAGTTAGGAAAGCATTTAATTGGAGTAAGGGGAAATATCAAGCTATCAGGCATCAGGACTTGGAAGCATAAATTGGAAACAGATGTTCTCATGGAAATGTACGGAAGAAGTATGGCAAATGTTCAGGGGATATTTGCGTGGAGTTCTGCATAGGTACATTCCAATGAGACAGGGGAAGGATGGTAGGGTACAGGAACCGTGGTGTACAAAGGCTGTTGTAAATCTAGTCAAGAAGAAAAGAAGAACTTATGAAAGGTTCAAAAAGCTAGGTAATGATAGAGAGCTAACAGTAAGGAACTCAAGAAAGAAATTAAGAGAGCCAGAAGGGGCCATGAGAAGGCTTTGTTGGACAGGATTAAGGAAAACTCCAGGACATTCTACAAGTTTGTTAAGAGCAAGAGGATAAGACGTGAGAGACTAGGACCAATCAAGTGTGACACTGGAAAAGTGTGTATGGAATCAGAGGAGATAGCAGAGGTACTTAATAAGTACTTTGTTTCAGTATTCATTATGGAAGAGGATCTTGGTAATTGTATGGATGACTTGCAGAGGGCTGAAAAGCTTGAGCATGTAGATATTAAAAAAGAGGATGTGCTGGAGCTTTTGGAAAGCATCATGCTGGATAAGACTCCGGGACCTGACGAGATGTACCCCAGGCTACTGTGGGAGGCGATGGAGGAGATTGCTGAGCCTCTGGCAATGATCTTTGCATCATCAGTGGGGATGGGAGAGGTTCCAGAGGATTGGAAGTTTGCGAATGCTGCTCCATTATTCAAGAAAGGGAGTAGAGATAGCCCTGGAAATTATAGACCACTGAGTCTTATTTCGGTGGTTGTAAGTTGATGGAGAAGATCCTGAGAGACAGGATTTATGAACATTTGGAGAGGCATAATATGATTAGGAATAGTCAGCATGGCTTTGTGAAAGACAGGTTATGCCTTATGAGCTTGACTGAATTTTTTGAGGATGTGACTAAACACATTGATGAAGGTAGAGCAGTAGATGTAGTGTATATGGATTTCAGCAAGGAATTTGATA
This sequence comes from Mobula hypostoma, assembly GCF_963921235.1. Taxonomy (NCBI): domain Eukaryota; kingdom Metazoa; phylum Chordata; class Chondrichthyes; order Myliobatiformes; family Myliobatidae; genus Mobula; species Mobula hypostoma. The sequence continues at coordinate 764,355 of NC_086107.1, forward strand.
AGGTACCCCATGCAAGGCTTACTGAGAAAGTAAGGAGGCATGGGATCCAAGGGGATATTGCTTTATGGATCCAGAACTGACTTGCCCACAGAAGGCAAAGAGTGGTTGTAGATGGGTCATATTCTGCATGGAAGTCAGTGACCAGTGGTGTGCCTCAGGGATCTGTTCTGGAACCCCTTCTCTTTGTGATTTTTTATAAATGACCTGGATGAAGAATTGGAGGGATGGGTTAGTAAATTTGCTGATGACACAAAGGTTGGAGCTGTTGTGGATAGTGTGGAGGGCTGTCAGATGTTACAGCGGAACATTGATAGGATGCAAAATTGGGCTGAGAAGTGGCAGATGGAGTTCAACCCAGATAAGTGTGAGGTGGTTCATTTTGGTAGGTCAAATATGATAACAGAATATAGTATTAATGGTGGAGGATCAGAGGGATCTTGGGATCTGAGCCCATCGGACACTCAAAGCTGCTGCGCAGGTTGACTCTGTGGTTAAGAAAGCATACGGTGCATTGGCCTTCATCAATCATGGGATTGATATTAGGAGCTGAGAGGTAATATTGCAGCTATATAGGACCCTGGTCAGACCCCACTTGGAGTGCTGTGTTCAATTTTGGTCGCCTCACTACAGGAAGGATGTGGATAGTCAGAGGCTTTTCCCTAGAGCGCAAATGGCAAGCACGAGAGGGCACAATTTTAATGTGCTTGGAAGTAGGTACAGAGGGGATGTCAGGGATAAGTTTTTTATGCAGAGAGTGGTGAGTGCGTGGAATAATCATAGTCATAGTCATAGTCATACTTTATTGATCCCGGGGGAAACTGGTTTTTGTTACAGTTGCACCATAAATAATAAGTAGTAATAGAACCATAAATAGTTAAATAGTAATATATAAATTATGCCAGTAAATTATGAAATAAGTCCAGGACCAGCCTATTGGTTCAGGGTGTCTGACCCTCCAAGGGAGGAGTTGTAAAGCTTGATGGCCACAGGCAGGAATGACTTCCTATGACGCTCTGTGCTGCATCTCGGTGGAATGAGTCTCTGGCTGAATGTACTCTTGTGTCCAACCAGTACATTATGTAGTGGATGGGAGACATTGACCAAGATGGCATGCAACTTAGACAGCATCCTCTTTTCAGACACCACCGTGAGAGAGTCCAGTTCCATCCCCACAACATCACTGGCCTTACGAATGAGTTTGTTGATTCTGTTGGTGTCTGCTACTCTCAGCCGCTAACCTAGCACACAACAGCAAACATGATAGCACTGGCCACCACAGACTCATAGAACATCCTCAGCATCGTCTGGCAGATGTTAAAGGACCTCAGTCTCCTCAGGAAATTGAGACAGCTCTGACCCTTCTTGTAGACAGTCTCAGTGTTCTTAGACCAGTCCAGTTTGTTGTCAATTCGTATCCCCAGGTATTTGTAATCCTCCACCATGTCCACACTGACCCCCTGGATGGAAATAGGGGTCACCGTACCTTAGCTCTCCTCAGGTCTACCACCAGCTCCTTAGCCTTTTTCAAATTAAGCTGCAGATAATTCTGCTCACACCATGTGACAAAGTTTCCCACTGTAGCCCTATACTCAGCCTCATCTCCCTTGCTGATGCATCCAACTATGGCAGAGTCATCCGAAAACTTCTGAAGATGACAAGACTCTGTGCAGTAGTTGAAGTCCGATGTGTAAATGGTGAAGAGAAAGGGAGACGAGACAGTCCCCTGTGGAGCCCCAGTGCTGCTGATCGCTCTAAATGGGCTGCTGGTGACGTACTGGAGGCGGATACATAGAAAGGGTGCAGAGAAGATTTACAAGGAATTTGCCTGGATTGGGGAGCATGCCTTATGAGAATAGGTTGAGTGAACTCGGCCTTTTCTCCTTGGAGCGACGGAGGATCAAAGGTGACCTGATAGAGGTGTATAAGATGATGAGAGGCATTGATCATTTGGATAGTTAGAGGCTTTTTCCCAGAGCGTAAATGGCAAGCACGAGAGGGCACAGTTTTAATGTGCTTGGAAGTAGGTATTAGAGGAGATGTCAGGGATAAGTTTTTTATGCAGATAGTGGTGAGTGCGTTGAATGGGCTGCTGGTGACGTGCTGGAGGCAGATACAATTGAGTCTTTTAAGAGACTCCTGGACAGGTATGTGGAGCGCAGAAAAATAGACGGTTATGGATAACCCTAGGTAATTTCTGAGGTAAGGACGTGTTCGGCACAGCTTTGTAGGCCGAAGGGTCTGTATTGTGCTGTAGGTTTTCCTTGAGTATCTAACCTGGACCCGACATATTGTTGCAGCAATAAAGGCAAGTCAGTGACTGTATTTTATTAGGAGTTTGAGATTTAGTTTGTCACTAAAAACACTTGAAAACTTCTCTAGATGTACAGTGGAGAGTAATCTGACTGCCTGCATCACTGTCTGGTATTGGGGGTGGGGGTGTCTACCCCACAGATTGAAAGAAGCTACAGAAAATTATAAAATTAGTCAGCTCTGTCAATGGGTACTGGCCTCCATTGTTTTGAAGATATCTTCAAGGAGTGCTGCCTTAGAAAGGTGGCATTCATTATTAAGGACCCCACCACCAGGACATACCCTCTTCTCATTGTTACCTTCAGAAGACACACACTCTGATTCCGAAACAGCTTCTTCCCCTTTGCCATTTGATTTCTGAATGGACATTGAACCCATGAACACAACCTCACTTTTAAAAACATTATTATTTCTCTTTTTGCACTAATTTTGAATTCAAGTATTTCATATATTTTGTTGGAACTCTATTCATAACTACTACTTGCCATCCCTAGAGACATTCCTCTGCATTTGGATACACACTCCAACTATGCCTCTTATCTTGTACACCTCTATCAAGTCACCTCTCATCCTCCTTCGTTCTAAGGAGAAAAGCCCTAACTCACTCAACCTTTCCTTATAAGACATACTCTCAGATCCAGGCAGCATCCTGGAAAATCTCCTTTGTACCTTCTCTAAAGCTTCCACGGCCTTCCTATAGTGAGGCAACTAGAACTCAACATGATGCTACAAGTGTGCTTTGACCAGGGTTTTGTGTAAGGCCAACACACCATAAGCCTTCTTAACAAACCTGTCAACTTGTGCATCAATTTTGAGGAATCTATGGACAGGGATCCTAATATCCCTCTGTTCCTCCACAGTGCTGAGAATCCTGCCATTAATCCTAAACTTTGCATTCATATTTGATCTTCCAAAGTGATTCACTTTTCCAGATTGAACTCCATCTGCCTCTTCATAGCCCAGCTCTGGATTCTGACATGTCCCATTATAACCTACAACATCTTCTACACTATCCACAACACCACCAACCTTCATGTCCTTTAAAAACTTATTAACCCACCCCTCCACTTCCTCACCCAAGTCATTTATAAAGATCACAATCAGCAGAGATCCCAGAGAAGATCCCTGCAAAGCATCACTGGTCACTGACCTCCAGGCGGAATACACTCCATCTACAACCATCCTCTGCCTCCTATGGGCAAACCGATTCTGAATCCGCACAGACAGGTTTCCTTGGATCCCATGCCTTCTGAATTTCTGAATGAGCCTATCACGTGAAACCTTCTCAAATGTGAATAGGAATAGGCAAAGTGAATAGGAATAAGGAACCTTGGTTCTCAAGGGATATTGCAACTCTGATAAAGAAGAAGAGGGAGTTTTATGACATGTATAGGAATCAGGGAGTAAATAAGGTGCTTGAGGAGTATAAGAAGTGCAAGAAAATACTTAAGAAAGAAATCAAGAGGGCTAAAAGAAGACATGAGGTTGCCTTGGCAGTCAAAGTGAAGGATAATCCAAAGAGCTTTTACAGGTATGTTAAGAGCAAAAGGATTGTAAGGGATAAAATTAGTCCTCTTGAAGATCAGAGTGGTCGGCTATGTGCGGAACCAAAGGAAATGGGGGAGATCTTAAATAGGTTTTTTGCGTCTGTATTTACTAAGGAAACTGGCATGAAGTCTATGGAATTAAGGGAAACAAGTAGTGAGATCATGGAAACTGTACAGATCGAAAAGGAGGAGGTCCTTGCTGTCTTGAGGAAAATTAAAGTGGATAAATCCCCGGGACTTGACAGGGTGTTCCCTCGGACCTTGAAGGAGACTAGTGTTGAAATTGCAGGGGCCCTGGCAGAAATGTTTAAAATGTCGCTGTCTACAGGTGAGGTGCCAGAGGATTGGAGAGTGGCTCATGTTGTTCCGTTGTTTAAAAAAGGATGGAAAAGTAATCCGGGAAATTATAGGCCAGTAAGTTTAATGTCAGTAGTAGGTAAATTATTGGAGGGAGTACTAAGAGACAGAATCTACAAGCATTTGGATAGACAGGGACTTATTAGGGAGAGTCAACATGGCTTTGTGCATGGTAGGTCATGTTTGACCAATCTATTGGAGTTTTTCGAGGAGGTTACCAAGAAAGTGGATGAAGGGAAGGCAGTGGATATTGTCTACATGGACTTCAGTAAGGCCTTTGACAAGGTCCCGCATGGGAGGTTAGTTAGGAAAATTCAGTCGCTAGGTATACATGAAGAGGTGGTAAATTGGATTAGACATTGGCTCAATGGAAGAAGCCAAAGAGTGGTAGTAGAGAATTGCTTCTCAGAGTGGAGGCCTGTGACTAGTGGTGTGCCACAGGGATCAGTGCTGGGTCCGTTGTTATTTGTCATCTATATCAATGATCTGGATGATAATGTGGTGAATTGGATCAGCAAATTTGCTGATGATACAAAGATTGGAGGTGTAGTAGACAGTGAGGAAGGTTTTCAGAGCCTGCAGAGGGACTTGGACCAGCTGGAAAAATGGGCTGAAAAATGGCAGATGGAGTTTAATATAGACAAGTGTGAGGTATTGCACGTTGGAAGAATAAACCAAGGTAGAACATACAGGGTTAATGGTAAGGCACTGAGGAGTGCAGTGGAACAGAGGGATCTGGGAATACAGATACAAAATTCCCTAAAAGTGGTATCACAGGTAGATAGGGTCGTAAAGAGAGCTTTTGGTACATTGGCCTTTATTAATCAAAGTATTGAGTATAAGAGCTGGAATGTTATGATGAGGTTGTATAAGGCATTGGTGAGGCCGAATCTGGAGTATTGTGTTCAGTTTTGGTCACCAAATTACAGGAAGGATATATATAAGGTTGAAAGAGTGCAGAGAAGGTTTACAAGGATGTTGCCAGGACTTGAGAAACTGAATTACAGAGAAAGGTTGAATAGGTTAGGACTTTATTCCCTGGAGCGTAGAAGAATGAGGGGAGATTTGATAGAGGTATATAAAATTATGAAGGGTATAGATAGAGTGAATGCAAGCAGGCTTTTTCCACTGAGGCAAGGGGAGAAAAAAACCAGAGGACATGGGTTAAGGGTGAGGGGGGAAAAGTTTAAAGGGAACATTAGGGGGGGCTTCTTCACATAGAGAGTGGTGGGAGTATGGAATGAGCTGCCAGACGAGGTGGTAAATGCAGGTTCCTTTTTAACATTTAAGAATAAATTGGACAGATACATGGATGGGAGGTGTATGGAGGGATATGGTCTGTGTGCAGGTCAGTGGGATTAGGCAGAAAATGGTTCGGCACTGCCAAGAAGGGCCAAAAGGCCTGTTTCTGTACTGTAGTTTCTATGGTTCTATGTCTTACTGAAATCCATGTATACCACATCCACCGCTTGACCTTCGTAAACCTGCTTCGTCACTGCTTCAAAGACCATAAGGTCTTTCCCCAAAACTACCTGCCTCTCCACCTATCTTGATATTGTCTACAAACTTTGCAAGAAAGCCATCAATTCCATCATCTAAATCATTGACGTATAACGTAAAAACAATCAGACCTAACACGGATCCCTGTGGAACACTACTAGTCACTGGTAGCCAGCCAGAAAAGTCTCCCTTTATTCCCAGTCTTTGTCTCCTGCCAATCAACCACTGTTTTATCCATGCTAGGATCTTTTCTTTAATACCAGGGCTTGTAGCTTGTTATGCAGCCTCATGTGTGACACCTTATCAAAGGCCTTCTAAAAATCCAAGTACACAACATCAACTGATTCTCCTTTGTCTATCTTGCTTGTTATTTCTTCAGAGAATTCCAACAGGTTTGTCAAGCAAGATTTTCCCCTTAGGAAACCATGCTGACTGTGGCCTATTAATCATGTGCCTTCATGTACCTTGGCACCTCATCCCTGATAGCTGACTCCAACATCTTCCCAGCCACTGAGGTCAGACTAACTGGCCTATAGTTTCCTTTCTTCTGCCTTTCTCCCTTCTTGAAGAGTGGAGTGACATTTGCAATTTTCCAGTCTTCCAAACCCAGTCCAGAATCTAGTGATTCTTGACTGGGTTTGGAAGTCATCATTAATGCCTCCATAATCTCTTCAGCCTCCTCTTTCAGTACTCTGGGGTGTAGCCATCTGGCCTAGGTGACATATTTATCTTCAGACCTTTCAGTTTCCCAAGAACCTTCTCTCTAGTAATGGTAAATTCACACACTTCATGACCCCTGACACATGGAACTTCTGCCATGCTGCTGGTGTCTTCCACAGTGAAGACTGTTGCAAAATACTTATTTAGTTCGTCCACTATTTCATCTCCCTGCCTTCCCACATCCCATAAGAGGAGCTATCTTGCCTGGCATCCCCACTGTCCTAGTTGAGTAGATATGAAGAAGAGAACAAAAAAACTTGAGCCTTTCTTTCCTTTGGTTTCTCTGAGTGAAGCTTCTCTTCCCTAAAGCCTCAAGATCACCATTCTGATTCTGTCCACCCAGACGATAGCCACTGCACAATGACCGCTGAGATTGCCCCTGCTTTCCTTTAATTTGCTTTTACTAATCAATCCCACATGCCGATTGGTCACAGGTCAAAGCTCTGTTATTCTGTCGCGACCCACTCCTGCCTTGAGCAGTGGATCTGACTGAAGTCCCTCCTCTCCAATCATCTGATGTCTGGTTTGGCTGCTGGTCAAAGTATTTTTTCAGACTTGTAAGACACAACCTGCCCCTCACAAAGCCATGTTAACTATCCCTTATCGGTCTATGCTTCTCCAAATACTTGTAAATGCTGTCTAAAGAATCCTCTCCAATAGTTTACCCATCACTGAAGTAAGGCACACTGATGTCAAATTCCCAGGAACATCCCTATTCTCTTTCTTAAACAGAATAGTACCATTTGCCACTCTCCAATCACCCCTGTGGCAGTGAGGGTGCAAAGATGATTGAAAAAGAGGCAGCAATCTCTTCCCTTGTTTCCTGTAGTAACCTGGGTGTATCCGGTCCCACCCTGGGGCCTTCTCTATTCTAATGTTTATAGAAGTTCCAACACATACTCTGTGTGTTGCAGCACATCAGCCTGTTCTACACTGGCTTCACATTCATTAATGTTCTGGCCACTAGCAAAGTATTCATTAAGGGCCTCCCCTACCTCCTCTGACTCCAGGCATGCATTTCCTCTTCTATCCCTGATTGGCCCTACACTCAATCTAGTTTTCTCTCTTCATCTATGTGTAAAACAACTTTGTGGTTTTGTTAATCCTATGAGCCAAGGCGTTCCCATTTTCCCGTCTAGCTCTTCTAGGTCCACTTCTGCACTTCTTCCTGGCTACCCTTTAACACTCAAGAGCCCTGTCTGATCCTTGCTAAATCTGAGGTACTGTGGGCTTCATTCTTCCTCCTAAATTGATATTCCACATCTCTTGTTCCATTGAGCCTTCTCCCCATCATCCTTTCCCTGCCTCAAATAGAAAATGCCATTCAGAACTCCATGCAAGTGCTCCCAAAACAATTTCCATACTTCCATTGTGCATTTCCCTGAGGACATCCACTTCCGGTTTATGCTGCCAAGTTCCTGCCTGATAGGATCGTAATTTGTCCCCCCTCCCACAATTAAGTACTTTCCCATACTGTCTATTCCTGTTTCTCTCCAAGGCTATGGTAGGGACCAGGGAGCTGTGGTCACTGACTCTGAAATGATAACTCACCAAATGTGGCTAATGTGCCCACTGCAACCACTATTTCTGGCAGCTATATTCCAGGCTACTGTGGGAGGTGAGGGAGGAGATTACTGAGCCTCTGTCAATGATCTTTGCATCATCAATGGGGATGGAAGAGTTTCTGGAGGATTGGAGGGTTGCAGATGTTGTTCCCTTATTCTAGAAATGGAGTAGAGATAGCCCAGGAAATTATAGACCAGTGAGACTTACTTCAGTGGTTGGTAAGTTAATGGAGAAGATCCTGAGAGGCAGGATTTATAAACATTTGAAGAGGCATAATATAATTAGGAGCAGTCAGCATGGCTTTGTCAGGGCAGGTCGTGCCTTACGAGCCAGATTGAATTTCTTGAGGATGTGACTAAACACATTGGTGAAGGTAGAGCAGTAGATGTAATGTATATAGAATTCAGCAAGGCATTTGATAAGGTATCCCATGCAAGGCTTATTAAGAAAGTAAGGAGGCATGGGATCCAAGGGGAAGTTGCTTTGTGGATCAAGTGCTGGCTTGCCCACAGAAGGCAAAGAGTGGTTGTAGATGGGTCATATTCTGCATGGAGGTCGGTGACCAGTGGTGTGCCTCAGGGATCTGTTCTGAGACCCCTTCTCTTCGTGATTTTTATAAATGACCTGGATGAGGAAATGGAGGGATGGGTTAGTAAATTTGCTGATGACACAAAGGTTGGGGATGTTGTGGATAGTGTGGAGGCCTGTTCGAGGTTACAGCGGGACATCGATAACATGCAAAACTGGGCTGAGAAGTGGCAGATGGAGTTCAATCCAGATAAGTGTGAGGTGGTTCATTTTGGTAGGTCAGATATGATGGCAGAATATAGTATTAATGGTAAGACACTTGGCAGAGTGGAGGATCAGAGGGATCTTGGGGTCCGAGTCCATAGGACACTCAAAGCTGCTACGCAGGTTGAGTCTGTGGTTAAGAAGGCATACGGTGCATTGACCTTCATCAACCATGGGATTGAGTTTAAGAGCCAAGAGGTAATGTTACAGCTGTATAGGACCCTGGTCAGATTCCACTTGGAGGACTGCGCTCAGTTCTGGTCACCTCACATCAGGAAGGATGTGGAAACTATAGAAAGGGTGCAGAGGAGATTTACAAGGATGTTGCCTGGATTAGGGAGCATGCCCTATCAGAATAGTTTGAGTGAACTTGGCTTTTTCTCCTTGGAGTGGTGTAGAGAGGTGATCTGATAGAGGTGTACAAGATGATGAGAGGCATTGATTGTGTGGACGGACAGAGACTTCTTCCCCAGGGCTGAAATGGCTGACACGAGAGGGCACAGTTTTAAGGCGCTAGGAAGTAGGTACAGAAGAGATGTCAGGGGTAAGTTTTTTATGCAGAGGGTGGTGAGTGTGTGGAATGGGCTGCCGGCAACGGTGGTGGAGGCAGATACGATAGGGTCTTTTAAGAGACTCCTAGATACATGGAGCTTAGAAAAATATAGGGCTATGGGTAACCCCAGGTAATTTCTGAAGTATGTACATGTTTAGCACATCATTGTGGCCAAAGGGCCTGTATTGTGCTGTAAGTTTTCTATGTTTCTATGAAAAGCCAAGTACACTACATCTACTGCATCTCCTTTGTCCACCCTGCTTGCAATTTCCTCAAAAATTGCTATAGGTTAGTCAGGCAGGATTTTCCTTTCAGGAAACCATGCTGGCTTTAGCCTATCTTGTTACGTGCCTCTGTAATCTCATCCCCAAATATCAATTCCAAAAACTTCCCAACCACTGATGTCAGGCTAACAGGTCTATAGATTCCTTTCTACAGCCTCCCACCCTTCTTAAATAGAGGAGTAACATTTGCAATTTTCCAGTCATCCAGGACAATGCCAGAATCTATCGATTCTTGAAAGACCATTGTTAATGCCTCCACAATCTCTCCAGCTACTTCCTTCAGAACTTGAGGGTGCATTCCATCAGGTCCAGGAGATTTATCCACCATTAAGCTTCCTGAGCACCTTCTCAGTCGTAATTTTCACTGTACAAACTTCACTTCCCTGACACTCTTGAATGTCCGGTATACTGCAGATGTCTTCCACTGAGAAGACTGATGCAAAATACATATTCAGTTCCTCTGTTACCTCTGCATCTCTCATTGCAATATCTCCAATGTCATTTTCTATTGGTCCTGTATCTACCTTCAACTCTCTTTTACCGTTTGTATACTTGAAAAAGCTTTCAGTATGTTTGACATAGAATCATAGAAAACCTCCAGCACAATACAGGTCTTTCGGCCCACAAAGATGTGCCGAACATGTCCTTGCCTTTGAAGTTACCTAGGGTTACCCATAGCCCTCTATTTTTCAAACTCCATGTTCCTGTCCAGGAGTCTCTCAAAAGATCCTATCGTATCCAACACCACCACTGTCGCCGGCAGCCTGTTCCACGCACTCACCACTCTCTGCATAAAAAATTTATCCCTGACATCTCCTCTGTACCTACTTTCAAGCATCTTAAAACTATGCCCTCTTGTGTTAGCCATTTCAGCCCTGGGGAAAAGCCTCTGACTATCCACATGATCAATGCCTCTCATCATCTTATACACCTCTGTCAGGTCACTTCTCATCCTCTGTCACTCCAAGGAGAAGAGGCCGAGTTCATTCAAACTATTCTCATAAGGCATGCTCCCCAATCCAGGCAACATCTTTGTAAATCTCTTCCGCACCCTTTCTATGGTTTCCACATCCTTCCTGCGGTGAGGTGACCAGAACTGAGCACAGTACTGCAAGTGGGGTTTGACCAGGGTCCTATATAACTGCAACATTACCTCTTGGCTCCTAAACTCAATCACATGATTGGTGAAGGCCAATGCACCGTGTGCTTTCTTAACCACAGAGGCAACCTACGTAGCAGCTTTGAGTGTCCTATAGACTCAGACCCAAGATTCCTCTGATTCTCCACACTGCCAAGAGTCTTACCATTAATATGATATTCTGCCATCATATTTGACCTACCAAGATGAACCACCTCACACTTATCTGGGTTGAACTCCATCTGCCACTTCTCAGCCCAGTTTTGTATCCTATCAATGTCCCGCTGTAACCTCTGACAGCCCTCCACACTATCCACAACACCCCCAACCTTTGTGTCATCAGCAGATCTACTAACCCATCCCTCCACTTCCTCATCCAGGTCATTTATAAAAATCACAAAGAATTGGGGCCCCAGAACAGATCCCTGAGCAGTGGTGGCGCCAGAGATTTTTTCTTGCTGGTGCTACAGTGGGGCTGAATTATTCAGTGATTGTGCTGAGGGATGTACCCTATGGTAATATGTATTCGCAAGGTCAGATGTGTGGCATTCAAAAGTCAGTTTCAAGCATTATGTGCCTACTATAAATGCCTCTGTTGATTCACAAGCAACAGCAATTGATAGATATAATATAGAAGTGAACTGTGACAGTGTCAACAGCATCGGAGACAACCCAGGCTACACAGAACATAAACAAACAAACCAACAGAGCATCCGACCCACAGCGCACAACATGAATCACGCACCAATCCCGCAATCAGCATCAAATACGTGCTTTTCAACTGAAAAACACAACACTAACCCACAATGTCCACTGCTATTCACATTACATAGACAGACAATGCCAAAATATACACCGCTATTGAAGTTAAACAAGGCAAACAATAGATGCAAGGCTTTACCAGGAGTTGGACAAATCGTACTCTGACCATGCAATACCTCAATTAATTTGGCTACTGAATTTGAAACAAAAACAACAGAATCACCGCTTGGAAGTCTAAGCAAAACCAGTAGGCTTAATAGCAGTAAATGTAATATTTTAATATTTGCAGGAAACGTAAGGACTATAGGGTATCCACCACAAAATAATAATAATAATCAGCATTAGTCTTGGCCCAAATTTTAAAAAAATCAACTGCACTCACCATTGATGTCTTTAGAGAAGCACAATCCCTCTGTTGTTGTGATTGGTGGTGAAAGCATCAATGATTTTCTGGATGTCAAGTGCTTTGGTCCTTCGGCTGTTTGTGGCCAACAGAGCCAAGTTGCTGTTCCGAGCATCGCTGCTGCTATTCCTCAGGTAGATTTTGAGGCGTCTGAGACAAGAGAAACTCCGTTCGCATGAGGCAGATGCCACAGGCAGAGTAAGTGATATGCAGATTAGTTTGTATAAATCTATAAATACATCGCGGTAGGGTATCATTGGAGCTAGAAATTCCACTGTGTCATTCACTGTCTGTCCTTGCTAGAGACTCAACCACAGCTCTCATATACTCAGGATTTTCTTGGACAATCTTTGCATGTCCTTTGTCAAGCATATTTCCCAATCTTGAACTGTCTTGTTTTCTAAATCTGAATTCGGACCGTGCCTCCATAGCAAACTTATGAGCTGCATTTTCATGGTGGGTTTTGAAAGCTGTTGTAGCTTTCCACCGGTTGCAGTAACCGGTGACAGTGAAGGTAGACTCAGAATGGAACCCATGTCCTCTAGACAGGAAATGCCTGCATGCAAAGCAAAACGTAGGATCTTTCGTGATCGAATATCCAGTCGGTCAAATCAGCCACGAATAAAACTCCTTTGCTGATTGCCAAACTGTTGCGAGCAGTGAAGGGTACTTTTTCAATGCTGGCCAACGGGGTCCTTCCTCAGGCTGCTGGCTGACATCGCTAACAATATTCCCACTAGCACTCAGAGCAGCTTCATCCACGTTCTCTTCCGAATCCTGCTCCATTTCTTGTTCCTCTACTTCGCCCTCACACTCCTTCGATGAACCGCTGTCATCCTCATCCCCACTTACTTCCTTCTGCATGTCACTTTCAATTAAGACATGCTTAGGCTGAGACACCACTGATTCCTCTGGATGAGGTCGCTTACTCACTAAAAATAGATCCGTTTTTCATGCCGGCCAAAATAATGCATGTGCCAGGCCCATGCTAGCTTGTAAAATCACAGTGTGTGTGTGTGTGTGTGTGTCTGTGTGTGTGTGTGGTGCATCCGATAGTCTCGCGAGACCATGGATCTGCGTCTGGATGTATACTATCAATCTCTCACGTGAGTGAGAGTGAGTGACATCACCACCTTAAGTGATCTTCAATCAGCTTAACTGATCTGAGGACAGCAACGGCAAGACACTGACAACGAACGAATAAGCAGAAGTGTGGGGTGGATCTGACAGAGTTTATAACTTTATTGCTGCGTGGGTGCTGTGGTAATTGGGGGCACTGTTTCACTAGATCAACTGGAGAAACAAGCTGTATTCAAAACTATGCAGAGAAAGCAAAGCAGCTGCAATTTGTATGTGAAATTTCAGTTAATTTCTTGGTGGTGCTACGCTGGTGCTATTGCGATTTCTGCTGGGGCTACAGCACCAGCTAGCACCACCTTAGCACCACCCCTGTCCCTGAGGTACACCACTGGTCACTGACCTCCATGCAGAATATGACACATCTACTATCACTCTTTGCCTTCTGTTCTTTGACATTGGTCACCAGCTTCCTTTCATAATTCATCTTTTCCTTCTTAATGACCTTCTTAGTTTCCTTCTGCAAGTTTTTAAAAGCTTCCCAATCCCCTATCTTCCCACTAGCTTTGGCTTCTTTGTTTGCCTTCTCTTTTGCTTTTACTTTGACTCTGACTTCACTTGTCAGCCACAGTAGTGTCCTTCTTCCATTCAAAAATTTCTTCTTATTTGGAATAGATCTGTTTTATACTTCCGTCATTTCTCGCAGAAACTCCAGCCATTGCTGCTCTGCTGTCCTTCCTGCTAGTGTCCCTTTCCAGTCAACTTTGGCCAGTTCCCCTGTCATGCCATTGTAATTTTCTTTATTCTGCTGAAATACCGACACATTGGAATTTAGCTTCTCCTTCTCAAATTTCAAAGTGAACTCAATCATATGGTGATCACTGTTCCCTATGGGTTCCTTAACAAACTCTCTTATCACCTCTGGATCATTGCCCAACACCCAATCCAGCACAGCCGTTCCCCTAGTGGGCTCAACAAGCTGTTCTAAAAAACCATCCCTTAGACATTCTACAAATTCTGTCTCTTGAGGTTCAGTACTGACCTGGTTTTCCCAATCCACTTTCATGTTAAAATCCCCAACGATTATCATGACATTGTCCTTCTGACACGCCTTTTCTATCTCCTGTTGTAATTGTAATCCTGGTTGCTGTTTGGAAACCTGTATACAACTGCCATTAGGGTCCTTTTACCCTTGCTATCTCTTAACTCAATCCATAGACTCTACACCTTCTGATCCTATGTCATCCTTCTCTAATGATTTAATATTTTTTCTTATACACAGGGCCACACCACCATCTCTGCCTACTAACCTATCTTTCTGGTACAGCATATATCCTTGGATGTTCAGCTCCCAATGGCAGCCATCCTTTAGCCAAGTTTCAGAGATGGCCACAACATCATACTTGCCAATCTGTAGCTGAATTTCAAGATCGTCCATTTTATTTCTTATGCTGGCTCAATAAACTGATTAGAAAGGCTGGCTCTGTTATAGGAGTCAAACTGAACACACTGGAGGCTGTGGTAGAACAAGGGACCCTCCAGAAAATCCTGGTAATTCTGGACAATGTTTCTCACCCTCTGCATGCCACCTTGTCTGAACAGAGGAGCAATTTCAATAATAGACTAAGACAACAACGCTGCTCCAAAGGGCGCTATATAAGGTCATTCTTACCCTCAGCCATGAGGCTATATAATCAGTTAACTTATAGCTGGGAAATGATGAGCCCCTCCTGTTGGACTGTTTGAGGTAACTTATTTTTCATTCTTTCTTACTTCTGTTCTATTATTTGTATATCTGTGCACTTATAATGCCGCTGGGACACTGTAATTTCCTTTGAGATCAATAAAGTATCTGACTATCTGCCTGTCCTGATGCCTTCCCCATCATTCTGCAGGATTTTAAACAGGCCAGCTTGAAAATGTCTCTTAATAATTATTTCCAACAAATCACTTGTAGGACTAGAGGAACCAACACACTGGACCACTGTTATACCAACATCAAAAATGCTTACTGTGCTATCACATGCCCAGTTTGGAAAGTCTGACCACCTGGCTGTGCTTCTACTCCCTGAGAAAAGGCAGAGACTGAAGACTGCAACACCAGCAATGGGAACCAAAAAGGCTTGGACAAGGGAAGTGCAGGAGTGCTTACAGGACTGTTTTGAATTGGTGGGCTGGACTGTATTCAGGGATTCATCTTTGGACCTGAATGAATATGTCACAGTTGTTACCAGCTTCTTTAAAACCTGTGTGGATGAGTGTGTGCTTATGAGAACTGACTGTACTACCCAAATCAAGAGGTATGGATAAATCAGGAGGCTGCAGTCTGCTGTGAGGGAGATCTGTGGGATTCAAGTCTGGCAACCCAGGTCTGTAAAAAAGAACAGATATAACTTGTGGAGGGCTATTTCAACAGCTAAGAAACAATTCTGATCAAATGTCATCTATAAATTTGCTGATGATACCATTATTGGCAGAATCTCAGATGGTGATGAGAGGGCGTACAGGAGAGAGATATGGCAACTGCTGGAGTGGTGTCGCAGCAACACCCTTGCACTTAACATCAGTAAGACCAAAGAGCTGATTGTGGACTTCAGGAAGGGTAAGATGAGGGAACATGAACCAAACCTCATAGAAGGATCAGAAGTGGAGAGAGTGAGCAATTTCAAGTTCCTGGGTATAAATATCTCTGAGGATCTAACCTGGTCCCAAGATATCAATGCGGTTATAAAGAAGGCAAGACAGTGGCTATATTTCATCAGGACTTTGGGGAGATTTGGTTTGTCACCTAAAATTTCTACTTACACTGTGGAGAGCATTCTGACAGGCTGCATCACCTATTGGTATGGAGGGAGGGGGTCTACTGCACAGGATCGAAGTAAACTGCAAAGAGTTGTTAAACTAGTCAACCCGAGCATCCAATACTTATTTAAGGAGTGGTACCTCAAAAAGGCGGTGTCCATCGTTAAAGAACCCCCCCCCCCCCAGCACCCAGGACTTGCACTCTTCGCATTGTTACCATGGCGAGCGCACACTCAGCAATTCAAGAACAGATTCTTCCCCTCTGCCCTCGGATTTCTGAATGAACATTACTCACTACTTTGCTTATTTCCTTTTTTTTGCACTAATTATTTAATATAAGGATAACAAATGTCATGACATATGCCAGTGATATTAAACCTGATCCTGTAGCAGTATCCATCTCTGAGTTTTGTGTTCTCCAGATAGCCACGAAACACAGAAAGCATGGAAGTCATTCAAAGAAAAACATGAAACCCCAAGCTCCCCACACACAAAAAACACGAACAAATCATGCCAAACAGCAACAAGAAAGCATTGTAACATGATCATCAGGATCAGGATCAGATTTGATATCACTGGAATATGTTGTGAACATTGCAATTTGTTAACAGTATAATGCAATACATGATAATATAGAATAAAAACTATGAATTACAGTAAGTATGTATATATGAAATCGTGTAAAAACAGAAATGAAGAGTAGTGAGGTATTCTTCATGGGTTCAATGTCCATTCAGAAATCAGATGGCAAAAATAACAAGAGCATGAAATAACAAGACAAAAATGTCATTAATGGGTGAAGTTATCCTGTTTTATTCAAGAGCCTGATGGTTGAGAGGTAGTAACTGTTCTTGAACCTGGTGGTGTGAGTCCTAAGGCTCTTGTACCTTCTACCTGATGGCAGCAGCAAGAAAAGAATATGGTCTGGGTGGTGAGGATCTTTGATGATGGATGCTGCTTTTCATGTAGACGTGCTCAATAGTTGGGAGGGTTTTACCCGTGATGTATTGGGCTGAATCCACTACTTTTTGTAAGATTTTCTGCTCAAAGGCATTGGAGTTCCCATACCAGGGGGAAATACAGCCTGTCAGCACATTTTCCACTGCACATTTATAGAAGTTTGCCAAAGTTTTTGATGGCATACCAAATCTTCGCAGACTCCTGAGGAAGTAGAGGCGCTATCATGCTTTTTTCACAATTATATGATGGGTCTAGGACAGCTCTTCTAAGATTGTAACATACGGGAATTTAAAGTTACTGACATTCTCCACCTCTGATCCTCCGGTGAGTACTGGCTCATGGAACTCTGGTTTCTCTCTCCTGAAGCCTACAATTAGTTTCTTGGTCTTATTGACATTAGTGAGAGGTTGTTGTTATTACTCCACTCAGCCAAATTTTCAGTCTCCCTCCTGTTATGCTGATTCATCACCAGCTTTGATACAGTCCACAGCAGTGGTGTCATAGAAAACATAGAAACATAGAAAATAGGTGCAGGAGTAGGCCATTCGGCCCTTCGAGCCTGCACCGCCATTCAGTATGATCATGGCTGATCGTCCAACTCAGAACCCTGTACCAGCCTTCCCTCCATACCCCCTGACCCCCGTAGCCACAAGGGCCATATCTAACTCCCTCTTAAATATAGCCAATGAACTGGCCTCAACTGTTTCCTTGGCACAGAATTCCACAGATTCATCACACTCTGTGTGAAGAAGATTTTCCTAATCTCGGTCCTAAAAGGCTTCCCCTTTATTCTCAAACTGTGACTCCTTGTTCTGGACTTCCCCAACATCGGGAACAATCTTTCTGCATCTAGCCTGTCCAATCCCTTTAGGATTTTATACGTTTCAATAAGATCCCCCCTCAATCTTCTAAATTCCAGAGAGTATAAGCCTAGTCGATCCAGTCTTTCATCATATGAAAGTCCTGCCATCCCAGGAATCAATCTGGTGAACCTTCTTTGTACTCCCTCTATGGCAAGAATGTCTTTCCTCAGATTAGGGGACCAAAACTGCACACAATACTCCAGGTGTGGTCTCACCAAGGCCTTGTACAACTGCAGTAGTACCTCCCTGCTCCTGTACTCAAATTCTCTTGCTATGAATGCCAGTATACCATTCGCCTTTTTCACTGCCTGCTGTACCTGCATACCCACTTTCAATGACTGGTGTACAATGACACCCAGGTCTCGTTGCACCTCCCCTTTTCCTAATCGGCCACCATTCAGATAATAATCTGTTTTCCTGTTTTTGCCACCAAAGTGGATAACCTCACATTTATCCACATTAAATTGCATCTGCCATGACTTTGCCCACTCACCTAACCTATCCAAGTCAGCCTGCATCCTCTTAGCATCCACCTCACTGCCGCCCAGCTTCGTGTCATCTGCAAACTTGGAGATGCTGCATTTAATTCCCTCATCTAAGTCATTAATATATATTGTAAACAACTGGGGTCACAGCACTGAGCCTTGCGGTACCCCACTAGTCACTGCCTGCCATTCTGAAAAGGTCCCGTTTATTCCCACTCTTTGCTTCCTGTCTGCCAACCAATTCTCTATCCACATCAATACCTTACCCCCAATACTGTGTGCTTTAAGTTTGCACACTAATCTCCTGTGTGGGACCTTGTCAAAAGCCTTTTGAAAATCCAAATATACCACATCCACTGGTTCTCCCCTGTCCACTCTACTAGTTACATCCTCAAAAAATTCTATGAGATTCGTCAGATATGATTTTCCTTTCACAAATCCATGTTGACTTTGTCCGATGATTTCACCGCTTTCCAAATGTGCTGTTATCACATCTTTGATAACTGACTCCAGCATTTTCCCCACCACCGTTGTTGGGCTAATCGGTCTATAATTCCCCGGTTTGTCTCTCCCTCCTTTTTTAAAAAGTGGGGTTACATTAGCCACCCTCCAATCCTCAGGAACTAGTCCAGAATCTAAAGAGTTTTGAAAAATTATCACTAATGCATCCACTATTTCTTGGGCTACTTCCTTAAGCACTCTAGGATGCAGACCATCTGGCCCTGGGGATTTATCTGCCTTTAATCCCTTCAATTTACCTAACACCACTTCCCTACTAACATGTATTTCCCTCAGTTCCTCCATCTCACTGGACCCTCTGTCCCCTACTATTTCTGGAAGATTATTTATGTCCTCCTTAGTGAAGACAGAACCAAAGTAATTATTCAATTGGTCTGCCATGTCCTTGGTCCCCATAATCATTTCTGTCTGTAGGGGACCTACGTTTGTCTTAACCAATCTTTTTCTTTTCACATATCTATAAAAGCTTTTACAGTCAGTTTTTATGTTCCCTGCCAGTTTTCTCTCATAATCTTTTTTCCCTTTCCTAATTAAGCCCTTTGTCCTCCTCTGCTGGACTCTGAATTTCTCCCAGTCCTCAGGTGAGCCACTTTTTCTGGCTAATTTGTATGCTTCTTCTCTGGAATTGATACTATCCCTAATTTCCCTTGTCAGCCACGGGTGCACTACCTTCCCTGATTTATTCTTTTGCCAAACTGGGATGAACAATTGTTGTAGTTCATCCATGCGATCTTTAAATGCTTGCCATTGCATATCCACCGTCAACCCTTTAAGTGTCATTTGCCAGTCTATCTTAGCTAATTCACGTCTCATACTTTCAAAGTTACCCCTCTTTAAGTTCAGAACCTTTGTTTCTGAATTAACTATGTCACTCTCCATCTTAATGAAGAATTCCCCCATATTATGGTCACTCTTACCCAAGGGACCTCTCACGACAAGATTGCTAATTAACCCTTCCTCATTGCTCAATACCCAGTCCAGAATAGCCTGCTCTCTAGTTGGTTCCTCGACATGTTGGTTCAAAAAACCATCCTGCATACATTCCAAGAAATCCTCTTCCTCAGCACCCTTACCAATTTGGTTCACCCAATCTATATGTAGATTGAAGTCACCCATTATAACTGCTGTTCCTTTATTGCACGCATTTCTAATTTCCTGTTTAATACCATCCCCAACCTCACTACCACTGTTAGGTGGCCTGTACACAACTCCCACCAGCGTTTTCTGCCCCTTAGTGTTTTGCAGCTCTACCCATATCGATTCCACATCCTCCCAGCTAATGTACTTCCTTTCTATTGCGTTAATTTCCTCTCTAACCAGCAATGCTACCCCACCTCCTTTCCTTTCATGTCTATCCCTCCTGAATATTGAATATCCCTGAATGTTGAGCTCCCATTCTTGGTCACCCTGGAGCCATGTCTCTGTGATTCCAACTATATCATATTCAGTAATAACAATCTGCGCTTTTAATTCATCCACCTTGTTAAAAATGCTCCTTGCATTGACACACAAAGCCTTCAGGCTTGCTTTTACAACACTCTTAGCCCTTATACAATTATGTTGTAAAGTGGCCCTTTTTGATTTTTGCCCTGGATTTGCCGGCCTGCCACTTTTACTTTTCACCTTACTACTTTTTGCTCTACCCTCATTTTACACCCCTCTGTCTCTCTGCACTTGTTCCCATCCCCCTGTTGTGAACTAACCTCCTCTCGCCTGGCCTCTTTAATTTGATTCCCACCCCCCAACCACTCTAGTTTAAAGTCACCTCAGTAGCCCTCGCAAATCTCCCTGCCAGGGTATTGGTCCCCCTAGAATTCAAGTGTCATCAGCAAACTTGTATATGGCGTTGGAGCTGTACAGTCATAGGTGTAAAGTGAGTAGGGCGGGTTATAACAAGACATATAAAAATAAATACTGAAAAAAGAGATCAAAATTGTGAGGTAGTTCATGAGTTCATTGTCCATTCAGAAATTTGACGGTGGAAGGAAAGAAGCTTTTCTTGATCCATCGAGTGTGTGTCTCCAAGCTCCTGTACTTCTTTCCTGATGAGAAGAGGGCATGGCCTGGTTGATGGGCATGCTCACTGATTGATTCCAGCTTTTAGAGGTACTGCCTTTTGAAGATGTCCTTGATGCTGGGGAGACTAGTACCATGATAGATGTGACTGAGTTAAAACCCTCTGCAGCTTTTTCAGATCCTGTGAATTAGTCCATCCAGACCAGAGAGTGATGCAACCAGTTCCTAAAGCATTAGGTGTTTGTCTTCAGGCTCCTGTACATCCACCCTAATGGGAGTAATGACCAAAGGTTGTGTCCTGGCTAGTGATGGACGCCACCTTCGCCTATGGAAACGACTTTGATAACTGGGGGGTTGTGCCCATGATGGATCTGACTGAGTTAAAACCCTCTGCAGCTGTGGTGCTGCAAGGGAAATGGGGGGTGGCTAGGGTGGGGATGTGTGTCTCAGATTCTGTAGGGAGGAAAGTAGGAAGCTGGGGAGCTGCACACATCAAAGTTGCTGGTGAACGCAGCAGGCCAGGCAGCATCTCTAGGAAGAGGTACAGTCAATGTTTCAGGCCGAGACCCTTCATCAGGACTAACTGAAGGAAGAGTTAGTAAGAGATTTGAAAGTGGGAGGGAGAGAGGGAGATCCAAAATGATAGGAGAAGACAGGAGGGGGAGGGATGGAGCCAAGAGCTGGACAGGTGATTGGGAAAGGGGATATGAGAGGATCATGGGACAGGAGGTCTGGGGAGAAAGATGGGGGGGGGACCAGAGGATGGGCAAGGGGTATAGTCAGAGGGACAGAGGGAGAAAAAGGAGAGTGAGAGAAAGAATGTGTGTATAAAAATAAATAACGGATGGGGTACGAGGGGGAGGTGGGGCATTAGTGGAAGTTAGAGAAGTCGATGTTCATGCCATCAGGTTGGAGGCTACCCAGATGGAATATAAGTTGTTGTACCTCCAATCTGAGTATGGCTTCATCTTTACAGTAGAGGAGGCCATGGATAGACATATCAGAATGGGAATGGGATGTGGAATTAAAATGTGTGGCCACTGGGAGATCCTGCTTTCTCTGACCGACAGAGTGTAGGTGTTCAGCAAAGCGATCTCCCAGTCTGCGTCGGGTCTCGCCAATATATAAAAGGCCACATCGGGAGCACCGGACGCAGTATATCACCCCAGCCGACTCACAGGTGAAGTGTCGCCTCACCCGGAAGGACTGCCTGAGGCCCTGAATGGTGGTAAGGGAGGAAGTGTAAGGGCATGTGTAGCCCTTGTTCCGCCTATAAGGATAAGTGCCAGGAGGGAGATCAGTGAGGAGGGATGGGGGGGACAAATGGACAAGGGAGTCGCGTAGGGAGCGCTCCCTGTGGAAAGCAGAGTGGGGGGAGGGAAAGATGTTGAGCTGTCTCTCTCTGCAGATGCCGCCTGTCCTCCTGGACTTTTGCTGGAACGTGGAGCCTGTAGGGAGGAAAGGGAGGAAGGTAGGGAGCTGTTTCTGTCTCCCCAAATGCTGCCTGACCTCCTGGGTGTTTTCAGCTATTTATGCAGATGTTCAGCAACTGCTGGCTTTTCATCCTTTGCAGTGGAAGTGGTTTGTCTGACTGGAACTTGTAAAAATTTGTTTCTCCTCCTTCAGAATGTTGTGTTCCTGAGCCTCTGATTAAAATGGAGGAGAATAACCTACCAGGAGAAGTCATCAGTAATATCACAATAACGAAACAGCCCGTCTCCATCTTGCCACAGAGCGTCGCTGATATAGTTCGTGTGGATGGAGACACATTGCAGTTATCAAGAACTCTGGACTTCGAGGTAGTTACTGAACAGCAGTCAATGTAGACTCATGCCAGACAATGAACAGCTTTGGTTGCAGTCTAGAGAGTCACAGGGAAATGGGAGGTGCATAGTGTCCACGCTGACAAGCACCGAAACTGATCTGGGGAGAAAAACTCTGAAAGGGACCTTCAGACAGGAGTCCAGATGGTGAGGAGGGTGAGGCACCAGACCATACGATTGTGAGTGTTTTTGAGTTTGTGTGTCTACGTGTGCCTACATGTGTTTCTGTGCATGTGTCGAAATGTGTGTATCAGTGTTTGTGATTCTGTATGCATGTTTCTCTGTGTGCGTCTGTATCTGTATGTATATGTCTCTGTTGCTGTGTGTGTGTGTGTGTGTGTAAATATGTATGTGTGCATGTGTGTTTGTGTGTGACTCTATGTGTGTGTGTGTGTCTGTCTGTCTGTCCATAAGACCATAAGACATAGGAGCAGAATTAGGCCATTTGGCCCATTGACTCTGCTCCGCTATTCAGTCTTGGCTAATCCTTTTATTTTTCTCCTCTTAAGCCCCACTCCTTGGCCTTCTCCCTGTAACCTTTAATGCAGTGGCCAATCAAGAACCAATCAATCTCTGCATTAAGTACACCCAATGACTTGGCCTCCACAGCTGCCTGTGGTAACAAATTCCACAAATTCACCACCCTCTGGCTAAAGAAATTTCTCCACAACTCTGTTTTAAATGGTCACCCCTCCATCCTGAGGGTGTGCCATCCGCTTCTGGACTCCCCCACCATGAGAAACATCCTTTCCATTTCTACTCTGTCTTGGCATTTAACCATTTAAAAGGATTCAATGAGAGCCCCCCTCATCCTTCTAAATTCCAATGTGTACAGGCCCAGGGCTATCAAATGTTCCTCGTATGATAACCCTTTCACTCCTGGAATCATCCTTTGTACCCTCTCCAATGTCAGCACATCTTTTCTTCGATAAGGAGCCCAATATTGTTCACAATTCTCAAAGTGAGGCCTCACCACTGCCTTATAAAACCTCAGCATCACATCTCTGCTCTTATATTCTCGACCGCTTGAAATGAATGCTAACATTGCATTTGTCTTCCTCACCACCGACTCAACCTGCAAGTTAACCTTTAGAGTGTTCTGCACAAGGACCCCCAAGTCCCTCTGTATCTCAGATTTTTTGGATTTTCTCCTTGTTTGGAAACTAGTCTACACATTTATTTCTACTACCAAGGTGCATGACCATACATTTTCCAACATTGTATTTCATTTGCCACTTTTTTGCCCATTTTCCTAATCTGTCTAAGTCCTTCTGCAGTCTTCCTGTTTCCGCAACACTACCTGACCCTTCACCAATCTTTGTATCATCTGCAAACTTGGCAACAAAGCTATCTATTCGATCATCTAAATCATTTATATACAGCATAAAAAGAAGTAGTCCCAACATCTGCCCCTGCGGAAAACCACTAGTCACTGGCAGCCAACCAGAAAAGGATCCTTTTATTCCCACTCACTGCCTCCTACCAATCAGCCAATGCTCTAACCATGTTAGTAACTTTCCTGTAATACCATGGGCTCTTAACTTGGTAAGCAGCCTCATGTGTGGCACTTTGTCAAAAGCCTTCTGGAAGTCCAAATATACAACATCCACTGTATTCCCTTTATCTGTCCTACTTGTAATCTTCTCAAAAAATTCCAACAGGTTTTTCACACAAGATCTTTCCAATAGGAAACCATGCTGACTTTGTCCTATCTTGTCCTGTGTCACCAAGTACTCCATAACCTCATTATTAACAATTGATTCTAACACTTTCCCAACCACTGAGATCAGGTTAACTGGTCTATAATTTCCTTTCTGCTGCCTCCCTCCTTTCTTAAAGAGTAGAGTGACATTTGCAACTTTCCAGTCCTCTGGAACCATTTCAAAGTCCAATGATTCTTGAAAGAGCATTACTAATGCCTCCACAAACTCTACCCCTGCATCTTTCAGAACCCTAGGGTGCAGTTCATCTGCTCTGGGTGACTTATGTACCCTTCGGTCTTTCAGTTTTTGAGCACCTTCTCCCTTGTAATAGTAACTGCGCTTCTCTTCACTCGCACCCTTCAACATCTGGCACCATGCTAGTGTCTTCCCCAGTGAAGATTGATGCAAAATACTAATTTAGTTCATCTGCCATCTCCTTGTTCCCCATTACTATTTCTCCAGCCTCATTTCCTATATCCACTCTCATCTCTCTTTTATTTTTTATATACTTGAAAAAGCCTTTTCTATCCACCTTGATATTGGTTGCTGGCTTGCTTTCATATTTCATCTTTTCCCTCCTAATGATACTTTTAGTTGCTTTTGGTTGGTTTTTAAAAGCTTCCTAATCCTTTGTCTTCCCATTAATTTTTGCTTTGTTGTATGCCCTCTCTTTTGCAATTACATTTGTACGTTAACTTTGACTTCCCTTGTCAGCCACGGTTGTACTATTTTGCCATTTGAGCATTCCTTTGGTTTTGGAATACATCCATCCTGCACCTTCCTTATTTTTGTCAGAAACTCAAGCCATTGTTGCTCTGCTGTCATCCCTGCTAGCATCTCGTTCCAATTTACTTTGGTCAACTCCTCTCTCATACCACTATAATTTCCTTTATTCTCCTGAAATACTGCTACGTCAGACCCTGCTTTCTCCCCATCAAATTTCAAGTTGAACTCAATCATATTGTGATCATTGTCTCCCAAGGGTTCCTTTACATTAAGCACCTCCAGTTCGTTACATAACACTCACTCCAGTATAGTTGATCCCAATGATAAACAGCTCTAAAGAGCCATTTCATAGGCATTCAACAAATCCACTTTCTTGAGATCCATTACAAACCTGATTTTCCCAATCAACCTGCATGTTAAAATTTCCCATGACCATCATAATATTGCCCTTTTGACATGCCTTTTCTATTTCCTATTGTAATCTGTAGTCCACATTCCAGTTACTGTTTGAAGGCCTGTATATAACTGCCATCAGTGTCCTTTTACCCTTTCAGTTTCTTAACTCAACCTACAAGAATTCAACATCTTCTGTCCTATATCACATCTTTCCACTGATTTGATGCCATTCAGAGCCATGCCACCTCCTCTGCCTACCTTCCTATCCCTCGGATACAATGTGTAACCTTGGACACTCAGCTCCCAACTACAACCATCCTTCAGCCACAATTCAGTGATGGTCGCAACATCATACCCAATAATCTGATGACACAAAGTTTGGGGGTGACGTGGATAGTGTGGAGGGCTGTCAGAGATTACAGCGGGACATCAATAGGATGGAAAAATGAGCTGAGAAGTGGCAGATGGAGTTCAACCCAGGTAAGTGAGGTGGTTCATTTTGGTAGGTCAAATATAATAGCAGAATATAGTATTAATTGTAAGACTCTTGGCAGTGTGGAGGATCAGAGGGATCTTGTGGTCCGAGTCCATAGGACAGTCAAAGCTGCTACGCAGGTTGACTCTATGGTTAAGAAAGATCCTTCATCAATCGTGGGATTGAGTTTAGGAGCCGAGAGGTAATGTTGCAGCTATACAGGACCCTGTTCAGACCCCACATGAAGTGCTCAGTTCTGGTCACCTCACTACAGGAAGGATGTGGAAACCATAGAAAGGGTGCAGAGGAGACTTACAAGGATGTTGCCTGGATTGGGGAGCATGCCTTATGAGAATAGGTGGAGCGAACTCGGCCTTTTCTCCTTGGAGCGATGGAGGATGAGAGGTGACCTAACAGAGGTGTATAAGATGATGAGAGGCATAGATTGTGTGGATAGTCAGAGGCTTTTTCCCAGGGCTGAAATGACTAACACAAGAGGGCACAGTTTTAAGGTGCTTGGAAGTAGGTACAGAGGAGATGTCAGGGGTAAGTTTTTTATGCAGAGAGTGGTGAGTGCATGGAATGGGCTACCAGCAACGATGGTGGAGGCAGATACGATAGGGTCTTTTAAGAGACTCCTGGACAGGTACACGGAGCTTAGAAAAGTAGAGGGCATAGTCATAGTCATACTTTATTGATCCCGAGGGAAATTGGTTTTTGTTACACTTGCACCATAAATAATTAAGTAGTAATAAAACCATAAATAATTAAATAGTAATATGTAAATTATGCCAGGAAAGTCCAGGACCAGCCTATTGGCTATGGGTAACACTAGGTAATTTCTATAGTAAGGACCCTCACTGGCACATGGCACAGGCAGCAATCCGTAAATTACTACCCTGGAGGTTCTGCTTCTCAGCTTCCTACCTGGCTCTCGAAATTCACTTTTCAGGACCTCATTGCTTTTCCTTCCTATGTCGTTGGTACCAATATGTTCTACGACATCGGGCTGCTCTCCCTCCCTCTCTAAAATGTTGTGGATTTGATCTGAGACATCCCTGACCCTGGCAGTTGGGAGGCAACATACCATCCGGGTGTCCTGTTCACGTCCATTGAATCTCTTGCCTGACTATTGAGTCCCCTATCACTACCGCTCCCCTCTTTCCCTTCTGCATCATGGACCCATGGTGACTACTTCCCTGTAACTCCGATCAATAACCTCCTCAGTCTCCTGCACAAACTGAAGGTCATCCATCTGCTGCTCCAGATCCCAAAAACAGTCTTCAAGGAGTTGCAGCTGAATGCACTTCAAACAGATGTAGTTCCCTGGGAGCCTCTGGGAAATTTATCAGAATCTTACCTGGACAACTTACCCAGAGCTAACAACTCTTCCAAGCTGAAGCCATCTTTGAGCCAAAGCCTGACCGTCCCACTCACACAACTGGCCCACTCCCAACAACAGCCGCTCCACTTGTCCCTTCTGTACTTTTATTTAATGCTCTCTGCGCTGCTCCCACTGACCTATGGGAAACTCCCTCACTGTGTGCTGCTCCCACCACTGTTTGGGCTGGTGGAGTGATACCAGACACCTGCAAAGCACTCCCAATAATGGCCACTCCACTTGTCCCTTCTGTACTTTTATTACTCCTCTCTGCGCTGCTCCCACCAGTTATTGGGCTGCTGGAATGACATGGAACACCTGTGAAGCTCTCCGAGTAAATCTCTGCATGCATTTGTGTATAACTGTGCATGTTTGCAAATCTGTGAATGCATGTGTGTACATATCTGTACAAGCATGTGTGTATATATCTGTGCATTTATATCTGTGCAGAAGCATACAAATTAGCTAGAAAAAGTGGCTCACCTGAGGACTGGGAGAAATTCAGAGTTCAGCAGAGGAGGACAAAGGGCTTAATTAGGAAGTGGAAAAAAGATTATGAGAGAAAACTGGCAGGGAACATAAAAACTGACTGTAAAAGCTTTTACAGCTATGTGAAAAGAAAAAGATTGGTTAAGACAAATGTAGGTCCCCTACAGACAGAAACAGCTGAATTGATTATGGGGAGCAAGGACATGGCAGACCAATTGAATAATTACTTTGGTTCTGTCTTCACTAAGGAGGACATAAATAATCTTCCAGAAATAGTAGGGGACAGAGTGTCCAGTGAGATGGAGGAACTGAGGGAAATACATGTTAGTAGGGAAGTGGTGTTAGGTAAATTAAAGGCAGATAAATCCCCAGGGCCAGATGGTCTGCATCCCAGAGTGCTTAAGGAAGTAGCCCAAGAAATAGTGGATGCATTAGTGATAATTTTTCAAAACTCTTTAGATTCTGGACTAGTTCCTGAGGATTGGAGGGTGGCTAATGTAACCCCACTTTTTAAAAAAGGACGAAGAGAGAAACCAGGGAATTATAGACCGGTTAGCCTAACATCGGTGGTGGGGAAACTGCTAGAGTCAGTTATCAAAGATGTGATAACAGCACATTTGGAAAGTGGTGAAATCATCGGACAAAGTCAGCATGGATTTGTGAAAGGAAAATCATGTCTGACGAATCTCATAGAATTTTTTGAGGATGTAACTAGTAGAGTGGATAGGGAAGAACCAGTGGATGTGGTATATTTGGATTTTCAAAAGGCTTTGACAAGGTCCCACACAGGAGATTAGTGTGCAAACTTAAAGCACACAGTATTGGCGGTATGGTATTGATATGGATAGAGAATTGGTTGGCAGACAGGAAGCAAAGAGTGGAAATAAACAGGACCTTTTCAGAATGGCAGGCAGTGACTAGTAGGGTACCGCAAGGCTCAGTGCTGGGACCCCAGTTGTTTACAATATATATTAATGACTTGGATGAGGGAATTAAATGCAGCATCTCCAAGTTTGCGGATGACACGAAGCTGGGCGGCAGTGTTAGCTGTGAGGAGGATGCTAAGAGGATGCAGGCCGACTTGGATAGGTTAGGTGAGTGGGCAAATTCATGGCAGATGCAATTTAATGTGGATAAATGTGAAGTTATCCACTTTGGTGGCAAAAACAGGAAAACAGATTATTATCTGAATGGTGGCCGATTAGGAAAAGGGGAGGTGCAACGAGACCTGGGTGTCATTATACACCAGTCATTGAAAGTGGGTATGCAGGTACAGCAGGCGGTGAAAAAGGCGAATGGTATGCTAGCATTTATAGCAAGAGGATTCGAGTACAGGAGCAGGGAGGTACTACTGCAGTTGTACAAGGCCTTGGTGAGACCACACCTGGAGTATTGTGTGCAGTTTTGGTCCCCTAATCTGAGGAAAGACATACTTGCCATAGAGAGAGTACAAAGAAGGTTCACCAGATTGATTCCTGGGATGGCAGGACTTTCATATGATGAAAGACTAGATGAACTAGGCTTATACTCGTTGGAATTTAGAAGATTGAGGGGGGATCTGATTGAAACCTATAAAATCCTAAAGGGATTGGACAGGCTAGATGCAGGAAGATCGTTCCCGATGTTGGGGAAGTCCAGAACGAGGGGTCACAGTTTGAGGATAAAGGGGAAGCCTTTTAGGACCGAGATTAGGAAAAACTTCTTCACACAGAGAGTGGTGAATCTGTGGAATTCTCTGCCACAAGAAACAGTTGAGGCCAGTTCATTGGCTATATTTAAGAGGGAGTTAGATATGGCCCTTGTGGCTAAAGGGATCGGGGGTATGGAGGGAAGGCTGGTACAGGGTTCTGAGTTGGATGATCAGCCGTGATCATACTGAATGGAGGTGCAGGCTCGAAGGGCTGAATGGCCTACTCCTGCACCTATTTTCTATGTTTCTATGTTTTCTATGTTTCTATATATGTATCTGTGATTATATGTGTGTATATCTGTGCATGTGTATTTATCTGTGCATGTATGTATATCTGTTCATGCATGTGTATATATATCTGTGCATGCAAGTGTGTATATAGCAAGAGGGATCCCCTCCGGAGATTCTGGAACACACAGTAGCAGTGGCAGTGAAACAAGCATTTCAGAAGTTTCACCAGATGTTCCTCCGTGTTCTCACATCTGTCTCCATCAAAACAGGATTGTGCACGGCCCCCTACTTGATAGATAACAGATATCATTCACTGGAGTGGCCGCTGCAAGCTGTGTTGTGCTGCCGTATGTGTATATATCTGTGCGTGCATGTGTGTATATCTGTGCATGCATGTGCGCACATCTGTTCATGTGTGTATATAACTGCATGCAAGTGTGTGTGCATGATATATCAGCAGCGAGTTGCATACTCAGATCTCACTGGTTTGAGAGGTGTGGCTGCTGTAGAGGGTAGTGTGCAGTGAAGCACGCACCTCGAGCTGTGTAAGATGTGCTTTACTGTAATTAGCAATTAAGAATATGGTTAGACCTAGTTTAATGTGGTTAGCCACTGCAGTTAACTGTAGTTGACCTGGCTAATGGCAGTGAGCCCTCGTTTACTGTGGTTAGCTATGGTTAACCCTGGTTAACTGTGGTTAGCCGTGGTGTAGGTTTGTGACTGACATTTACTATCATCTCTGATCTGCTCTCCTGTGTTTAATCTTCTCCAGGCGATGCAAGACCCAGTGATCATCATCTCACTGCTGTGTGGCCCAGACAAGGTACAGGAAGCTCTGTTCTCGGTCACTGACCATCTAATTCCAAATTAGAGGTAGGCACGATGACATGAGCATTGATATGCGCTACTGGCTGGGCTGCAGACGTGAACACCACAGATGAACAGTAGAGTGATATTCAGTGGTGTGAATTCAAATGATGGGCAGCACATGTTTGGGGGGTTGGGACACAGACACATCCTGGGGTAGGGGGCAGAGCTGGAGGTTATAGAACATAGAGGGCTTGGGACAGACACATCCTGGGGTAGGAGGCAGAGCTGGAGGTTATAGAACATAGAGGGCTTGGGACACAGACACAAATCCTGGGGTAGGGGCAGAGCTGGAGGTTATAGAATAGAACAGTGCAGGTTACAATTCTATGCTAAACTTTTAACCTTCTCCAATATCAATCTAACTCTTTCCTCCTACATAGCCTTCCATTTTTCTGTCATCCATTGCCTAACTAAGAGTCCCTTAAATATCCCTAATGTATCTGCTTCTACTGCTCCAGCAAAGCATTCCACACACCCACCACTCACACTGTAAAAAACTTACCTCTGACATCCACCACCCCCCCATTCCTCCAATCAACTTAATATTATAACCCTCATATTAGCCATTTCCACCCTGGGAAAAAGTTTCTAACTGTCCACTCGATCTACGCTTCGTATCATCTTGTACATCTCCATCAAGTCATCTCTCGTCCTCCTTCTCCCCAAAGAGAAAAGCTTTCACCATGAAACATGCTCATTAATTCGGACAGCATCCTGGTAAATCTCCTCCGTACCCTCTCTAAAACTTCCACCTCCTTCCTGTAATAAGGTGGCTGGAACTGAATAAATGTTACGTTGTACCTTGAGTGAAAACAAGAGATTTAAGCCTGTTGTGCTCAGATATTGAGGGAGAGTGCAGAGCACACACCAGCACGTAGCATGCAGGGTATTGAACTGAACTTTATCAATAACCTTGCTTGTACAGTGTGTGAACTGCTCCCATGTGGGACTGGCTAAATCAATGGCACAGGGTTAACAATATTAACTACTACTACATCTCCCCTTCTTGGGGAAAAAGAAAAGCCAGGTATATACTCCTTGTCCATAGAACAGCATTGAAATTCTAGTCACTGAAATTGAGTGATTCAGCTCACTTCACCCATAGTATGTAACCTGAGCTCCTTACTTAAACAAAAGACATTATAACTCTCTCTCTCTTTGTTTTCATTCCTTTTCACCAATTCCTTTTTTTCCAAGAACAGTTTCATTTTGTGAAAAGTTTTCAAAGTTTAAAACTCTTTTTAAAAAAGCACAGAATCTAATGGAGGTCTGGATAGACTACCTGAACACACCAGCAAAGTGAGAGGATTATTCTGCCGCTTTCGTCACTTGCCCTAAGCCATCAGGCTATGGAGTATATCTCTGTGGCAGAACAGATAAACAACCTGATCTGGTGTAGGTTCCTGGCAGTGTTGGAGCGAATAAAGATTTGTGAACAAGTGTGTCCACCTCAGGTAAGTGGTTCTCGTCATCAGGCCACTCTATTTCTTCCTCTACTTTTCATGAACTTTGAAGACACATGAGCGCACGCCTGTTCCACCTGATGTCACTTCGTGATGTTCTGTGACAAATGATGGTGGTGCATGCTGCCCGACTATTGTTCCTTCGGTGAACTGGTCTGACACCCAAACAGCTTCACCACTCCTGAGCGGCGACAAAGATTTTGGTCTGTGTCTGAGACTGTGCATTCTCTTCATTTTCTCACGTGTGTTGTCTCAAAATGTCTCACTTTGTCTAAGTCTGGTCAGTGAGGTTGGAGAAGGGAAGGGAGAACGGCAGGCTTGATCTCAGTCTCCAGCCCATTGACAGCTCTGATGGACTATAGCTGTTCACAAGAGATGTGGAGCGGTAAGCTTGCAGTGCTTTGTCAGGATCTTTAGCCTTCTGAACAGTTTGCACTGCTTTCTGCTTCTCCATTTGTCTGTGGAGATGTGGTTGAGGGCAGCGTTAATGGTGGAGGAAGGAAAGGCCCTTTCTTTGAAAAAGGAGTACATCTCCTTCATTCTGGAATGAAAAGCCTCATCATGAGAGTAGATGCTGCGGAGACAGAGAAATTGAGGGAAGGAGATAACGTTTTTACAGGTAACTGGGTGGGAAGAGGTATAGTCCAGGAAGCTGTGAGAGTCTGGGGTTTATAATAGACATCAGTGAATAAGCTGTATCCAGAGATAGAGACAGTGAGATCGAGAAAGGGGAGGAAGGTGTCAGAAATGGGCCAGGTAAATTTGAGGGCAGGTTGGAAGTTGGAGGCAAAGTGGATGAAGTCAATGGGTTCAGCACGGATACAGGAAGCAGCACCAATGCAGTCATTGATGTAGCGTAAGAAAAGTGCGGGATGGTCACCAGTGTAGGCTAGGAATGTGGACTGTTCCACGTAGTCGACGAAAAGGCAGACAGAGCTGAAACCCATGCGAATTCCCATAGTCTGAAGGGAGGAGTCAAAGGAGAAATTATTTAGAGTGAGGATAAGTTCTGCTAGGTGGAGGAGAGTGGTGGTGGAGGGGAACTGGTTGGGTCTGGTGTCCAGTAAGAAACGGAGAGCTTTGAAGCCTTCCAGGTGGGGGATGGAAGTGTATAAGGACTGGACATCCATAGTGAAACTGAGATGATGACGGACCAGGGAATTGAAATCACTGAAAAGATCCAGAGTGTGTGAAGTGTTGTGGATGTAGGAAGGAAAGGACTGAACCGGGGGGATAAAACAGAGTCGAGGTATGCAGATATGACTTCAGTGGGGCAGCATAGAATCAAGTTTAATATCGCCGGCATAGAAAATAGGTACAGGAGTAGGCCATTCGGCCCTTTGAGCCTGCACCGCCATTCAGTATGATCATGGCTGATCATCCAACTCAGAACCCTGTACCAGCCTTCCCTCCATACCCCCGATCCCTTTAGCCACAAGGGCCATATCTAACTCCCTCTTAAATACATCCAGTGAACTGGCCTCAACTGTTTCCTGTGGCAGAGAATTCCACAGATTCACCACTCTCTGTGTGAAGAAGTTTTTCCTCATCTCGGTCCTAAAAAGCTTCCCCTTTATCCTCAAACTGCAACCCCTCGTTCTGGACTTCCCCAACATCGGGAACAATCTTCCTGCATCTAGCCTGTCCAATCCCTTTAGGATTTTATACGTTTCAGTAAGATCCCCCCTCAATCTTCTAAATTCCAACAAGTATAAGCCTAGTCGATCCAGTCTTTCATCGTATGAAAGTCCTGCCATCCCAGGAATCAATCTGGTGAACCTTCTTTGTACTCCCTCTATGTCAAGAATGTCTTTCCTCAGATTAGGGGACCAAAACTGCACACAATACTCCAGGTGTGTTCTCACCAAGGCCTCGTACAACTGCAGTAGTACCTCCCTGCTCCTGTACTCAAATCCTCTTGCTATGAATGCCAGCATACCATTTGCCTTTTTCACCGCCTGCTGTACCTGCATACCCACTTTCAATGACTGGTGTATAATGACACCCAGGTCTCGTTGCACCTCCCCTTTTCCTAATCGGCCACCATTCAGTTAATAATTTGTTTTCCTGTTTTTGCTACCAAAGTGGATAACCTCACATTTATCCACATTAAATTGCATCTGCCATGAATTTGCCCACTCACCTAACCTATCCAAGTCACCCTGCATCCTCTTAGCATCGTCCTCACAGCTAACACTGCCGCCCAGCTTCGTGTCATCCGCAAACTTGGAAATGCTGCATTTAATTCCCTCATCTAAGTCATTAATATATATTGTAAACAACTGGGGTCACAGCACTGAGCCTTGCGGACCCCACTAGTCACTGCCTGCCATTCTGAAAAGGTCCCATTTATTCCCACTCTTTGCTTCCTGTCTGCCAACCAATTCTTGTTACGTACCCCGTAACTGGGTTGCCAAACCAGCAGAAATGGATCACTCAGTTGGAGTCTGGAGTACTAGAACTAAGAAAGTTTTATTAAAGAAACAAGCAACACAGTAATCGAAAGGATAATAAATGCAACAGTTCAGCAATGTTAACCACACATGTGCACAGAATTAAGATAACAGCATCAATCAAGCTCTATCGTTGTCTAGGGGTAAATGACCAAATTTCAAAGTGATTCAAAGTTCAGTTCGCAGTAATCGTTGCCATGGCGATGGACAAGGTGGGGGAAGAGAGAGATAGAACAGGAACAACTGATCATTCAGAACACTGCTTCACTCACAGACCGGCGGAATGGCTCACAAGCAACTTTTTGGGCGGGTCCTTGGTGATGTCACCTGAGGTCACCGACTGTGACCCCTCCTCCAGATGCGGTCGATCCTCTGCAGTGAACCCGGCACCCAGGCAAGGACGGACACACACCGGGTTCCCGCTGATCGTACCTTTCCACCCTGGTCGTTGTCTGATACTTCTCACCCACTCGTGAGAGGCGCACCGCTTCCAGGGTCTCGTTACTCGGGTGGCGTGTGTGTCTGTCTTAGCGAACCTGTCCCTTTTTATCCCCCTGCTGGGGTATCGCCTGTCCATCACTTCAAACAGCTCAGGGTTCAAAGGGGGAGCCGCTCCAGACAGCTCTCTCTCTCCCACGTCCCTTCATTACACATCTCCAGACGCTGCTCCATTGTTCCTTATCTCTCCTTCCCCTGAGGGCAGGTGGCAGACCAACTGCTGATGCCACTGATGCTAGCCCAGGCCAGCAAACATCTTAATTTTATGTGTATTCTCGTAACACTTCCCCCCTTTAAGGATTTTTACCGGGAGGTAAAAATTACAAACATGACTACATTATTTGATACATACACAATATACATCTTTATCAGCTATTTGGCTAACACAGCGAGTTTGAAGCTGTCAACACCTTGACAGACAGTCATCACATTTTCTGTTCCTTTTACACATGTTATTAATAATCCCTTAGACCAGGCTCCAACTCAGCAAACTTCATCAAAGCATGCTACACATGCCCTTACACTTCCTCCCTTACCACCATTCAGGGCCCCAAACAGTCCTTCCAGGTGAGGCATCACTTCACCTGTGAGTCGACTGGGGTGATATACTGCGTCCGGTGCTCCCGATGTGGCCTTTTATATATTGGTGAGACCCGACGCAGACTGGGAGACCGCTTTGCTGAACATCTACGCTCTGTCCGCCAGAGAAAGCAGGATCTCCCAGTGGCCACACATTTTAATTCCACATCCCATTCCCATTCTGACATGTCTATCCACGGCCTCCTCTACTGTAAAGATGAAGCCACACTCAGGTTGGAGGAACAACACCTTATATTCCGTCTGGGTAGCCTCCAACCTGATGGCATGAACACTGACTTCTCTAACTTCCGCTAGGCCCCACCTCCCCCTCGTACCCCAGCTGTTACTCATTTTTATGCACACATTCTTTCTCTCACTCTCCTTTTTCTCCCTC
Source organism: Mobula hypostoma (assembly GCF_963921235.1). Taxonomy (NCBI): domain Eukaryota; kingdom Metazoa; phylum Chordata; class Chondrichthyes; order Myliobatiformes; family Myliobatidae; genus Mobula; species Mobula hypostoma. The sequence continues at coordinate 800,180 of NC_086107.1, forward strand.
TGTCCCTCTGAATATACCTCTTGCCCATCCTCTGGGTCACCCCCCCCGTCTTTCTCCCTAGGCCTCCTGTCCCATGATCCTCTCGTATCCCCTTTTGCCTACCACCTGTCCAGCTCTCGGCTCTATCCCTCCCCCTCCTGTCTTCTCCTATCATTTTGCATCTCCCCCTCCCCCTCCAGCTTTCAAATCCCTTACTCACTCTTCCTTCAGTTAGTCCTGACGAAGGGTCTCGGCCTGAAACGTCGACTGCGCCTCTTCCTATAGATGCTGCTTGGCCTGCTGCGTTCACCAGCAACTTTGATATATGTTGCTTGAATTTCCAGCATCTGCAGAATTCCTGTTGTCAGCAAACTTCATAGTGGCCAAAAACACTGATGAATTGCGACCAATGTAACCTCTCATTTGGTTTTGTCCCGGACCACAACAACAACGGTCGTCCCATTCCGACTCAATTTTCTCTCGCAAGGGCTTAGTAGGAGGGGGACGGGTATTGACCGCAGAGTTATTGCAAAACTTCCTGCAGTACCCCACCATCTCCAAAAGCCTTCTGAGGGCCCTCTTGTCTGTCGGGGTTGGGAGGTCAGCGATAGCCTGCACTGTAGCTTGCATCACTGCCAGCTGCCCCTGTGTCACCACAATTCCCAGGTAAGTGACCCTCGTGTGGCCGAATTCATTTCTTCAAGGTTCACTATCAAACTGGCTTCAGACAGCCGTATTAAATTGCCAATACACACCTCTGTGTTCATCAGCCCTTTAGTCACTGAATTACTCAAAAAATATGGGTGTTGTTTACTTGGCTGCCCTATTGTAACCACAATCACCCAACGTCCCAGTTCTTTGCATTTCCTCGGGACAATCAAACACATGGGTGCGAGTCGTTTAATTACTCCTCGGGGATTAAGGGAGAGACCTTATCAGTAGACCTGGCCAAAACAATAGCCTTCTCCCATCTGACCGATCCCATCCTAATCTTTTCAAAATGGTTTTTTCCTCTTATCAGGGGGCCCCTAGCTTCATTGATTTCCACGCTAACACCGACTAGGTTTGTTAGCATATCAAAAGCCGGTGACCGTCTCAGTTCGCGTCGGTCATGATCAATAACATTTTTCCCCCGGGCAGCCGGTAAATCTCTTTCATGATTCCACCAACTGTTTCCTCCAGCACCGCAAAATGTCCACCGGGGGGTACCTCGTGGGCCATGTTAAAAACCTCATCCCCATAGCTCTTTTGCACCACCCCCCACTCCTCATCTGCGGATGCTGTACTTGATTTCCCTTTCTTCCTTAGCACTTCTTCATCCGCACAATAGCTTGTCAAGGCTGTGTCAGAGAGAGCGGTCTCGGCAAAAACGATCAGCCCCTCGTCTCGCTCCTCTGTCTGCACAAATTCTTTCCTGGCTACTGCTACGTCCGTCCCAGCTCCCTCACTACCTCTTATCTCACTACACCCTGTCTCATACAAGGTTGGCAGAAATGTTTCAGCCAAATTCACCATCGCGGGCCGGTGATGAACCTGTGAGTCCATGGGCGGGGCCTCAATGCTGGCAGGCTGACCTGTCAATCTCACGACTGGGAACACGATTCCCCCGGCGAGGTCATTACCGAGCAAGACTTCCACGTCTTTCATCGGTAATTCGGACCTCACCCCGATCGTGACTAGTCCAGAGACCAGGTTGCTCTGTAAGTGTATCTGGTGCAAAGGGACTGACTCTGTCCCTTCCCCAACACCTTTGACCTCTACCTCCCCAGTCTGGGTCTCTGAGCTAAACTCTAATACACTCTTCAGTATTAGTGACTGACACGCTCCCGTGTCTCTCCAGATCCGCACTGGAACTGGTTTTAACCTCTCCTTCACTGACACCAATCCGGCCGAGATAAACCTCTCGCGCCCTTCCTGGACTTTTTCAGACCTGTCCTTCCCTAGCGGTTCGCTTAACAGCTCGATACAGCCATTCCAAATTTCCGCTTTTCCTTTCCCCGTCTCCTTCCTTGGGGCAAAGCACCAGGACGCAAAGTGTCCGACTTTCCCACAATTATAACAGACGACCCCAGGAGACTTCCTATCAGACTGCTCCCGCTCTACCTTATCCTTTTCACTAGTCCCCGGCTTACTTTCTGACTTTTCCGGCGGACTCTCCCCTCCGTCCTGACTACCCTTCTGGTAGCCTTTACTCGGGGCAAACTTCATTTTATGCGTCAACGCATACTCATCCGCTAACTTAGCAGTTGCGGCTAACGTGGCTGCCTCTTTCTCATCGAGGTAGGGTCTCATACCGTCAGGAACACAACCTTTAAACTGCTCAATCAGGATCAGTTGTAGCAGTCTGTCATAATCCCCCTCTACCCCTTTCGAGGCGCACCAACGCTCACAATATGTCTGCATCTCACGAGCAAACTCCAAATACGTGCGGTCCCACTGCTTCCTCGCATTCCGGAACCTCTGCCGGTATGCCTCCGGGACCAACTCATAAATCCTGAGGATGGCCTCTTTCACCACCTCATACCTCTGGGCATCTTCCGCGGACAAAGCTGAGTAAGCTTCTTGGGCCTTCCCTTTCAGTACACTCTGAACAATCCACTTATCCCTCGGCCATTCTTGACTTATAGCCACTTTTTCGAGGTGGAGGAAGTACCGATCCACGTCGGTTTCGTCAAATGGGGGAACCAGCCTAACCTCCTGGGTCGCCCGGAACCCTCCACCTTGGTTCGGCACGAGCCCCTGCTCGGCCCTTATCTTTAACTTCTCCAGCTCAAATTCCCTTTCCCTCTGTTTCCCTCTCTCTTCTCGCTCCCATTCCCTCTCTTTCTCTTCTCTCTCCAACTGTCTTTCTCTCTCTTCGTGTTCTAACTGCCGTACCCGGAACTCGTGCTCGAGTCTCAGTTTTTCAAGCTGTACCTGTACCGCGTCTCCAGCAGGTTTTTCAATAGACACCACCCCCAGCTCACCTTGGGGAAACACACCTTTAGATACATAGTGCTCTACAATAGCTCTGTGTATCTCCTCTCTCCTCATTGTCGACTTCACCTTAGCAAGATTCAACTGTTTGGCCACAGCTATCAATTCCGATTTCCTGGCATCCTCTAATGCCTCCAAGGTCGGCGCCTTTATAAATTCCTCAACCTCTATTTCTGCTGTTTGTCTTTTCTTTCTTTCGGGAATTTTAACCCAATCAATTTACTCCGTCCCAAATTTAGCGTTCAAAATCGCGGACGAGAACCCCACTTATGATACGTACCCCGTAACTGGGTTGCCAAACCAGCAGAAATGGATCACTCAGTTGGAGTCTGGAGTACTAGAACTAAGAAAGTTTTGTTAAAGAAACAAGCAACACAGTAATCGAAAGGATAATAAATGCAACAGTTCAGCAATGTTAACCACACATGTGCACAGAATTAAGATAACAGCATCAATCAAGCTCTATCGTTGTCTAGGGGTAAATGACCACATTTCAACGTGACTCAAAGTTCAATTTGCAGTAATCGTTGCCATGGCGATGGACAACGTGGGGGAAGAGAGAGATAGAACAGGAACAACTGATCATTCAGAACGGCTTCACTCACAGACCGGCTGGATGGCTCACAAGCAACTTTTTGGGCGGGTCCTTGGTGATGTCACCTGAGGTCACCGACTGTGACCCCTCCTCCAGATGCGGTCGATCCTCTGCAGTGAACCCGGCACCCAGGCAAGGGCGGACACACACCGAGTTCCCGCTGATCGTACCTTTCCACCCTGGTCGTTGTCTGATACTTCTCACCCACTCGTGAGAGGCGTACCGCTTCCAGGGTCTCGTTACCTCGGGTGGCGTGTGTGTCTGTCTTAGCGAACCTGTCCCTTTTTATCCCCCTGCTGGGGTATCGCCTGTCCATCACTTCAAACAGCTCAGGGTTCAAAGGGGGAGCCGCTCCAGACAGCTCTCTCTCTCCCACGTCCCTTCATTACACATCTCCAGACGCTGCTCCATTGTTCCTTATCTCTCCTTCCCCTGAGGGCAGGTGGCAGACCAACTGCTGATGCCACTGATGCTAGCCCAGGCCAGCAAACATCTTAATTTTATGTGTATTCTCGTAACATTCTCTATCCACATCAATACCTTACCCCCAATACCATGTGCTTTAAGTTTGCACACTAACCTCCTGTGTGGGACCTTGTCAAAAGCCTTTTGAAAATTCAAATATACCACATCCACTGGTTCTCCCCTATCCACTCTACTAATTACATCCTCAAAAAATTCTATGAACAAGCTGAGGCAATGGGTCTCATCTGAAAGAGTGCAGGGGCTGATGAGATACCAAAAGTGAGTCTCTTGAAGGCAAAGCATCCATATAGTGTGATGAAGGTTGTGACCTTCTGTGACTCAGGAGCTAAGCAGATCTGTCAGAAACCTGAGTTTGCATCTAGTTTGGTGAAGAACTTTGCTCTGCCTGAATGTGTGCTCAACAGAGGGCAGAATAAGCTTCTCCCACCTCACTGCATTATTCAATATTGTTAGATCAACACAGATCCTCACTGTGCCATCTGGCTTTGGAACAAGAACAATGCCTGCAAAATGTCAGTAGGACCATTCACTTTACTTATGATGTCAAGCACCTCCATTCTCTCGAGTTTAGTTTTGACTTTGTTTAGCAAAGGACTGGTATACGCCTTGCAGTGGTTAGAGAGCAGGACACTGCTCCCGGCCTCAGCTGGTAAAGTACTTTTCTTTCAGTACCCTGGGCCTGTGAACATCTCTTCCCACTGAACATTGTGCAGCGAATCCATCCTTGCAAAGACGTTCGGCTTCTTGATGGCATGTCATCCCAGTGGTGGTGAGGAGAGATTCTGAACAAAATAGACATCCTCTCTAATTGTTTCTGATTTTTATGGATGGAAGTAGTAAACATTCCTTTCACTCAGAGCTTATGTTTCCCTGGCCCCATCAGCACGTTCTTTGTTGGGTTTCATATAATGCCCGTTCTCTGCAGGTTATGTGAACAAACATTCAGGGATGGCTGTGACGTCTGCCCCAGTGTCAGTTTTGAACATCATTTCTTCATTTTGCAACTGAACAATAATACACCAGCCTTGTCTGTTTGAATCTAAAGCCCCAAGGAAAGCTCTCTCTCCATCTGAATCATGGTCTTCTTTGACCTCCTGAAGAAACGCCTTTGAGTGACACTGGCATTCAGGGTTTCACTTGTTTTGCTGGACAGAGTTCTTTGATGTGGAATGGAGACTTGCTGTATCTCCTGCAGTTGGACATTTTCCCTTCTCTTTGGTTCACTTGTCTGATTTGCTTTAGCTGAGCTCTACTGTCACCTCATTCTGAAGACTTTCTGACTGCACCTTGTTCCCTCTCATATATTGCATTTTGCTTTGCAGTGAAATACTCTTTGAATTTGTACTCCTTTTCCTGAGCCTTTGTCAGTCCTAATCCATCCATGATGTTATCTCATTTGTCCCCCATGCAGTATATCAGTGTGCTTACTTACTGCTCTTCTGAAACCTGAGTGAGATTGCTTGCCACCTTAAATTTCTCAAAGCATCTGAGCCATCTCTCAAAGTCCCCTGGTTTAGAGAAATCAAATGTCGCAGGAGGCCTGAATGGGGAAGTAGATGTAGGCACTGCATAGAACATAGAATAGGACAGCACAGTACAGGCCCTTCGGCCCACAATGTTGTGCCGACCCTTAAACCCTGCCTCCCATATAACGCCCCCCACCTTAAATTCCTCCATATACCGGTCTAGTAGTCTCTTAAATTTCACCAGTGTATCTGCCTCCATCACTGACTGAGGCAGTGCATTCCACACACCAATCACTCTCTGAGTAAAAAACCTTCCTCTAATAACCCCCTTGAACTTCCCACCCCTTACCTTAAAGCCATGTCCTCTTGTATGAGCAGTGGTGCCCTGGGGAAGAGGCGCTGGCTGTCCACTCTATCTATTCCTCTTAATATCTTGTATACCTCTATCATGTCTCCTCTCATCCTCCTTCTCTCCAAAGAGTAAAGCCCTAGCTCCCTTAATCTCTGATCATAATCCATACTCTCTAAACTAGGCAGCATCCTGGTAAACCTCCTCTGTACCCTTTCCAATGCTTCCACATCCTTCCTACAGTGAGGTGACCAGAACTGGACACAGTACTCCAAGTATGGCCTAACCAGAGTTTTATAGAGCTGCATCATTACCTTGCGACTCTTAAACTCTAGCCCTCGACTTATGAAAACTAACATCCCATAAGCTTTCTTAACTACCCTATCTACCTGTGAGGCAACTTTCAGGGATCTGTGGACATGTAACCCCAGATCCCTCTGCTCCTCCACACTACCAAGTATCCTGCCATTTACTTTGTACTCTGCCTTGGAGTTTGTCCTTCCAAAGTGTACCACCTCACACTTCTCCAGGTTGAACTTCATCTGCCAATTCTCAGCCCACTTCTGCATCCTATCAATGTCTCTCTGCAATCTTCAACAATCCTCTACACTATCCACAGCATCACCAACCTTTGTGTGGTCTGCAAACTTGCCAACCCACTCTTCTACCCCCACATCCAGGTCGTTAATAAAAATCACGAAAAGTAGAGGTCCTAGAACTGATCCTTGTGGGACAACACTAGCCACAACCCTCCAATCCGAATGTACTCTCTCCACCATGACTCTCTGTCTTCTGTAGGCGAGCGAATTCTGAATCCACCTGGCCAAAGTTCCCTGGATCCCATGCCTTCTGACTTTCTGAATAAGTCTACTGTGTGGAACCTTGTCAAATGCCTTACTAAAATCCATATAGATCACATCCACTTCACTACCCTCATCTATAGGTCACCTCCTCAAAGAACTCTATCAGGCTTGTTAGACACGATCTGCCCTTCACAAAGCCATGCTGACTGTCCCTCATCAGATCATGATTCTCTAAATGCCTATAGATCCTATCTCTAAGAATCTTTTCCAACAGCTTTCCCACCACAGATGTAAAGCTCACTGGTCTATAATTACCCAGACTATCCCTCCTACCTTTTTTGAACAAGGGAACAACATTCGCCTCCCTCCAATCCTCCGGTACCATTCCCGTGGACAACGAGGACATAAAGATCCTAGCTGGAGGCTCAGCAATCTCTTCCCTCGCCTCATGGAGCAGCCTGGGGAATATTCCGGGGACTTATCCGTCCTAATGTATTTTAACAACTCCAACACCTCCTCTCCCTTAACATCAGCATGCTCCAGAACATCAACCTCACTCATATTGTCCTCACCATTATCAAGTTCCCTCTCATTGGTGAATACTGAAGAGAAGTATTCATTGAGGACCTCACTCATTTCCACAGCCTCCAGGCACATCTTCCCACCTTTATCTCTAATAGGTCCTACCTTCACTCCTGTCATCCTTTGGTTCTTCACATAATTGAAGAACGCCTTGGGGTTTTCCTTTGCCCTACTCGCCAAGGCCTTCTCATGCCCCCTTCTTGCTCTCCTCAGCCCCTTCTTAAGCTCCTTTCTTGCTACCCTATATTCCTCAATAGACCCATTTGATCCCTCCTTCCTAAACCTCATGTATGCTGCTTTCTTCCACCTGTCTAGATTTTCCACCTCACTTCACCCTACCATTCTTTAACTTCCTCACCGGGACAAATTTATCCCTAACATCCTGCAAGAGATCCCTAAACATCGACCACATGTCCATAGTACATTTCCCTGCAAAAACATCATCCCAATTCACACCCGCAAGTTCTAGCCCTATAGCCTCATAATTTGCCCTTCCCCAATTAAAAATTTTCCTGTCCTCTCTGACTCTATCCTTTTCCATGATAATGCTAAAGGCCAGGGAGCGGTGGTCACTGTCCCACTGACAGATCTGTGACCCGCAGGTGTTTACTACATTCTCCTGCCTCTTTGTTTTCTATTATTTTATTTATTTGCATTATAAAAATCTTCCTTTCACTCCCTGAGAGTTTGACTGACTTCTCTGCTGTGTCTGTGACTCTGTGCAATTACCCGAGCTAGTGGCCCACAGATTATTACAATGTATCAGTGAAGCTGAAAGGCATTGCCTAGCAATCCTGGCCAGGTGTCACTCACTGAGCAAATTATCATAGGCGGTTTAAGTTGATAAGACTTTGGATATTTTACCTAGATATATACTGTACTTACTATAAAGAATTTCATTGTTGTGGATTTCATTTGGTCAGAGGACCAAATTCAGTGACGATCAAATACTTCTGACATCAAGTTCAGTTCGTTATTGAGGAATAGTGTAGGACAAACCAGGACGCCAGGCTGCAGGATATTCAACTGAACTTTAGTGCAAACCATGCTTGTAAAGTATGTGAACTCCTCCCAGGAGGGATTGGCTAACTGAGTGGCATAGCATTAACCCATAGACTACCACAAGAATGCCCAGATCCTGTCACTTTCCTTCACAGAGGATGACATCAACATCAACAGTACAGAATAGGTCCTTCGGTCCATTGGGGTCAATACCGACCAAGATTGCTCATCAAATTTATTCGTGTTTGGCCCAAATATTTCAAAATAATTCGCATCTATGCACCTATAGAAAGGCCTTTTAAATGTGTTTATTGCATCGTCATTAATACTTTCTCTGTGAGAATCTCGTTCCATACAGTGTACTCCAATTTTCTTTCTTCTTTTTCAATATTTTTATTAATTCCTTGCATAGACGAATAGAAAATACATTGTGATATTATGGAACAGAAACAAGATTGAATTTCCCCATAACTATGTATAGTAAATTAATCATAATATTGTAAAGGTATATTTTATTCTAATCTGAAGCAAAATCAAAACCCTATAACAAAATAGAAAGAAAAGAGAGAAAAAAAAACAAAAACAAACAGCTGTTTGGTTAAAAGAAAAGAAAAAATAATCTCTAACATATAGTCGTAAATTCAAACATATAATAACCATCATCATTGCTGACCAAATCGAAAATTGAGAAAGCAGTTCCAAAAGGGTTCCCATAATGTGAAAAAATCTGATCTAGGTATAGAAATAGAACACCTAATCTTCTCTAGATTTAAACATGACACAACATCAATCAACCAATGGGCATGAGTAGGTGGAGCGGCATCTTTCCATTTAAGCAACAAAACTCTTCTGGCTGCAAGAGAAATAAAAGGCAAGATATGCAAATCATTCGGCTTAAGAGTAAAATCATTTCCTCCAACAATGCCAAACTAGGCAGTTAGAGGGTTGGGTTTAAAGTTTACTTTAAAAAGCTCTGAGAAGGTTTGAAATATTTCTTTCCAAAATTTATCAAGTCGCGGGCAGGACCAAAACATATGAATTAGAGAGGCCTCTTCAACATTACACCTATTACAGTATGGAGAAAAATCTGAGTAAAAACGAGAGAGCTTATCTTTAGTCATATAGGCTCTATGAACCACTTTAAGTTGTAAAAGAGAGTGACGCGTGCATAATGAAGAGGTGTGAACAAGTTTAAAAATTTCATTCCAAGTATCCTCATCAATTGAAATCTGTAGGTCATGTTCCCAGAGGTTTTTAATTTTGTCTAACAGAATGTTTCTCAATGCCAACAACATACTATAAATATTAAAAATAGACCCATTATAAAAAGGTTTCAAAGTAAAAATTGTATCTGGACATTTAGGAAATGTATAAAGTTGAGAACACAAGAATTCTCTAATTTGTAAATATCTAAAAAACTGAGTTTTACGAAGATTATATTTAATATAGTTGATCAAATGAGAAAAGACACTTTCCAGCAAACAGATCTTGAAAACATTTAATAGTCTATTCCACTCTTTAAAAACTACATCAGTCAAAAAAGGTTTAAAATATGATAAGTTTTAATCTACAATTTGAGAGGGAGAAGGGAAACTCGGAAGTGTCAGTATTACAGTTGAACAAAGGGAACTATGGTGCTATGAGGGAGAAGCTGGCCAAAGTTCAATGGAACAATACCCTAGCAGGGATGACAGTGGAACAGCAATGGCAAGTGTTTCTGGGAATAATGCGGAAGGTGCAGGATCAGTTCGTTCCAAAGAGCAAGAAAGATCCTAAGGGGAGTAAGGGGAGGCTGTGGCTGACAAGGGAAGTAATGGACAGTATAAAAATAAAAGAGAAGAAGTATAACATAGCAAAGACGAGTGGGAAGCCGGAGGATTGGGAAACTTTTAAAGAGCAACAGAAGGTAACTAAAAAGGCAATACGCGGAGAAAAAAATGAGGTATGAAGGTAAACTAGCCAAGAATACAAAGCAGGATAGTAAAAGTTTCTTTAGGTATGTGAAAAGGAAAAAAATAGTTAAGACCAAAATTGGGCCCTTGAAGACAGAAGCGGGTGAATTTATTATGGGGAACAAGGAAATGGCAGATGAGTTGAACAGATACTTTGGATCTGTCTTCACTAGGGAAGACACAAACAATCTCCCAGATGTAATAGTGGCCGAAGGACCTAGGGTAATGGATGAATTGAAGGAAATTTATATTAGGCAGGAAATGGTGTTGGATAGGCTGTTGGGTCTGAAGGCTGATAAGTCCCCAGGACCTGATGGTCTGCATCCCAGGGTACTTAAGGAGGTGGCTTTAGAAATCGTAGATGCATTGGTAATCATTTTCCAATGTTCTATACATTCAGGATCAGTTCCTGTGGATTGGAGGGTGGCTAATGTTGTCCCTCTCTTCAAGAAGGGAGGAAGAGAGAAAACAGGGAATTATAGACCGGTTAGTCTGACGTAGATGGTGGGAAAGATGCTGGAGTCAATTATGAAAGATGAAATAACGACACATCTTGATAACAATAACTGGATCGGTCCGAGTCAGCATGGATTTACGAAGGAGAAACCGTGCTTGACTAATCTTCTGGAATTTTTTTGAGGATGTAACTATGAAAATGGACAAGAGAGAGCCAGTGGATGTAGTGTACCTGGACTTTCAGAAAACCTTTGATAAAGTCCCACATAGGAGATTAGTGGGCAAAATTAGGGCACATGGTATTGGGGGCAGAGTACTGACATGGATTGAAAATTGGCTGGCTGACAGAAAACAAAGAGTAGCGATTAACGTGTCCCTTTCGGAATGGCAGGCAGTGACCAGTGGGGTACCGCAGGGTTCAGTGCTGGGACCGCAGCTGTTTACAATATATATTAATGATTTAGATGAGGGAATTAAAAGTAACATTAGCAAATTTGCCAATGACACAAAGCTGGGTGACAGTGTGAAATGTTATGAGAATGCAGGGTGACTTGAACAGGCTGGGTGAGTGGGCAGATGCATGACAGATGCAGTTTAATGTGGATAAATGTGAGGTTATCCACTTTGGTGGTAAGAACAGGAAGGCAGATTATTATCTAAATGGAGTCAAGTTAGGAAAAGGGGAAGCACAACGAGATCTAGGTGTTCTTGTACATCAGTCACTGAAAGCAGGCATGCAAGTACAGCAGGCTGTGAAGAAAGCTAATGGCATGCTGGCCTTCATAACAAGGGGAATTGAGTATAAGAGCAAAGAGGTCCTTCTGCAGCTGTACAGGGCCCTGGTGAGACCACACCTGGAGTACTGTGTGCAGTTTTGGTCTCCAAATTTGAGGAAGGACATTCTTGCTATTGAGGGAGTGCAGCGTAAGTTCACAAGGTTAATTCCCGGGATGGCGGGACTGTCGTATGTCGAAAGATTGGAGCAACTGGGCTTGTATACTCTGGAATTTAGAAGGCTGAGAGGGGATCTTATTGAAACATATAAGTGTAGCTCCCCCCCCCCACCCTGCCCAAATAACAGACAATACACCAGGTGCAAATAAATGATTTACAGTTTATAGATATTACTGGAACTATATAATTAAGAGAGAATAAAATATAAAAGGAAAATAAAAGGTGCCACACATCAAAGTTCAATCTCTTCGTGCACAAAACAGTTGGAGCTCAAGGACCTTCTTTTTCACCCTGCGACCCCACAGACTACCTCGACCGGCCGCCTGGGACCACCAACGGTGATCGACTAGACGCTCCACACGAGTCCGTCTCCGTCACCTCGCTGAATACCATCCTCGGGGTCCGACCCCGTTAGCGGACATCACAGCACCTGGTCCATCCTCTGTCTCGCTCTCCCGCCTTCTCCCCCAAAACCCTGCGCATACAAATACACCAAAAACATAACAACTATCCCAATTGGTTAATAACATATTTCTTATCACGCTCTAAACCAAAACAAGCTGCTAGCACAAACTTTCTCAGTGTTTAACACAACAAAGCCGCATTCCCCAGATTAACATAACAAAGACGCCATTTTAATTAGCCTCCGCCGTAACATAAAAGTCGAAACCCCCTTACATAAGATTATTAAGGAATTGGACACGCTGGAGGCAGGAAGCATGTTCCCGCTGATGGGTGAGTCCAGGACCAGAGGCCACAGTTTAAGAATAAGGGGTAGGCCATTTAGAACGGAGTTGAGGAAAAACTTTTTAACCCAGAGAGTGGTGGATATATAGAATGCTCTGCCCCAGAAGGCTGTGGAGGCGAAGTCTCTGTGCTTTCAAGAAAGAGATGGATAGAGCTTTTAAAGATAGCGGAATCAAAGGTTATAGGGATAAGGCAGGAACTGGATACTGATTGTGGATGATCAGCCATGATCACAGTGAATGGCGGTGCTGGCTCAAAGGGCCGAATGGCCTACTCCTGCACCTATTGTCTAAAAAAAATTAGAAAAAATGGTACCAGAGAGTGAAAAACCAAATAACCTAAAGAATTTTCTAAATTGTAACCAAATCCTTAAAGAATGTTTAACTACAAAATTATCAGTTAAATTGGTTAAGAATAGAGGAATTGAACAACCAAGAAGAGAAATAATACAAAATTTATTAACAGACTTAACTTCTGAAAAAACCCAAACCGGACAGACTTCCCATTCCATACAGTGTACACCCCATTCTGTGACAGCTCGTTCCATGCAGTGCGCTTCCCATTCTCTGTGAGAATCTCATTCCATATGTTACGTACCCCGTAACTAGGTTGCCAAACCAGCAGAAATGGGCCACTTAGTTGGAGTCTGGATTACTGGAACTAAGAAAGTTTTATTAAAGAAATAATCAACACAGTACTCTAATTAAAAGGATAATAAATGCAACAGTTCAGCAATGATAAACACACGTGTACACAGAACTAGGATAATAGGATCAATCAAGCTCTATCGCCGTCTAGGGGTAAATGACCAGTTTCAAGTGACGCAAAGTTCAGTTCAATTGAGTTCAGTTCAGTTCACAGTAATCACTGTTATGCCGTTGGGGGCGGCGGGGGGGGGGGGAGAAGAGAGAGAACGAATGAATATTCAAATCGGATTCCAAACAGACCTTCGATATTCCTCGCAATCAGCTTTCGGGCGAGCCCTTTGTAATGTCTTCTGAGGTCACCTCGACTGTGATCCCTCCATTCCAGATACGATCGTTCTTCTGCGGTGAACCCGGCACCCAGGCAAGGGTGGACACACACACCAGGTTCCCGCCGATCCGTACCTTTCTACCCTGTGCGTCTATGGCTGGTTCCGCGACCAGACCTCCAAAAACTCCCACCAACTAGTGGGGGGAGCACACCGCTTTCAGGGTCTCGTTACCTCGTGGAGTCGTGTGTCTATTGCCTTCGCGAACCCGTCCCTTTTTTATCCCCCTGCTGGGGTATCGCCTGTCGATCGAACAGTTCAGGGTTCAAAGCCCCGGTCTCTGACAATACTCGGAACTGTGTCTCCTTTCCGTTAATCCCTCTCGTCTCTCATTAACATCGCTTGAAGGTTCCCCCAATTGTCCTCTTATCGGCATCAATCTTCTGATAACTGGTTCTTTTGTCACACCCCTTACACTTCAAAGGATTTTTACCGGGATAAAAATATAGTCATGAATACACAATCAGATAAACACAAATATACATGTTTATCAGCTTTTCAGCTAATACAGAGACTTTTAAGTTGTCAACATCTGACAGACAGTCAGCAATCACATTTTCTGTTCCTTTTATATGCGTTATTTTAATAATCCTCTAAACCAGGCTCCAATTTAGCAAACTTCATAGTGGCCGAAAACACTAATGAATTGTGATCAGTATAACGTCTCGGTGGTTTTCGCCCTGGACACAGATAACAAGGGTCGTCCCATACCAACTTAGCATTCTTTGGCAAGGGCTTAGTAAGAGGGTGGGTACCATCTGCAAAGTTGTTTTTTTCTGCGAAACTTCCGATAGTACCCCACCATCTCCAAGAACCTTCTCAGGGCTCTCTTGTCTGTCGGGTGGGGACTTCAGAGATAGCCCGCACCTTAGCTTGCATCGGAGCCAGCTGCCCCTGTCCTACCACAAATCCTAGATAAGTGACCTTCGGGCGGCCGAACTCACTGTTTGTGAGGTTCACTGTCAGGCTGGCTTCAGACAGCCATTTAAACAGCTTCTCTACCGCCATAATGTGTTCCTCCCACGTGTCACTCCAGACTACTACATCGCCAATATACACTTCTGTGTTCTTTAGCCCTTTTGACACTGAATTAATTATTCTATAGGGGTGTTGCTCACTAGGCTGACCTGACGTGACAACCATCCCATGTACCGTGACGTTCGGACATCCGTGTGCGTGCCGTTTAACTAGCTCGCTTTGTTCGGGGATTAAGGGAGAGACCTTATCAGCCAAGCTGGCCAAAACGATAGACTTCTCCCATCTGGTCAGCACCACACTTATCTTTTCAAAATGGGCCCTCCCTTTATCAGGTGTCACCCTAGCCTCATTATTTTCGTGATATCACCAGCTAGATCTGTTTTCTGATCGTGGTGAGCTTTTAACATGTTAATAGCCAATAACTGTGTTAACTCACGTCTACAATAGTCAATCACATCCTTCCTCCTGTGCAGCCAGTAAAACTCTTTCATGATTCCGACGACTGTTTTCCTCCCCCCAAAATGTCCACCGAGGGGTATCTTGTGGGCCAGGTTAAGAATCTCATCCCCATAAATTTTTGGTACCATCCCCCATTTCTCATCTGCGGGCACTGTACTTGGTCTCCCTTTCTTCCTTAGCACTCCCTCCTCCACACAACAGCCCACTGGCTCTCCCCTCAACTCTGCTTCAGAGAGAGCTGTCCCCGCCGAAACCATCAGCTCCTCGTCTCGATCCTGCGCCTGCACAAATTCCCTCCTTTCCAATGATAAATCTACCTCAATTTCCTCACTCCCTCCTGGTACAAGGCTGGTAGAAACGTCCCAGCTAGAGCTATTTCAGCAGTCTTTCTGGACATGCGCCGAGTCACTGCGCAAACGGGATAAACCTGTGAGTCCATGGGCGGGGCCTCAATGCTGGCAGGCGGGCCTGTCAATTTTACTGCCGGATACACTTCCCCGCCGGCGAGGTCATTACCGAGCAAGATCTCCACGCCTTTCATCGGTAGTTCGAGCCTCACCCCTATCATGACCGTCCAGAGACCAAGTCGCTTTTTAGGTGTATCTGGTGCAAGGGTACTGCCTCAGTCCCTTGCCCAATGCCTTTAACCCTGACCTCCCCAGTCTGGGTCTCTGAACTAAACTCTAACACACTCTTTACTATCAATGACTGACACGCTCCCGTGTCTCTCCAGATCCGCACTGGAACTGGGTTTAACCCCTCCTTCACCGAGACCAATCCGGCCGAGATAAACCTCTCGCGCCCTTCCGGAACTTTGTTAGCCCTCTCCTCTCCTAGCGGTTTGCTTACCAGCTCAATACAGCTAGTCGGAAACGCCGCCTTTTCCTCTCCCTTCTTTGGGGCAAAGCACCTGGACGCAAAGTGTCCGACTTTCCCACAATTATAACAAACCACCCCAGGAGACTTCCTACCAGACTGCTCCCGGTCTACCTTATCCTTCTCACTAGTCCCCGGTTTACTTTCTGACTTTTCTGGCGGACTCTCCCCGCCGTCCTGACTACCCTTCTGGTAGCCTTTACTCGGGGCAAACTTCGTTTTATGTGTCAACGCGTACTCATCCGCTAACTTAGCAGTTGCGGCTAAAGTGTCTGCCTCTTTCTCATCTAGGTAGGGTCTCATACCGTCAGGGACACAACCTTTAAACTGCTCAATCAGGATCAGCTGTAGCAGTCTGTCATAATCCCCATCTACCCATTTCGAGGCGCACCAACGCTCACAATATGTCTGCATCTCACGGGAAAACTCTAAATACGTGCGGTCCCACTGCTTCCTCACATTCCGGAACCTCTGCCGATATGCCTCCGGGACCAACTCATAAATCCTGAGGATGGCCTCTTTCACCACCTCATACCTCTGGGCATCTTCCGCGGACAAAGCCGAGTAAGCTTGTTGGGCTTTCCCTTTAAGTACACTCTGAAGCAAAACAGACCACTTATCCCTCGGCCAGACCTGACTTGCAGCAACTTTTTCGAAATGGAGAAAGTACCGATCCACATCGGTATTGTCAAATGGGGGAACCAGCCTAACCTCCTGGATCGCCCTGAACCCTCCACCTTGGTTTGGCATGGGCCCCTGCTCTGCCCTTATCTTTAACCTCTCCAGCTCGAATTCCCTTTCCCCCTGTTTCTCTTCTCGCTCCAACTGTTTGTGCCTCTCTCTCTCTTGCCGTTAACTGTCTCTCTCTCTCTTCTCGTTGTCGTTCTAACTGTTTTTCTTCGTGTTCTAGCTGCCGTACCCGGAACTCGTGCTCGAGTCTCAGTTTTTCAATCTGCACCTGTACTGCGTCTCCACCAGGTTTTCCCATAGATATCACCTCCAGCTCCCCTTGGGGAAACACACCTTTAGATACATAGTGCTCTACGATAGCTCTGTGTATCTCCTCTCTCCTCATTGTCGACTTCCCCTTAACAAGATTCAACCGTTTGGCCACAGCTGCCAATTCCACTTTCCTGGCATCGTCTAATGCCTCCAAGATCGGCGCCTTTAGAAATCCCTCAATCTCCATTTCTGCTGTTTGCCTTTTCTTTCTTTCGGGAATTTTAACCCAATCAATTTACGCCGTCCCAAATTTAGCATTGGAAATCCCAGACGAGCCCCCACTTATGTTATTATGTTATGTACCCCGTAACTGGGTTGCCAAACCAGCAGAAATGGGCCACTTAGTTGGAGTCTGGATTACTGGAACTAAGAAAGTTTTATTAAAGAAATAAGCAACACAGTACTCTAATCAAAAGGATAATAAATGCAACAGTTCAGCAATGATAAACACACATGTACACAGAACTAGGATAATAGGATCAATCAAGCTCTATCGCAGTCTAGGGGTAAATGACCAGTTTCAAGTGACGCAAAGTTCAGTTCAATTGAGTTCAGTTCAGTTCACAGTAATCGCTGTTATGCCGTTGGGGGCGGCGGCGGGGGGTGGGGGAAGAGAGAGAACGAATGAATATTCAAATCGGATTCCAACCAGACCTTCGATATTCCTCGCAGTCAGCTTTCGGGTGAGCCCTTTGTAATGTCTTCTGAGGTCACCGACTGTGACCCCTCCATTCCAGATACGATTGTTCTTCTGCGGTGAACCTGGCACCCAGGCAAGGGTGGACACACACACCAGGTTCCCGCCGATCCGTACCTTTCTACCCTGTGCGTCTATGGCTGGTTCCGCGGCCAGACCTCCAACAACTCCCACCAACTAGTGGGGGGGGGGGGCACACCGCTTTCAGGGTCTCGCTACCTCGTGGAGTCGTGTGTCCATTGCCTTAGTGAACCTGTCCCTTTTTATCCCCCTGCTGGGGTATCGCCTGTCCATCGAACAGTTCAGGGTTCAAAGCCCCGGTCTCTGACAATACTCGGAACTGTGTCTCCTTTCCGTTAATCCCTCTCGTCTCTCATTAACATCTCTTGAAGGTTCCCCCATTGTCCTCTTATCGGCATCAATCTTCTGATAACTGGTTCTTTTGTCACACATACAGTGTACGCCCCATTCTCAGTGAGAATCTCATTCCATACAGTGTTCTCCCCAGCCGCTGTGAGAATCTCGATCCATACAGTGTTTTCCCCATCCTCTGTGAGAAGCAAATAGAAAGGTTGTGAGTGGTGGTAAAAATCTTCTGAGGTGTATATATTTCAATGCTAGGAGTATTGCGGGGAAGGCAGACGAGTTGAGGGCGTGGATTGACACGTGGAATTATGACGTTATAGCAATTAGTGAAATTTGGCTACAGGAGGGGCAGGACTGACAGCTTAATATTCCAGGGTTCCGATGTTTCAGATGTGATAGAGGCAGAGGAACGAAAGGTGGGGGGTGGCATTGCTTGTCAGGGAAAATGTTACAGCAGTGCTCAGGCAGGACAGATTAGAGGGCTTGTCTACTGAGTCCTTATGGGTGGAGCTGAAAAACAGGAAAGGTATGGCCACATTATTGGGGTTGTATTATAGACCACCCAATAGTCAGCGAGAATTGGAGGAGCAAATCTGCAGAGAGATAGCAGGCAACTGCAGGAAACATAAAGTTGTGGTGGTAGGGGATTTTAATTTTCCACATATTGATTGTGACTCCCATACTGTTAGGGGTCTAGATGGGTTAGAGTTTGTGAAATGTGTTCAGGAAAGTTTTCAAAATCAATATATAGAGGTACCAATATATATAGAGGGGATGCAATATTAGATCTCCTATTAGGAAACGAGTTAGGACAAATGACAGAAGTGTGTGTAGGGGAGCACTTTGGTTCCAGTGATCATAACACCATTAGTTTCAACTTGATCATGGATAAAGATAGATCTGGTCCTAGGGTTGAGGTTCTGAACTGGAAGAAGGCCAAGTTTGAAGAAATGAGAAAGGATCTAAAAGGCGTGGATTGGGACAGGTTGTTCTCTGGCAAGGATGTGATCGGTAAGTGGGAAGCCTTAGGAGGAGAAATTTTGAGAGTGCAGAGCTTGTATGTTCCTGTCAGGATTAAAGGCAAATTGAATAGGAATAAGGAACCCTGGGTCTCAAGGGATATTGCAACTCTGACAAAGAAGAAGAGAGAGTTGTATGACATGTATAGGAAACAGGGAGTAAATAAAGTGCTTGAGGAGTATAAAAAGTGCAAGAAAATACTTAAGAAGGAAATCAGGAGGGCTAAAAGAAGACATGAGGTTGCCTTGGCAGTCAAAGTGAAGGATAATCCAAAGAGCTTTTACAGGTATATTAAGAGAAAAAGGATTGTAAGGGATAAAATTGGTCCTCTTGAAGATCAGAGTGGTCGGCTATGTGCGGAACCAAAACAAATGGGGGAGATCTTAAGTGGGTTTTTTGCGTCTGTATTTACTAGGGAAACTGGCATGAAGTCTATGGAACACACATAAAAGTTGCTGGTGAATGCAGCAGGCCAGGCAGCATCTCTAGGAAGAGGTGCAGTCAACGTTTCAGGCCGAGACCCTTCGTCAGGACGCATCTTCACTTCTTCACTTCGTGAAGTCTATGGAATTAAGGGAAACAAATAGTGAGATCATGGAAACTGTACAGATTGAAATGGAGGAGGTGCTTGCTATCTTGACGCAAATTAAAGTGGATAAATCCCCAAGACCTGAAAGGGTATTCCCTCGGACCTTGAAGGAGACTAGTGTTGAAATTGCAGGGGCCCTGGCAGAAATATTTAAAATGTCGGTGTCTACGGGTGAGGTGCCGGAGGATTGGAGAATGGCTCACGTTGATCCATTGTTTAAAAAAGGATCAAAAAGTAATCCGGGAAATTATAGACCAGTAAGTTTGACGCCGGTAGTTGGTAAGTTATTTGAGGGAGTACTAAGAGACAGAATCTACAAGCATTTGGATAGAAAGGTACTTATTAGGGAGAGTCAACATGGCTTTGTGCATGGTAGGTCATGTTTGACCAATCTATTGGAGTTTTTCGAGGAGGTTACCAGGAAAGTGCATGAAGGGAAGACAGTGGATGTTGTCTACATGGACTTCAGTAAGGCCTTTGACAAGGTTCCACATGGGAGGTTAGTTAGGAAAATTCAGTCGCTAGGTATACATGGAAAGGTGGTAAATTGGATTGGACATTGGCTCAATGGAAGAAGCCAAAGAGTGGTAGTAGAGGATTGCTTCTCAGAGTGGAGGCCTGTGACTAGTGATGTGTCACAGGGATCAGTGCTGGGTCCATTGTTATTTGTCATCTATATCATTGATCTGTATGATAATGTGGGAAATTGGATCAGCAAATTTGCTGATGATACAAAGATTGGAGGTGTAGTGGACAATGAGGAAGGTTTTCAAAGCTTGCAGAGGGATTTGGACCAGCTGGAAAAATGGGCTGAAAAATGGCAGATGGAGTTTAATACAGACAAGTGTGAGGTATTGCACTTTGGAAGGACAAACCAAGGTAGAACATACAGGGTAAATGGTAAGACACTGAGGAGAGCAGTAGAACAGAGGGATCTGGGAATACAGATACAAAATTCCCTAAAAGTGGCATCACAAGTAGATAGGGTCGTAAAGAGAGCTTTTGGTACATTGGCCTTTATTAATCAAAGTATTGAGTATAAGAGCTGGAATGTTATGATGAGGTTGTATAAGGCATTGGTGAGGCCGAATGTCGAGTATTATGTTCAGTTTTGGTCACCAAATTACAGGAAGGATATTAATAAGGTTGAAAGAGTGCAGAGAAGGTTTACAAGGATGTTGCCGGGACTTGAGAAACTCAGTTACAGAGAAAGGTTGAATAGATTAGGACTTTATTCCCTGGAGCGTAGAAGAATGAGGGGAGATTTGATAGAGGTATATAAAATTATGATGGGTATAGATAGAGTGAATGAAAGCAGGCTTTTTTCCACTGAGGCAAGGGGAGAAAAAAAACAGAGCACATGGGTTAAGCGTGAGGGGAGAAAAGTTTAAAGGGAACATTAGTGGGGGGCTTCTTCATACAGAGAGTGGTGGGAGTGTGGAATGAGCTGCCAGATGAGGTGGTAATTGTGCGTTCTATTTTAACATTTAAGAATAAATTGGACAGATACATGGATGGGAGGTGTATGGAAGGATATGGTCGTGTGCAGGTCAGTGGGACTAGGCAGAAAATGGTTCAGCACAACCAAGAGGGGCCAAAAGGCCTGTTTCTGTGCTGTAGTTTTTCTATGGTTTCTATGGTTTCTAAGCTCGTTCCATACCGTGTTCTCTCCATTCCCTGTGAGAATCTCGTTCCATACAGTGTACTCCCATCTTCAGAGAGAATCTCATTGCATTCAGTGAACTCCCCATTCTCTGTGAGAATCTCATTGCATACAATGTACCCACCATTCTCTGTGACAATCTCGTTCCATACCGTGTTCTCCCCGTTCCCCGTGAGAATCTCGTTCCATACAGTGTTCTCCCCAATATCTGAGAATCTCGTTCCATACAGTGTTCTCCCCAATATCTGAGAATCTTGTTCCATACAGTGTTCTCCTCGTTCCCTGTGAGAATCTCGTTCCATACAGTGTCCTCCCCAATATCTGAGAATCTCGTTCCATACAGTGTACTGCCCTTCTTTGTGAGAAGCCGCATCTCAGCTGCCTACTCAATTTTTCTCCTCTGATATTGAGCTTGTTTTCAGTTCCCTCTCCTGGACATTAGATTCTGTGCATTTCTACTATCTGTCCTTCTTTCTCTGCTCGTTATCCCGAAAGGGACAGCCACTTGCCGTAATTCTCTGTCTTGGTCCACTCTTCAGTGGTTCGCCCAGCTCTGAAGATCTTTCCTCCCCCAGGGTTAAGGTCTTTGGAGCTTCTCTTGGCGTTTCTGCAGCTCTGGATTTTACAGAAAGTGGTGTAGAGAGAGGGGGCGGGGGTCACACTGTGGGAGGGGGTGGTACTGAGGGAGGATCACACTGTGGGAGGGTGGTACTGAGGGAGGGTCACACGGTGGGAGGGGTGGTACAGAGGGAGAGTCACACTGTGGGAGGGATGGTCACACTGAGGGAGGGGTGCTACTGAGGGAGGGTCACACTGAGGGAGGGGTGCTACTGAGGGAGGGTCACACTGTGGGAGGGGTGCTGCTGAGTGACAGTCACACTGTGTGCAGAGGGGAGCTGAATGAATACTGTCACAGTGATGGGAGGTGAGGGGGCATTTCCTTCCCTGCCCCAACCTCAGAGCTGTAATTCCAGGCTGTGAAAATGGATGCTCTGCCACTGATCCTTCCCACAGCCGGGGTCCCTCTGGCTGTGCACTGACCCACAGAGCGCCAGTCTCACTGGGAGTTCATCCTCTGTTACAGAGCAAGCTCTCTTTCTATCTGGAGGTGACGAACGTCAATGACAACACACCGACATTCCCCAAGAACAAGCTGGATGCAAACATCAGTGAGGTAATACCTCTCTCTGTGCCACTGAGGGCAGGGGTCGTGGGTCAGCACCAAGACTGTGGGGCAGGGCGTTCCCAGGGGAAATGGAGTCTGCATTTTTATTGGAGTGCGGGCGACAGAGTGGGTGTAATTGTGTGTGTGCGCGGGGTTGTCAATGTCGGGATGTGTATTAATTGCGGCGTATGAGGGCCTGGGATGTAAAGGGGGTGCTGTAGGGAGTGAGAGGATGAGGGATGTTCTGATGTATAAGTGGAGGGTTATCGATGATCAGGACTTAGACGAGTTGGCAAACTGTGGGAAAAGGCAGAATGATAAAACATTGTATGGTGGTGGGATGTGTAGGATAGAATGTCAGATGTAGATGGACTGATCTGTGGGTGAATTGGGTAGGTGGTGTGAGGGTGTAGGCATTGCTGTGGTGGAGGGAGATCTGTGGGTGAATTGGGTAGGTGGTGTCAGGGTGCAGGAGATTGTGGAGGGATTAGTAATGATCTTTCAAGAATCAATTGACTGGCATGGTGCCAGAGGACTGGAAGATTGCAAATGTCACTCCACTCTTTAAGAAAGGAGGAAGGGAGCAGAAAGGAAACTATAGACGAATTAGCCTGACCTCAGTGGTTGGGAAGATGTTGGAGTCAGTTGTTAAGGATGAGGTGATGGAGTATTTGGTGACACAGGACAAGATAGGACTAAGTGAGCATGGTTTCCTTAAGGGAAAATCTTGTCTGACTACCCTGGTGGAATTCTTTGAGGAGATAACAAGTAGGATAGATAAAGGGGATGTTGTGTATTTGGATTTCCAGAAGGCCTTTGACAAGGTGCCACATATGTGGCTGCTTACCAAGTTAAGAACCCATGGTATTACGGGAAAGTTACGAGTATGTTTAGAGCATTGGCTGATTGGTAGGAGGCAAGGAGTGGGAATAAAAGGATCCTTTTTTTGGTTGGCTTCCAGCGACTAGTGGTGTTCCACAGGGATCGGTGTTGGGACCATTTCTTTTTATGCTGTATATAAATGATTTAGGTGATGGAATAGATGCCTGTGTTGCCAAGTTCGCGGATGATACAAAGATTGGTGGAGGGGCAGGTAGTGTTGAGGAAACAGGTAGGATGCAAAAGGACTTAGACAGATTAGGAGAATGGGCAAAAAATTGGCAAATGAAATACGAATTTCTTGCCCATTCTCCTAATCTGTCTTAAATGCTGGAAAATGCATGGTCATGCACTTTGGTAGAAGAAATGAATGTGCAGACTATTTTCTAAAAGGAGAGAAAATCCAAAAATCTGAGATGCAGAGTGACTTGGGAGTCTTTGTACAGAACACCTTGAAGGTTAACTTGCAGATTGAGTCGGTGCTGGGTGAGGAAAGCAAAATGCCATGTTAGCATTCGTTTCAAATCTAGAATACAAGTCACGTTTGATAGCTCTATGCCTGTACTCGCTGGAATTCAGAAGGATGAGGGGGATCTCATTGAAACCTTTCAAATGTTGAAAGGCCTAGACAGAGTAGATGTGGAAAGAATGTTTCCCATGGTGGGAGAGTCTCGGACAAATGGGTACATTCACAGGATATGGGGGTGTCCGTTGAAAACAGAGATGTGGAGAAAATCCTTGAGACAGTGGCTGGTGGATTTGTGGAATTTGTAACCACAGAAAGCTTTGAATGCCAGGTCACAGGGGGATTTAGAACAGAAATGAATACATTCTTGATAGCCAGGCCATCAAAGATTACAAGGCGGAGGCAACGAGTGCAGCTGAGGAGGGGATAAAAAGGTTCAGCCATGATTGAATGGCGGTGCTGTCTCAATAGAATGACGGCCCTAGTGTGCCTCACATGTCTGATGGAGTTATGGTCCTAAAATATCATAAAGAGTAGAGAAACAATGAGTGTAGACGATCAGTGAGGGGGATCAGTGAGTGAGGGGGATCAGTGAGTGAGGGGATCAGTAAGTGAGGGGGACAGGGGCTGTGATGGAGGCTGAGGGGTTAATGGAAGCTGAGGGGGTGATGGAGACTGAGGGGTTAATGGAAGCTGAGGGGGGTGATGGAGACTGAGAGTAGTACACATTTTTTGTCCTTCTTCTAGCTGTTCCCCGTGGGTCAGTCCTGGAAATATGTGACAGCCATCGATTTGGACCAGGACCCTATCTTCTACAGCCTGGACAACAACACAGTGAGTGTGTCATCCTCCCAATGTAAACCCACTCCTCCGCTGCACACTACATCCCATAACACCGTACCTCCTCTCCTTCACAACCCTCACCTACAGACTACATCCCATAACACCATACCTCCTCTCCCTCACAATCCTCACCTACACACATCCCATAATACCGTACCTCCTCTCCTTCACAATTCTCATCTACACACATCCTATAACACCGTACCTCCTCTCCTTCACAGCCTTCACCTACACACTACATCCCATAATACCGTACCTCCTCTCCTTCAGGACGGCGCAAATTTCTTCCTCCTGAAGTCAGAGAACTCGCCTCTGATCTACTTAGCAAAAGCCTTGGACTATGAGAAGGAAACGATGCTGACACTGATTCTGAATGCCAAGGTGAGAGCTGAGAGTTAGGGTGCAGGTGACCAGAAGTCTGAGAAATGACAAGAGTTGGCTAATTCAGGAAAGTCCAAGAACCCACCAGGGAATTGCAGGCTGCTAAGCCAGATAGTACTGGTGAGAAATTTACTCATTCCGAAACAGGACCTACTGCACCTCCATTTTGGAAAGGCAAGGGCTGGTTAGGGGGCATGTGTGGAAAAGGTGTTCGCAAATATGACTGAGCGTTCTGAAGTGGTTAGCAAGATGACATGGTCGAGGACATAGTCTTTAGCAATAGGACAGGGTGGAGGATATTGTCTACATAGTCCTTAGCAAGATGACAGGGTGGAGGACATTGTCTATGTAGTCTTTAGCAAGATGACAGGGTGGGGGATATGGTCCAAGTGCAGAGAGAAAGAGAATAAAGAAGGTCGATAGTTCACAGACTTTAATACAAACAGGATTTTAAGGGAAAGTAAAACAATAAACACTCAGTTAAACAGAGCCATTAACTAAGACTCTCAAACAATAAACTAGATGCCGACATTGCGGCTGAAATGAATATCTAAATATACAATGAACAGCGCTAGTCTTCAGCATCAGTTGACTCGATAGTCCAACTTCACAGGCAAAGCCCAATGCAAGCAGGCAGTGTAACGT
The DNA here is from genome assembly GCF_963921235.1 of Mobula hypostoma. Lineage (NCBI taxonomy): Eukaryota > Metazoa > Chordata > Chondrichthyes > Myliobatiformes > Myliobatidae > Mobula > Mobula hypostoma. The sequence goes on from NC_086107.1 coordinate 825,589, forward strand.
TGCTGTGCTTTGCTCAAGTCATGATAAGCGCTACAACAAAGAGAAGGGAGAAAAATACCGCCATAGTGCAATGATTAGCTGACACGTACATATTCACGAGCACACTTGCTGGCTTTGCTGTGCAGTCCACCTGAAAGGCTGCAGCAGGGTCCGTGGCTGTAACTGGGAGACCACATCGAATCCAAGATCAGCTGGTCATTGCATACAAAACTGGCTTGACAATAGACAATAGACAATAGGTGCAGGAGTAGGCCATTCGGCCCTTCGAGCCAGCACCGCCATTCACTGTGATCATGGCTGATCATCCACTATCAGTATCCAGTTCCTGCCTTATCCCCTTAACCTTTGATTCCACTATCTTTAAGAGCTCTATCCATCTCTTTTTTGAAAGCATCCAGAGATTTGGCCTCCACAGCCTTCTGGGGCAGATCATTCCATATATCCACCACTCTCTGAGTGAAAAAGTTTTTCCTCAACTCCGTTCTAAATGGCCGACCCCTAATTCTTAAACTGTGGCCTTTGGTTCTGGACTCACCCATCAGCGAGAACATGCTTCCTGCCTGCAGCGTGTCCAATCCCTTAATAATCTTATATGCTTCAATAAGATCCCCTCTCAGCCTTCTAAATTCCAGAGTATACAAGCCCAGTCGCTCCAATCTTTCGACATATGACAGTCCTGCCCTCCCGGGAATTAACCTTGTGAACCTACGCTGCACTCTCTCAATAGCAAGAATGTCCTTCCTCAAATTTGGAGACCAAAACTGCACACAGTACTCCAGATGTGGTCTCACCAGGGCCCTGTACAGCTGCAGAAGGACCTCTTTGCTCTTATACTCAATCTCCCTTGTTATGAAGGCCAGCATGCCATTAGCTTTCTTCACAGCCTGCTGTACTTGCATGCTTGCTTTCAGTGACTGATGTACAAGGACACCTAGATCTCGTTGTGCTTCCCCTTTTCCTAACTTGACTCCATTTAGATAATAATCTGCCTTCCTGTTCTTACCACCAACGTGGATAACCTCACATTTATCCTCATTAAACTGCATCTGCCCACTCACCCAGCCTGTTCAAGTCACCCTGCATTCTCATAACATCCTCCTCACATTTCACACTGCCTCCCTGCTTTGTGTCATCGGCTTGGTGTCTGATATCAGAGGGTGACAGTGGGTGGTGGAGTGTTTTTTAGATTGAAAGTCTGTGACTAGTGTTGTGCCACAGGGCTGATTTGCCATCTACAGTATATTGACTACCTGGATGAGAGTGTCGGAAAGTTTGCTGATAACACCAGAGTTGCTGATGTAGTGGACAGAGCAGGAGGTTGTCTGAGGTTACAACACAATCTAGGCTAAGAGGGAAAGTGACCAAAAAGCAGCAGATGGAATTTAACTCAAACAAGTGGGTGGGCGGCTCAGTACTGTAGTGGTTAGCACAACACTTTATAGTACCAGCAACTGGAGTTCAATTCCCACCGCCACCTGTAAGGAGCTCGTACATTCTCTCTGTGGCCACGTGGGCTTCCGCCAGGTACTCCAGTTTTCTCCCACTTTCCAAAAACATACAGGTTAACGTTAGTGTGTTGGCACCGGAAGTATGGGGACACTTACAGACTCTGATGGTCATTGACACATTTCACTGTACTGTATATTTCAATGTTTCGATGGACATGTGACAAAGAAAGCTAATCATCCAACAAATATCTTTCAGTGTACAGTGAAACCAAGTCAGGACTTGCAGAATAAATGAGAGGGCCTTGAGGAGTGTTGTAGAAATATCGGGGCAAAGGTACGTGGTTTCTGAAAGTGTTGCCACAGGTGAAGAAGGTGTCTGTTGTGCTTGCCTTCATCAGTCAGGGCACTGAGTATGAGAGCTGGGAAGTCATGTTACACCTGTAGAAGACATTGGTGAGACCACACCTCAGGTACCGTGCACAGTTTTACCTTTGCTGGCTGTAGGAAGGATGTGATAAGCTGGAGAAAGTACTGAAATGTTAGCATTCATTTCAAGAGGACTAGGATACAAAAGCAAGATTGTAATGGTGAGACTTTATACAGCACTGGTGACGCCCCACTTGGAGTATTATGAGCTGTTTTGGTCCCCTTATCTTAGAAAGGATGTGTTGACATCACAAAAATGATTCCGGGATTGAAAGGCTTGTCATATGAGGAGCATTTGTTGGCTCTGGGCCTGAGTTCATTGGAATTCAGAAGAATGAGGGAGAACCTTATTGAAACCTATCAAATGTTGGAAGACCTCGAAAAAGCAGATGTGGAAAGCATGTGTCCTATGATGGGAGAGTCTAAGACCAGAGGACACAGCCTCAGAATAGAGGGGCATCCTTTTAGAATGGAGATGAGGAGGAATTTCTTTAGCCAGAGAGTGGTGAATCGGAGGAATCTGTTGCCACTGGCAGCTGTGAAGGCCAAGTCTTTGGATACATTTAAAGCAGAGGTTGATAGATTCTTGATTAGTCAGGGCATGAAGGGATATAGGGGAAGGCAGGAGATTTAGCTGAGAAGGTATTTGAATCAGCCATGATGAAATGATGGAGTAGACTTGATGGGTCAGACGACCTAATTCTGCTCCTATATCTTAGGGACTGAATGATTTAATTGGATATTGCTGGGATTGGCCACTTGATTTTATAGTGGAAGATGGAAAGGCTGAGACCATTTTTCTTGGGGCGAAGGAGGCTGAGGAGGAACATGTGCAAACTTAAAGCACACAGTATTGGGGGTAAGGTATTGATGTGGATAGAGAATTGGTTGGAAGACAGGAAGCAAAGAGTGGGAATAAATGGGACCTTTTCAGAATGGCAGGCAGTGACTAGTGGGGTACCGCAAGGCCCAGTGCTGGGACCCCAGTTGTTTACAATATATATTAATGACTTAGACGAGGGAATTAAATGCAGCATCTCCAAGTTTGCGGCTGGCACGAAACTGGGCGGCAGTGTTAGCTGTGAGGAGGAGGCTAAGAGGCTGCAGGGTGACTTGGATAGGTTAGGTGAGTGGGCAAATTCATGGCAGATGCAATTTAATGTGGATAAATCTGAGGTTATCCACTTTGGTGGCAAGAACAGGAAAACAGATTATTATCTGAATGGTGGCCGATTAGGAAAAGGGGAGATGCAACGAGACCTGGGTGTCATTGTACACCAGTCATTGAAAGTGGGCATGCAGGTACAGCAGGCGGTGAAAAAGGCGAATGGTATGCTGGCATTCATAGCAAGAGGATTCGAGTACAGGAGCAGGGAGGTTCTACTGCAGTTGTACGAGGCCTTGGTGAGACCACACCTGGAGTATTGTGTGCAGTTTTGGTCCCCTAATCTGAGGAAAGACATACTTGCCATAGAGGGAGTACAAAGAAGGTTCACCAGATTGATTCCTGGGATGGCAGGACTTTCATATGATGGAAGATTGGATCGACTAGGCTTATACTCACTGGAATTTAGAAGTTTGACGGGAGATCTTATTGAAACATATAAAATTCTAAAGGGATTGGACAGGCTAGATGCAGGAAGATTGTTCCCAATGTTGGGGAAGTCCAGAACGAGGGGTCACAGTTTAAGGATAAAGGGGAAGCCTTTTAGGACCGAGATGAGGAAAAACTTCTTCACACAGAGTGTGGTGAATCTGTGGAATTCTCTGCCACAGGAAACAGTTGAGGCCAGTTCATTGGCTATATTTAAGAGGGAGTGAGATATGGGCCTTGTGGCTAAAGGAATCAGGGGGTGTGGAGAGAAGGCAGGTACAGGGTTCTGAGTTGGATGATCAGCCATGATCATACTGAATGGCGGTGCAGGCTCGAAGGGCCGAATGGACTACTCCTGCACCTATTTTCTATGTTTCTATGAGAGAGGTTTATAAACTCATGAGGTGCGCAGATAAGATGGATGATTACAGTATGTTATCCAGGGTACACTAGAGGGGTTAAGGTAAGGTTGAGAGGGTAAGATTTATAAGGGAACAGAGGGGTAAGTGTTCCACCCAGATGTAGGTGAGCAGTTTGGACGATCTACCAGAGGTATTGGGTTCCATCACAGACTTTAGGACACTTGGTGAGTTGAATGAATAAGCAAGGTTTGGGGGATATGGGCGAGTTATACACTCTCAGAAAGCCACCTCAAGAGTAGGACCTCAAAGGTAATAATCTCAGGGTTATTACCGGTGCCACGTGCTAGCCAGAGTTGGAATAGCAGGATAGCTAGAATGAATATGTTGCTTGAGCAGTGGTGCAGGAGGGAGGGTTTCAGATTCTTGGGGCATTGAAACTACTTCTGGGGGAGGTGGGACCAGTACCATCCGGACGGTCTACATCTGGGCAGGGTTGGGATCAATGTCCTAGGGAGATTGTTTACTAGTGCTGTTGGGAAGGTTTTAAACTAATATGGCAGGGGGATGGAACCCACACAGAAAAGAAGAGGGAAGTGATGCAGAGACCAAAGCTAGAGTTAGTGAAGAAAAAAGTAAGAGTAGAGTGCATAAAAGTAAAAAGCAAAAATCGCATAGGTCACTAGATTCTAGGAGGACAATGAGCATAAGGGCACTTTATCTAAATGTCCGTAGTATTAGAAACAAGGTTAGTGAACTTCTGGCACAGATTAGTACCAAGGCATATGATTTAGTAGCCATTACAGAAACCTGGTTGCAAGGTGGAGATGACTGGGAATTAAATATCCAAGGGTATCAGGTAATACGGAAAGATAGGCAGGAAGGCAAAGGAGATGGGGTGGCGCTCTTAATTAAGGATAAGATTAGGGCGATTGTGAGAGATGATATAAGATCTACGGAGCAGAATGTTGAGTCCATCTGGGAAGAAATTAAGAATAGCAAAGGGAAAAAAATAACTGGTGGCAGTTGTCTATAGGCCACCTAATTACAATATTGCCGTGGCAGAGGCAACTAACCAAGAAGTAACTGAGGCCTGTAAGAATGGAATGGCAGTTGTCAAAGTTGTCATGGAGGATTTTAACTTCCACATAGATTGGGTGAATCTGGTTGGTCAAGGAAGTCTTGAGGAGGATTTCATAGAATGCATCCATGATGGCTTTCTTGAGCAGCATGTTAGTGAACCCACAAGGGAAAATGCTATTTTAGATCTAGTCCTGTGCAATGAGGCAGGTAAGATTAACGATCTTGTAGTCAGGGATCCTCTTGGAAAGAGTGATAATAATATGATTGAATTTCACATACAGATGGAGGATGAAATAGTTGAACAGGGCAAACTACAATGGGATGAGGGAGGAGTTGGCTAATATGGATTGGGAGCACAGGCTATTTGGTAGGACAGTTGAGGAACAGTGGAATACTTTCAAAGAGATTTTTCATAGTGCTCGACATAGGTATATTCCAGTCAAAAGTAAGGACAGTAAGTGTGGGAAGAGCTAGCCTTGGATAACTAAGGAAATAAAAGATAGTATCAAATTAAAAGCTCATGTGTACAAAGTCGCAAAGAGTAGTGGGAGACTGGAGGATTGGGAAAACTTTAAAAAGCAACAAAGAACAACTAAACAAGAAATAAGGAAAGGGAAGATAAAGTATGAAAGTAAATTAGCACAAAATATAAAAACAGATAGCAAAAGTTTTTATAAATATATAAAGTGGAAGAGGGTGGCTAAAGTCAACGTAGGTCCCTTGGAAGACAAGAAGGGGAAATTGATACTGGGTGATAAGGAAATGGCTGAGGCATTGAATGACTATTTTGTTTCGGTCTTCATGGTAGAGGACACGTCTAATATGCCAAAGAATGTTATGGATGAAATGGGAGGTGAGGACCTCGATAAGATCACTGTCACTAAAGAGATAATGATGAGCAAACTAGAGGGCCTGAATGTAGATAAGTCCCCTGGACCTGATGGGATGCATCCCAGGGTGTTGAGGGAATTGGTGGAGGTTATAGTAGATGCGTTGGTAATCATTTATCAAAACTCTCTAGACTCTGGGCAGGTCCCGGCAGATTGGAAGACAGCAAATGTCATGCCACTTTTTAAAAAAGGATGTAGGCAAGAGATGGACAACTATAGGCCAGTTAGCTTAACATCTGTAGTCGGGAAAATACTTGAAGCTGTCATTAAGGAAGAGGGGGATGAGGACCATCACTGGGTTCCAGCAAACTAGCAACAGAGGAGCGGAAGGCAGTGTGGACAGGGCCAACGAACTTAACCTGTTCTTTAACAACAGGAATTCTGCAGATGCTAGAAATTCAAGCAACACACATAAAAGTCTGACGAAGGGTCTCGGCCTGAAACATAGACTGCACCTCTTCCTAGAAATGCTGCCTGGCCTGCTGCATTCACCAGCAACTTTTATGTGTGTTGCTTAACCTGTTCTTTAACAGATTTGACATTGTGGCCCCTGTCCATCCCACAGATGAGCCATCTGTTTTCGGCCCCCAAACAACACATATTCCACTCTCTCCTCCTACCCCTCCTCACAGTCCCCCACCCTGCTCTCAAGACTATACCCCTTCCCCACATGAAACCACCACGGTAGGCTTCACAGCTCTACAGGTGAGAAGACAACTGAAATGTCTCAACCCGAGCAGGGCTGCAGGACTGGATGGTGTCAGTACCAGGGTGCTCAAAGCCTGTGCCCCTCAACTATGTGGAGTACTTCGCCATGTATTCATCCTGAGCCTGAGGCTCCGGAGGGTTCCTGTACTGTGGAAGACGTCCTGCCTTGTCCCTGTGCCGAAGACGCCGCGCCCCAGCGGCCTCAATGACTGCAGACCGGTGGCATTGACCTCCTACATCATGAAGACCCTGGAGAAACTTGTTCTGGAGCTGCTCCGGTCAATGGTCAGACCACACTTAGATCCCCTTCAGTTCGCCTACCAACCCGACTAGGAGTTGAGGATGCCATCGTCTACCTGCTGAACTGTGTCTATGCCCACCTGGACAAGCCAGCGAGCACTGTGAGGGTCATGTTTTTAGACTTCTCCAGTGCGTTCAACACCATCCGCCCTGCTCTGCTGGGGGAGAAGCTGAGTGCGATGCAGGTGGATGCTTCCCTGGTATCGTGGATTCTTGATTACCTATCTGGCCGACCACAGTACATGTGCTTGCAACACTGTGTGTCCGACAGAGTGATTAGCAGCACTGGGGCTCCACAGGGGACTGTCTTGTCTCCCTTTCTCTTCACCATTTACACCTCAGACTTCAACCACTGCACAGAGTCTTGTCATCTTCAGAAGTTTTCGGATGACTCTGCCATAGTTGGATGCATCAGCAAGGGAGATGAGGCTGAGTACAGGGCTACGGTAGGAAACTTTGTCACATGGTGTGAGCAGAATTATCTGCAGCTTAATGTGAAAAAGACTAAGGAGCTGGTGGTAGACCTGAGGAGAGCGAAGGTACCGGTGACCCCTGTTTCCATCCAAGGGGTCAGTGTGGACATGGTGGAGGATTACAAATACCTGGGGATACGAATTGACAATAAACTGGACTGGTCAAAGAACACTGAGGCTGTCTACAAGAAGGGTCAGAGCCATCTCTATTTCCTGAAGAGACTGAGGTCCTTTAACATCTGCCGGACGATGCTGAGGATGTTCTACGAGTCTGTGGTGGCCAGTGCTATCATGTTTGCTGTTGTGTGCTGGGGCAGCAGGCTGAAGGTAGCAGACACCAACAGAATCAACAAACTCTTTCGTAAGGCCAGTGATGTTGTGGGGATGGAACTGGACTCTTTCACGGTGGTGTCTGAAAAGAGGATGCTGTCTAAGTTGCATGCCATCTTGGGCAATGTCTCCCATCCACTACATAATGTACTGGGTGGGCACAGGAGTACATTCAGCCAGAGACTCATTCCACCGAGATGCAGCACAGAGCGTCATAGGAAGGCATTCCTGCCTGAGGCCATCAAACTTTACATCTCCTCCCTTGGAGGGTCAGACACCCTGAGCCAATAGGCTGGTCCTGGACTTATTTCATAATTTACTGGCATAACTTACATATTACTATTTAACTATTTATGGTTCTATTACTATTTATTATTTATGGTGCAACTGTAATGAAAACCAATTTCCCCCGGGATCAATAAAGTATGACTATGACTATGACTATAATAGTGAAACATTTAGAAAGGAGTGGTTCCATTAGACAGATGCAGCATGGATTCAGAAAGGGCAGGTCCTGTTTTCCAAACTCACTGGAGTTCTTTGAAGACATAATGAGTGCAGTGGATAGAGGGAAACAGGTGGATGTTGTATACTTGGATTTCCAGAAGGCGTCCGAGAAGGTGCAGCACAAGAGACTTATAAATAAGATACAGATGCATGGAGTCGGAGGAAGTGTATTGGCATGGATAATCAATTGGTTAACCAATAGAAGGCAGAGAGTTGGTATAAATGGGTGTTTCTCCAGTTGGCAGTCAGTGGTGAATGGGGTGCTGCAGGGGTCGGTGCTGGGCCCACGGCTGTTTACCATTTACATTGATGATTTAGAAGAGGGGACTGAGTGTAGCATAGCAAAATTTGCTGATGACACTAAACTGAGTGGAAAAGCAAATTGTACAGAGGATGTGGAGAGTCTGCAGAGGGATATAGATAGGTTAAGTGAGTGGGCCAAGGTCTGGCAGATGGAATACAACGTTGGTAAATGAGAGATCATCCACTTTGGAAGTAATAATAGAAGAGCAGATTATTATTTAAATGGTGAAAGATTGCAGTATGTTGTTGTGCAGAGGGACTTGGGAGTGCTTGTTCATGAATCGCAAAAAGTTGGCTTGCAGGTACAACAGGTTAATAAGAAGGCAAACAGAATGTTGGCCTTCATTGCTAAAGGGATTGAATTCAAGAGCAGGGAGGTCATGATGCAACTATACAGGGTACTGGTGAGGCCGCACCTGGAGTACTGTGTGCAGTTCTGGTCTCCATACTTGAGGAAGGATATACTGGCTTTGGAGGCAGTGCAGAGGAGGTTCACAAGGTTGATTCCAGTGACGAAGGAGTTAATCTATGAGCAGAGATTGAGTCGCCTGGGACTATACTCTCTGGAGTTCAGAAGAATGAGAGGGGATCTTATAGAAACATACAAAATTTTGAAAGGGATAGATAAACTAGAAGTAGGAAAGTTGTTTCCATTGGTAGGTGAGACTAGAACTAGGGGACATTGCCTCAAGATTCAGGGGAGAAGATTTAGGACGGACATGAGGAGAAACTGTTTTTCTCAGAGAGTGGTGAATCTGTGGAATTCTCTGTCCAGGGAAGCAGTTGAGGCTTCTTCACTAAATATATTTAAGATACAGTTAGATAGGTTTTTACATAGTAAGGGAATTAAGAGTTATGGGGAAAAGGCAGGTAAATGAAGCTGAGTTTACGGACAGATCAGCCATGATCTTATTGAATGGCAGGGCAGGCTCGACGGGCCGGATGGCCGACTCCTGCTCCTATTTCTTATGACTCTTGGCAGTGTGGAGGATCAGAGGGATCTTAGGGCCCGAGTCCATTGGACACTCAAAGTTGCTGCGCAGGTTGACTCTGTGGTTAAGAAAGGATACTGTACATTGGCCTTCATCAATCATGGGATTGAGTTTAAGAGCCGAGAGGTAATGTTGCAGTTATATAGGACCCTGGTCAGACCCCACTTGGAGTACTGTGCTCAGTTCTGGTCACCTCACTACAGGAAGGGTGTGGAAACCATAGAAAGGGTGCAGAGGAGATTTACAATGATGTTGTCTGGATTGTGGAGCATGCCTTATGAGACTGACGGAGGATGAGAGGTGACCTGATAGAGGTGTATAAGATGATGAGAGGCATTGATCATGTGGATAGTCAGAAGCATTTTTCCAGGGTGAAAATGGCTAGCATGAGAGGGCACAGGTTTAAGATGCTTGGAAGTAGGTACAGAGGACATATCAGGGATAGGGTTTTTTACACAGAGACTGGCGAGTGGCAGAGGACATCAGTGGTTGGGAAGTTGTTGGAATCGATAGTTAGGGATGAGATTACAGAGTACCTGGAGGCACATGAGAAGACAGGCCAAAGCCAGCATGGTTTCGTGAAAGGAAAGTTCTGCCCGACTAACCTACTGCAATTTTTTGAGGAAATTACAAGCAGGGTAGACAAAAGAGATGTAGTAGATGTGGTGTACTTGGATTTTCAGAAGGCCTTTGACAAGGTGCCACACAGGAGGCTGCTTAGCAAGATAAGAGCCCATGGAATTACAGGGAAGTTACCAGCATGAGTGGAGCGTTGGTTGATCAGCAGAAAACAGAGAGTGGGAATAAAGGGATCCTATTCTGGCTGGCTGCCGGTTACCAGTGGAGTTTCATAGGGGTTGGTGTTGGGACCGCTGCTTTTTACGATGTATGTCAATGATTTGGACTGTGGGATTAATGGATTTGTGGCTAAATTTGCCAATGATACAAAGATAGGTGGAGGAGCAGGTAGTGCTGAGGAATGGTGGAGCAGACTCGATGAGCCAGATGGCCTACTCCTGTTCCTATTTCTTCTGTTCACCTCGGTGTTATAAAGTTATACAAAGAGGATACAGGCCCTTCGGTCCTTTTTGGCTGCTAGCCAACATGTCAATCCAGTTGGTCCTATTTGTTTACTTTTGCCTGACTCACCACCAATTTCACGTCAATAAACAGTCTGCTAGGAACTCAGCAGGTCGAGGGAGGGAACTGTTGATGTTTCAGGTGGAAAATCTATGGGATACAGCTTGAGCCACAGGTTCTTCCAGCTGATTGTCTGTTATCTCACATTTCAATAAAACACCTTTTATTGAGCATCTCTGGAAATGTGGGCCGTTAGCTCCTCGCTAACAACTATTGGACTCTGCTATGAAAAAACCACCTTTCTTAGCATAGCAGGGGATTACATCAGTATCTGCAGCCTTGTGTCTCCACTTTACTTGTGTCAACAAACGTCCTGACAACCAACTACATTATCATCATTGATAACTGTGGCAAACAAGATTGGGCCCATCCTCGATCCCTGTGAACACCACTGGTCTATCACCGATCCCTGTGAAAACCAGTGGTCCTTCATTGTGGCCTTTGAGCACCACTGTCCACTCTGGTTCCTCAGGTCTAGATACAGTGAACATGGAAAAGCATGTTACCTACCTTGGGGGAACCTTAGACCAGAAGGGAAAGTGTCAGAATACAATAACATCCCTTTAGAACAGAGGTGAAGAGGAATTTTTTTCACCAAAGTATGGTAAACGTGTGGAAGTCATTAATGCAGTCGGCTGAGAAGGCCCAGTCATCGGATTTATTTATATCTGAGGTGACAAGTTACTCCTCAGTCAGGATGTCAAAGAATACAGGGAGGAGCCAGGAGAATGGGGTTGAAAGGGGTAACAAACGGCGATGATAAAATGGTGGAGCAGGCTCGTGGGTTGATTGAACTAATTCTATTCTATGTCCTTATGATCTAAGGCCATTGCTTGGGAGTGTCAAACTACGGGAGGGATGATACTGAGGGAGGGACACACTGAAGGAGGGTCAAATCGTGGGGATGAGAGATACTGAGGAAGAGTCACGCTGTGGAAGGGTTGGTACTGAGGGAGGGTCACACTGAGGGAGGGTTGGTTCTGAGGGATGGTCACACTGTGGGTGGGGTGGTACTGAGGGAGGGTCACACTGTGGGAGGGGTGGTACTGAGGGAGGGTCACTGAGGGAATGGTGGTACAGAGGGAGGGTCACACTGTGGGAGGGCTGGTACTGAGGGAGTGTCACACTGTGGGAGGGGTGGTACTGAGGGAGGGTCACTGAGGGAAGGGTGGTACAGAGGGAGGGTCACACTGTGGGAGGGGTGGTACTGAGGGAGGGTCACTGAGGGAAGGGTGGTACAGAGGGAGAGTCACACTGTGGGGGGTTGGTACTGAGGGAGGGTCACACTGAGGGAGGGTTGGTTCTGAGGGATGGTCACACTGTGGGTGGGGTGGTACTGAGGGAGGGTCACACTGTGGGAGGGGTGGTACTGAGGGAGGGTCACTGAGGGAACGGTGGTACAGAGGGAGGGTCACACTGTGGGAGGGGTGGTACTGAGGGAGGGTCACACTGTGGGGGGTTGGTACTGAGGGAGGGTCACACTGTGGGAGGGGTGGTACCGAGGGAGGGTCACACTGTGGGAGGGGTGGTACTGAAGGAGGGTCACACAGTGGGGAGGGTTAGAAGATAGAACAGTATAGCATAGAAACAGGTCCTTTGGCCCACAATGTTGTGCTGAATCAGTTAAAAAGTAAATTTTTTAAAAACTGAAAAACTAACCCCTTTCGAGGGCAAGTAGTTGATGATGTAAGCCCCCATGGGATTTGAAGGTTACTTTCTTCTGATTGTTACAGGAAACGGCCAACAGCGTAAACATCAGTGATTCCGTGACCATTACAGTCCATGTCATCGACAAGGATAACAAACCGCCAGTGTTTCAGCCATGCCAAACCCTGACGGATTCCAGCCTCTGCCTGAACGCAAAGTACAGCGGAAGCATCAACCAGTACCAGACAGAGGTATTACTGACGCTGCACTCCCCACATCTTGCTGACCCCTCATCATACTCACTCCCCTCTCCTCTCTGTTCCAGAGCAGCCCTCTGAGCCTCAAGCCACACAATATCCTGGCTGTGGACGGGGACACAGGAATCAATGCCACCATCCTGTACCAGATTGTCAGCGGTGAGTTCTCACACTTCAATAACCGGGGACACAGAATGAGGCCACTCGGTCTTTTAGGTCACTGCTATTTGCTGAAATTATTGGCCTCTCACTGACTCTTACTGGGCTGTCTATCCAATACTGTCAAAATGCTGAGATGACAGCACTCCAGGGGTGCCACATTTGTCCGGGTGTGTCCAGGAGTGCCCACATCTGTCTGGGGAGTGCCCACATTTGCCTGAGTGCCTAGATCTGTCTGGAGGAGTCTGGGGTACCCACATCAGTCTGGGGGGTGCCCATATCTGTCCTGGGGTACCCTCATCTGTCTGGGGGGGGCCGCATCTGTCTCGGGGTGCACACACCTATCCGAGTGTGTCCAGGGGTGTATGAAGATGACATCACATAACCGGTGTGCCCACATCTGTCATATTGTGAGACCGTGCTGTGACATAGGTGACCACTAAGCCCCACAGAATGACCACAACTGACCACAAAGTGACCACTACTGACCAGAGTGTGACGACCACTGACCAGAGTGTGACTGCAGCTCACCCTATGTGACCATGAGGTGCCCACGGTTGTGTCAGCTGGTCAGCTCCCTGCCTGGAGGCTGGGCAGGTAGAGCTCTTGTGCCTGGGGCCACTGCCAACAGAGCTCACTCACTCTCTGGCCTTGTTTTACAGATAACCACCGCGCCTTCTGGATCAATGCGAATGATGGCACGTTAACCATGACCAGAGCTATCAACAGCAGCGGACTGGTCACACTCACCATCCTGGTAGGTGAGCGCGCAGCTCTGCAGTGACCCAGTGGGCACTAGTAATCTCCGCCAACTGCGGCCTTTGGAGGGTCTTTGCCTTCCCAGGTCACAGAACCCCAACCACATCCTCAGGCTCTTCCAGTTAATGTTTTGTTAATACAATAGTTTCTCAGATCTGACTCAGTCAGACAGAAGGACACAAATACCAATGATCTAGTTTGAATTACAAAACAGCATTTATTCAGACAGAACAGACTAAGCTTTAAAATGCTTACCTGGATGTGCACAGCCCCTCTCACTCGCTCCTGTTCTAAACGCTGCAGTGAGAAGGCCCAAAGTTCTGCATTGTCCACAACCGGAGTTCGGAGAAGCCCCAACAAAAATGACCACCAAGCCCTCTAACCGCATCGCTTTTATACACCTTGCACTGATGTAAGATGCTGCAATAATTGGGCCTATACACACCACCATCTCAAGTTACCAAATGAAAACCAAACTCCCTGAGTCCCACCCCTGTGTTCGTGCTGTTCCCATAGTTTCTATTTTACATCGGTGGTGCGCAAGTGGAACAGGTCAAAAGCTTTAAGTTCCTCAGGGTCAATATCACAAACGACCTGACATGGTCCACCAAGCAGAGTTCACTGCCAAGAAGGCCCACCAGCGCCTTTACTTCCTGAGAAAACTAAAGAAATTTGGCCTGTCCTCTAAAACCCTCACTAATTTTTATAGATGCACCGTAGAAAGCATTCTTCTAGGGTGCATCACAACCTGGTATGGAAGTTGTCCTGTCCAAGACCGAAAGAAGCCGCAGAAGATCGTGAACACGGCGCAACACATCACGCAAACTAATCTTCCGTCTGTGGACTCACTTTACACTGCACGCTGTTGGAGCAGTGTTGCCAGGATAATCAAGGACACGACCCACCCAGCCAACACACTTTCTGTCCCTCTTCCCTCCGGGAGAAGGCTCAGGAGCTTGAAGACTCGTACAGCTAGGTTTGGGAACAGCTCCTTTCCAACTGTGATAAGACTGCTGAACGGATCCTGACCCGGATCTGGGCCATACCCTCCAAATAATCGGACCTGCCTCTCGGTTTTTTTGCACTACCTTACTTTCCATTTTTCTATTTTCTATTTATGATTTATAATTTAAATTTTTAATATTTACTAATGCTTACTATTTTTAATATTTAATATTTGTAATCCAGGGAGTGGGAAGCGCAGAATCAAATATCATTGTGATGATTGTACGTTCTAGTACCAATTGTTTGGCGACAATAAAGTATAAAGTATTCTCATAGTGGACCCCCACAGTGGTAAGCAAAGCTCCAGCTGAGTTGTGTGTTGAGATCGTCAAGGTTCAGTGATTGGCCTTGTCCGGTTGAAGCTGGGGGATCTCTCCTTTGGCCAAGCTCCAGGGGTCGCCTGATAAGACATAGGAGCAGAACTGGGCCATTCAGCCCATCCAGTACTCTCCACCATTCCATCATGGCTGATTTTTTTATCCACTTCAACTCTATTTCCCAGTCTTCCCCCCATATCCTTTGATGCCCAGACTAATCAGGAACCTATCAATATCTTTTTTAAATATACACAATGACTGTCCTCCACAGCCATCTGCAGTAATGAATTCCACAGATTTACCACCCTCTGGGCTAAAGAAATTCCTTCTCATCTCTGTTCTAAATGGATATCCCTCTATTTTGAGACTGTGCCCTTGGTCCTAACTCCCGAGCTATAGGAAACATCCTCTCCATATCCAGTCTATCTAGGCCTTTCAATATTCGATAGGTTTCAATGAGATCCCCTTTCATTCTTCTAAATTCCAATGAGTGCAGGCCCAGAGCCACCACATAGTCCTCATACTAATGTCCTACCTCTGGCCAGCGGACGTACAGAACACCAGGCAAAGGGTCTTGAACCGACTCATTGACCCTCCTCTCTCCCGAAGGCTGTCCAATCCACTGAGCTTGTGCACCAGTTGCTCTGTTGTTTGGGTTTCCGACACCAGCCTCACTGATGGCGCCCAGCGCTCACTGTCTGCCCGGGCTCGGGGAGGAGGATGCAGGAATCTGGGGAATGGCTCTCAGACTGTGACGCCAGAGGTCTAACCATACTGTTCCATTCCCCAGGCCAAGCAGGCGGACAACCCCTACAAATACACCACGACCAGCGTCACCCTGGCAGTGTTGCCCGTCAACCGATACCCACCCGAGTTTCCACACAATGTGTACTCTGGGTCCATCCAAGCCAACTCACCGAAGGGGAGCATCATCACTAAGCGAGGATCCAGCACCGTGCCACTCAGCGTGAAGGCTCAGGACCAGGACTATCCCAATGTAAGTCCACTGAGGCCAACTTTCGACTGCCATTGTCTACCCACTGACACTGTCCCTGAGGCGCCCTCGCCACCACTTTGGCAACACTGGCTCTCCTGCAGAGGTCAAAGAAAATTTATTACGATTAAATCCAGGGCAAGCATTAAAAAGGGCCACTTTTCAACATAATTGTATAAGGGCTAAGAGAGTTGTAAAAGAGCGCCTGAAGGCTTTATGTGTCAATGCAAGGAGCATTCGTAATAAGGTGGATGAATTGAAAGTGCAGATTGTTATTAATGATTATGATATAGTTGGGATCACAGAGACATGGCTCCAGGATGACCAGGGATGGGAGCTCAACGTTCAGGGATATTTAATATTCAGGAGGGATAGACATGAAGGAAGGGGAGGTGGGCTGGCGTTGCTAGTTAAAGAAGAGATTAACGCAATAGAAAGGAAGGACATAAGCCGGGAAGATGTGGAATCGATATGGGTAGAGCTGCGTAACACTAAGGGGCAGAAGACGCTGGTGGGAGTTGTGTACAGGCCACCTAACAGTAGTAGTGAGGTCAGAGATGGTATTAAACAGGAAATTAGAAATGTGTGCAATAAAGGAACAGCAGTTATAATGGGTGACTTCAATCTACATGTAGACTGGGTGAACCAAATTGGTAAAGGTGCTGAGGAAGAGGATTTCTTGGAATGTATGCGGGATGGTTTTTTGAACCAACATGTCGAGGAACCAACTAGAGAGCAGGCTATTCTGGACTGGGTTTTGAGCAATGAGGAAGGGTTAATTAGCGATCTTGTCGTGAGAGGCCCCTTGGGTAAGAGTGACCATAATATGGTGGAATTCTTCATTAATATGGAGAGTGACATAGTTAATTCAGAAACAAAGGTTCTGAACTTAAAGAGGGGTAACTTTGAAGGTATGAGACGTGAATTAGCTAAGATAGACTGGCAAATGACACTTAAAGGATTGACGGTGGATATGCAATGGCAAGCATTTAAAGGTTGCATGGATGAACTACAACAATTGTTCATCCCAGTTTGGCAAAAGAATAAATCAAGGAAGGTAGTGCACCCGTGGCTGACAAGAGAAATTAGGGATAGTATCAATTCCAAAGAAGTAGCATACAAATTAGCCAGAGAAGGTGGCTCACCTGAGGACTGGGAGAAATTCAGAGTTCAGCAGAGGAGGACAAAGGGCTTAATTAGGAAGGGGAAAAAAGATTATGAGAGAAAACTGGCAGGGAACATAAAAACGGACTGTAAAAGCTTTTATAGATATGTAAAAAGGAAAAGACTGGTAAAGACAAATGTAGGTCCCCTGCAGACAGAAACAGGTGAATTGATTATGGGGAGCAAGGACATAGAAGACCAATTGAATAATTACTTTGGCTCTGTCTTCACTAAGGAGGACATAAATAATCTTCCAGAAATAGTAAGGGACAGAGGGTCCAGTGAGATGGAGGAACTGAGTGAAATACATGTTAGTAGGGAAGTGGTGTTAGGTAAATTGAAGGGATTGAAGGCAGATAAATCCCCAGGGCCAGATGGTCTGCATCCTAGAGTGCTTAAGGAAGTAGCCCAAGAAATAGTGGATGCATTAGTGATAATTTTTCAAAACTCGTTAGATTCTGGACTAGTTCCTGAGGATTGGAGGGTGGCTAATGTAACCCTGCTTTTTAAAAAAGGAGGGAGAGAGAAACCGGGGAATTATAGACCAGTTAGCCTAACATCGGTGGTGGGGAAACTGCTGGAGTCAGTTATCAAGGATGTGATAACAGCACATTTGGAAAGCGGTGAAATGATCGGACAAAGTCAGCATGGATTTGTGAAAGGAAAATCATGTCTGACGAATCTCATAGAATTTTTTGAGGATGTAACTAGTAGAGTGGATAGGGGAGAACCAGTGGATGTGGTATATTTGGATTTTCAAAAGGTTTTTGACAAAGTCCCACACAGGAGATTAGTGTGCAAACTTAAAGCACACGGTATTGGGGGTAAGGTATTGGTGTGGGTGGAGAATTGGTTGGCAGACAGGAAGCAAAGAGTGGGAATAAACGGGACCTTTTCAGAATGGCAGGCGGTGACTAGTGGGGTACCGCAAGGCTCAGTGCTGGGACCCCAGTTGTTTACAATATATATTAATGACTTGGATGAGGGAATTAAATGCAGCATCTCCAAGTTTGCAGATGACACGAAGCTGGGTGGCAGTGTTAGCAGTGAGGAGGATGCTAAGAGGATGCAGGGTGACTTGGATAGGTTGGGTGAGTGGGCAAACTCATGGCAGATGCAATTTAATGTGGATAAATGTGAAGTTATCCACTTTGGTGGCAAAAATAGGAAAACAGATTATTATCTGAATGGTGGCCGATTAGGAAAAGGGGAGGTGCAACGAGACCTGGGTGTCATTATACACCAGTCATTGAAAGTGGGCATGCAGGTACAGCAGGCGGTGAAAAAGGCGAATGGTATGCTGGCATTTATAGCGAGAGGATTCGAGTACAGGAGCAGGGAGGTACTACTGCAGTTGTACAAGGCCTTGGTGAGACCACACCTGGAGTATTGTGTGCAGTTTTGGTCCCCTAATCTGAGGAAAGACATCTTTGCCATAGAGGGAGTACAAAGAAGGTTCACCAGATTGATTCCTGGGATGGCAGGACTTTCATATGAAGAAAGACTGGATGAACTGGGCTTGTACTCGTTGGAATTTAGAAGATTGAGGGGGGATCTGATTGAAACGTATAAGATCCTAAAGGGATTGGACAGGCTAGATGCAGGAAGATTATTCCCGATGTTGGGGAAGTCCAGAACAAGGGGTCACAGTTTGAGGATAGAGGGGAAGCCTTTTAGGACCGAGATTAGGAAAAACTTCTTCACACAGAGAGTGGTGAATCTGTGGAATTCTCTGCCACAGGAAACTGTTGAGGCCAGTTCATTGGCTATGTTTAAGAGGGAGTTAGATATGGCCCTTGTGGCTACGGGGGTCAGGGGGTATGGAGGGAAGGCTGGGGCGGGGTTCTGAGTTGGATGATCAGCCATGATCATAATAAATGGCGGTGCAGGCTCGAAGGGCCGAATGGCCACTCCTGCACCTATTTTCTATGAAAGCACATATATGTCACCACAGAGGACCCTGAGATTCATTTTCTTGTGGGCATTCACAATAAATCCAATAACCATAACAGAACTAATGAAAGGCCCAACAGAACAGACACACAACCAGTATGCAAAAGATATCAAACTGCAAATGCAAAAGAATAAATAGATAAATAAATAAATAAGCAATAAATACTGAGAAGATGAGATGAAGAGTCCCTGAACGAGAGTACATAGGTTGTGGGAACAGTTCAGTGATGGGGCGAGTGAAGTTGAGTGAGGTTATCCCCTCTGGTTCAGAAGCCTGGTGGTTGAGGGGTAACATCTGTTCCTGAACCTGGTGGTGCGAGTCCTGAGGCTCCTATACCTTCTTCCTGATGGCAGCAGTGAGAAGAGCATGTCCTGAGTGACGAGGGTCCCTGGTGATGGATTTCTGTTTTCCTGTGACAACACTCCATGTGAATGTGCTCAATGTTGAAGAGGCTTTACCCATGATTGACTGGGCTGTGTCCATTACTTTCGGTAGGGTTTTCCATCCAAGGGCATCGGTGTTTCCATACCAGGCTGTGATGCAGTCTCCACCACACCCCTATAGAAAGCTAACGAAGTCTGCACTCCCTCCAGACCCAACCCTTCCCCTGATCCAAACCCTGACACCTTTCCCAACTCAGTTCCCAATCCTGATCCCATCCTTGTTCCTGATTCTGATCCTTATTTCGATCTTTACCCTGGTCTCAGTTCAAACACCCTCTCTAATCGCAATGCTATTTCCTTCCCTGCTGCTCGTCCTCATCCCAGTTCCGATCCTGACCCTGATCCTGATCCCAGTCCAGGCCCTAATCAGATCCCAATCTCAGTCCGGCTCCTGCTCCCATCAACACTGTTCCTTCAGAGAGTGAGTAGGGAATTAGTGAGGGCAAACCAAGAAACGGCAGAGTTTTGAAGTAATTATCTTGGGTTGGATTTGGCAGCAGAGGAACTGAACAGTCCCAATAGTGAAGGGCTGGAGGGAGGGAGGGAGGGAGGGATGGATCTCTACCCTTTCCATCACAAACAGAGCAGAAACAGGCCACAGTAACAGGACCAAAGGCCCAAAAATTCTCCAGCCTAGTGGCCTGCAACCAGGGAGTGGTTATGGTGATGGTTTTGGGGTTGGCTCTGATGTACCAAAATTCCCTGGATTCTGGGGAATTGGAAAACTGGAAATGTCAGAGCAACACACACGCGAAATGCTCGATGTTAACAGGTCAGGCAACATCAGGACTGGAAAGGAAGTCTGTCAACCTGAAATGATGACTGTTTATTCCCCTCCATAGATGCTGCCTGACCTGCTGAGATCCACCAGCATTTTATGTGTGCTGCTCTGGATTTCCAGCATCTGCAGAATCTCCTATGTTACTGTTGGTGGAAAGAAGAGAAGGAGAGTAGGGAATGTTAGGCCAATTAACCTAATGTCTGTCCCCAGGAAAACTGCTTGAATCCTTGCTGAGCAGAAAAGGGAAGAATGCTTGTAAAATGACAAAAACAATAAGGCAGAATTGAAATAGCTTAACAAAAGAGAAACTGCTTTTGAACAATTTGTTCGAGTTGCTTGAAGTTACACCCCGTAACAACCAGTATGTGTAGAGGCAAACCAGTAGATGTAGTGTATTGGGACTGCCTGAAGGCATTGGTTAAGGTGCTCTTTTGAACAGTGAAAGCCCATGTTTGGGAAATGTGTTGGCACAGGCGGGGGGTGGGAATCGTGTAATGTCACTTAGACCAGCGCCTGAGATCTGACATCAAGAACATCTTCACGAGGCGTTGTCCATCACCCAGAAAGTGCTCTCTTCTCACTGTACCATTAGGGAGGAGGCTCAGGTGTCTGAACAATCACACTCAGTGTTTCAGGAACAGCTTCAACCCCTCTGCCATCAGGTTTCTGAATGGACAGTGAACCCATGGACATTTTTGTTCTCTTTATGTACTAATTTATACTGCATTTAATTTATATTGATTTTCTACATTGTAATGTACTGCAGCCACAAAACAACAAGTTTCAACTAATCCTGATTCTGATGAACAATTGTCACACTGGCTACGGAACGCACTGTGTGGACTACGACCAAACTTGCTGCAGATGCAGAGACAGATGGATAGAGAGTTAGATTATAAGACCATGAGACCATTGGACATAAGAGCAAAATTCAGCCATTTGGCCCATCGAATTTTTTTCTACCATTCAATTATGGCAGATGTATTTTCCTTTTTAACCCCATTTTCCTCTCTTCTGCCCATAATCATTGATGCCCATGAGGGAGGATGAACACAAGGCACGAGAACCTTCGCTTCGTCATGTCCCTGCTTACCGCAGTACCTCTTTAAACAGCACCTCAGCCTGCAGGTGTCTCTGCAACATGATGCCAGGGGAGGTGCTGGAAGCAGATTCTAAATGAGGCTTTTAAATTAGCGAAGTGATTAGTGAGAGGCCGTTATAGCACAAGTAGTGTAGGTTCATTCTGGCTGTTGTCTGGAAGGGTTTTGTATGGTCTCCCCTTCACCAGAGGGATTTCCTCTCTGCACTACTGCCTCAAACCACATTCCAAAGATGAGCCAGTTAGGGTGAGTAAGTTGTGGGCATCTCTGTTGGCACCAGAAGCGTGGAGACACATGCGGGCTGCACACAACACATTCCTCTAACTGTGTTGGGCATGGATGCAAATGACACATTTCAAATTCAAGATTTTTGTCATCTACCTTTACCAAGGTGTTTCTGGTGTGAACCTGCGGTGAACGTGTTTTTGACGTGGATCTGGGGTGAGGGCGTTTCTGACGTGCACTGGGTCGAGGGACTTTCTGATATGGACTGGGAGTGAGGTAGTTTCTGGTGTAGACCCAGAGTGAGGGAGTTTCTAACATGGACCGGGTTGAGGGAGTTTCTGACGTGGATACAGGTCGAGGGAATTTCTACTGTGGACTCGGGGTGAAGGAGTTTCTGATGTGGACTCGGGGTGAGTGTGCGTGTGACATGGGTGATGTGTGATCGTGGGATTCTGACATGGGATTGTGGGATCATCAGTCTGAGTTGTTCTCCCTCCACAGAAGGAAAGCCCATTCCTGAAATACTCCCTCAGCCCATCTGATCTGTTCACCATCACTGAATTTGGACTGATCTTCACCAAAGTCCTCCTGACAGCAGCGCAGAGCCAGTACAACATCACGGTAGGACAGTCCCCACCCTTCCATAAACGTCTCCCCACCTCTCCTACAGCAATCCTAACAACTGCCCCTCTCCCCTCACCCTACCCTCCTCCATCCTTCACCTCTCCCACCTCCCAATCCTTACACCCTCCCTCCTCCACCCCTTCCACCTCCCCACTGCCCCAACCCTCACCCCTCCACCTCCCTCCTCCACCTCTCACCCTTCCCTTCCCCCTCCTCCATCCAGCTAATGCCCCTTCCTCCACTCCTCATCCTTCACACCCCACTCCACCCACCTCGACCCCTCACACCTCCCTCCTCCACTCATCACACTTCCCTCCTCCCTCCTCTCTGCCCCAACCCCCTCCCTCCTCCACCCCTTACCCCTACCTCTTCACCTCTCCTCCACCCCCAACTTCCCTACTGCCTCTCAACCCTCCCTCCTCCAGCACTCACCTCTCTTTCTCTTCCCTCCCACCCCTCCATCCTCTGACCCTCAACACCACCCCTCACCACTCAACCTCACCTCTTGCTGTGTATTTAATATTTCAATGGTATTTGAGTATTCTTGTGTCTATGTTATTTGATTAAGCATTCTTCATCTTTTAAATAATTATTCATGGGTTATACATGAATTGCATAGGTCATCACACTTCTACATTACACATGCGTGCCTGGCTTCATGTAAACGGGAGTTACAGCCTCATTTTCCTCCATTTAATCTTTAGAGGTTACAAAACATAACCCCCCTCACCCTTCAGCCCTCACCTTACTGACAAATGGCCCTGGTGTGCTGCGTGACCCGGCGTATTGTATCTGCAGGTGACTGCAATGGACGTAGCCCAGGGAGACAAATGTTCGGCCATGATTGACTTGCTGGTGTCCAGTCCTGATGGTGAGTGGGCTCATTATACTTCAAGGGGCATCACACTGGTGGGCTCTGACTGGTCTGTTCATTGACTCTTTGAATGGCTGGGGTGTTAGACGTGCACCTCCCACATTTAGGTAGTGTGCCAGCCCTGGCCATGGTGGGATTGACCAACATTGTGAACCTCAGGACCCTGCAGACACCAGAAACCTGAGTTAAAGCCAGAAAGGGGTAGAACCCAATGGTAGAAAAAGGCAATCCCATAGGGATATGAAAGTGGTTGGCAGAGAGAGAATGGATCACATAAAGGTTGGTCTGACTGCCTGTGTGGAACCAAAGGATGTGGGGAGATTTGTTATCAATATTTTTCTTAAGCTATTACCATAAAAGGTAATTGGATTAATTACTGGTGATGTCATGGACCACATACAAATTAGCAGAAAGGCCTTAAATTGCATTAAGCAGGAAAAATCTCCAGGTTGTGACCTGGTGCATTCCCAAACCTTGTGGGATGCAAGAGAAGGAACTATGGAGTCCCCTACAGAGATACTTGCTTCATCACTTCTTCTTCATAAGCCATCACCCTACTGGGGCATAGGCTGCCAACAGCAGCTGGCCAGAGTCCTGGGACAGTCCTTCAGTTATTCAAGGTGTAGCCCGTTGAAGGTCCTTCCTCTCCCAGGGATGAGGTCTTGGGAACCTCTATTGGTGCTTCTGTAGTGCTGGGTTTTTACAGGATGGGGTTGCTAGCCCCATGCTGAACCCTTCTCCTTTCACAGCCGGGTTTGGGACTGTCCTTGGGGAGTTCGTACCCAACCCTCCTCCTTTCACAGCCGGGTTTGGGACTGTCCATGGGGAGTTCATACCCGTTCCTCCTCCTTTCACAGCCGGGTTTGGGACTGTCCATGGAGAGTTCATACCCAACTCTCCTCCTTTCACAGCCAGGTTTGGGACTGTCCATGGGGAGTTCATACCCGTTCCTCCTCCTTTCACAGCCGGGTTTGGGACCCCACATGGGGGAGTTTTTCATCACAGGCCATAGGTAAATTTCTAGAGACATGGAGAGTGACTAAACGTTACCATTGTTCAAAAAGGGTAGCACAAATAATCTAGGAGACCACAGACCAGTGAGTCTGACATCACTGGTGGGCAAATTGCTGCAGGGGATTCTGAAGGAGAGGAACGACCAACATTTGGAGAGACAGGGTCAGATTTAGGACATTCAGCACAACTTTGTGTGTGAGAATTCATGTCTGACAAATCTCTTGACATTCCTCAAGGAGGTAACCAAGAGGATAGATGAGAAGAGGATAATGAGGAGAGTGTAGATGAGGAGAGGGTAACCAGGAGACAGTAGATGAGAGGGTAGATGAGGAGAGGGCAGATGAAGGGAGGGCAGATGAGGAGAGGGTAGATGAGGAGAGGGCAGATATAGTGAGGATAATGATGGTAGATGAGGAGAGGGAAGAAGAGGAGAGGGTAGAGGAGGAGATCTGAGGAGAGTGCAGATGAGGAGAGGATAGGTGAGGAGAGATGAGGAGTGGGTAGATGAGGTAGATGAGGAGAGGGCAGATGTGGAGAAATGAGGAGAGGGCAGATGAGGAGTGGGTAGATGAGGTGAGGAGAGGGTAGAAGAGGAGAGTTGCAGAGAGATGAGAAATGGGTAGCTGAAGGGAGTGCAGATGAGCAGAGATGATAAGAGTGTTATGACGAGAGGGCAGATGAGGAGAGGACAGATGAGAAGATGGTAGACGAGGAGGGGTAGATGAGGAGAGGTTAGATGAGGAGTGAGTAGATGAGGGGAGGGTAGAAGAGGAGAAGGTAGATGAGGGGAGGGTAGAAGAGGAGAGATGAGGAGAAGGCAGATATGGAGAGGGTAGAGGATCTTGCCAAAGAGGACTTTGGTGAAGTCTTTAACGAGGGCCCTTTTGATGAAATGGGACGAGCTCACTGGGGAAGAGCTGGCATTAACAAGAAGGGCCAAAGACCCTGTTTCAATGACGAGGAGTCTATGAAAACCTCATCAAAATGGGCAGCATCTGCAGACGAACTAATAGAGTCCACATTTCCTCCAGAAGACGGTTCGTCAGAGGTTAATTTCCAGTTGCAGAGAGGGTCGGGTAGGGTAGACTGATGGTTCTGAGGGAGTGTCACACTGTGGGGGGGTGGTACTGAGGGCGGGTCACACTGTGGGAGGGGTGATACTGAGGGAGGGTCACACTGTGTGAGGGTGGTAATGAGGGAGGGTCACATTGTGAGAGGGGCGGTACTGAGGGAGGGTCTCACTGTGAGAGGGGTGGTACTGAGGGAGCGTTGCCTACCTTTTGGAGTAGTCTGACCAGACCAGAATGCGAACCGCTCTCCACAATGCCGTGCAATTCCATGGTTGGGAAAGGGGACATTCTCTTTAGTTAACACAGCTTCCAAAACCAGTCACATCACCACATGGTGTAGGGACCAACCGATGAAGTACTAAGTTCTCCTTGACACGGTCCCTGTGTTACACAGAGTCTCCGTTACAAACCTCTCCACCTACCACCCTGGTATGTAGGTCATCCATTACACAGTTTCGCAGGTTCTCCATTACACAGGCCTACTTACTCACGTCCTGTTATGTAGGCCCTCTGTTACAAGCCTCTTCACCCTCCCATTGCAAACTGCTTTTTATTCTCCAGATTCTGTCTGCTTTAGTTAACTAATCTTTACCTATCACCAGGCACAGTGACAACTACAACCCAAGCACCAACAAAGCCACGAACTGACCCATCATTCTCTAGATTGATTACTGGGGTTCCAATGTCAACAGTACCCCCCCCCCCCAGGTAATGGGCGCATCATTCCTCCCCAGGGTTCAGGAACCTCCCCATGGAGACTGTGCCCTCTCACAAATCTGCCATGTCCTCCCGTCCCATTCTCTGGCTGGCCCGTGCTGTGGAGAGCTTGTTCCCTCATCTGCAGAACCTGCTCAGAAAGTCAGGCCAGTGTAGAACTTACACTACCAGTCTAGGGCAGTAAAAAGTGTAAAGGAACAGAGGCACTGAAGATTACAAGTGCACAGTTCACTAAAGCAATATCACAAAATTATAGTTCACTGAAGCAAATCACATAGAAACAAAGTTCACTAAAGCAAATCACATAGAAACAAAGTTCACCAAAGCAAATCACGTAGAAACAAAGATCACTAAAGCAATATCACAAAAATATAATTCACTAAAGCAATATGACATAGAAACAAAGTGATGAGAAAGGCATTTGGCCCACTGTCCTTCATCAGTCAGGGCATTGAGTGTAGGAGTTAAGATATCATGTTCTAGTCGCACAAATCGTTGTGAAGCCACACATGCAACTGTGTACTATTTGTGTTGGTGAGGCCACACTTGGAACACTGCGCACTATTTGTGTTACGCTAATATGGGAGGAAAGATGTAGTTGACCTGGAAAGATTAACAAGGTTGTTGCCAAGACTGGAGGTCTTGAGCTTTAGCAAGAGACGGTCCAGCCTAGATCTTTATTCCTTGTAATCTAAGAGAACAAGGGGAAACCAAATAGAAATGTTTAAAATTATCAGAGCCAGAGATGGGTAACAATGACAGTCTTCTCCCCAGGGTAGTAGAAGGCCGCTGTTGATCCCAGGGATTCATGGGTTAGTGCCTCTGATGGACTGTGTCCTCTCCAGGGCACAAGCCTGGGTGTGAAGATTTGAAGAACTGGCTGTTGCCCATGCAGTGGGATCCACCTCTCAATGTCACTGGTGTAGTACAAGGGAAGGGCGAGCACTGATACCGCTTGTCACCAGTGTCGTCGCAGAGGTTGCCAGAGTGAAGTTGTAAACAACATCAAACTGCCTTAGGGATCCCAGCTCTAGATTTCTTCCAAACAACAGGAATTCTGCAGATGCTGGAAATTCAAGCAACACACATCAAAGTTGCTGGTGAACGCAGCAGGCCAAGCAGCATCTGTAGGAAGAGGTGCAGTCGACGTTTCAGGCCGAGACCCTTCGTCCTGAAACACCGACTGCACCTAAAACGTCGACTGCACCTCTTCCTACAGATGCTGCTTGGCCTGCTGCGTTCACCAGCAACTTTGATGTGTGTTTCTAGATTTCTTCCTCTGGGTTTACTCCCAAAGCCTCTCCCATGAGTGAAAATGGCTGCAAGGCGGCAGAGGTTTAACATCAGAGTTTTCCTTCTCCTAGGCGGGCTGCTGTCCTAGGCTGATGAGCCCCACCTCCCCCAGGGTAGATAGAGTTAAAAACAACAGGACATTGGTTCAGAGAAAAGTTTTAAAAGAGAACTGAGGGACAATGTTTCACACAGTGGGTCATGAGTGTATGGAATGAGCTGCCAGAGGAAGTGGTTGAGGCAGGTTCAATAGTATCATCAGAGAAGAGGGGAGGAGCTTAGAGGGAAATGGGCTGAATGCCAGAAATTAGGACTAGAGGCATTAAATGGGCTGGTATGACTGGTTGGGCTGAAGGGACATAAACACTATAAATAGAGCCTCTGCTGAACAATGACAATATCCAATGAGTGGAAACCAAGGGGATGGAGAAATATTCATCGAGGTCTTTGAGAGGTAAAATCCTGGAATATTGAAGGTGGGAGGTGAACGACAGTAAGGGCAGGAAGATCCAGGGGTAGACTGGGGTGTGGAGATGCTGTCACAGGGAGCTGTGACTTCTTCCAACATGGACCATCCCATGGTGGAATGAGAGCCTAGTGTGTACCCAAACACACACGAGAACTGTATCCCTGACCTCGGGAATAGAGTGAGGTGGAAGATAAATGCGTGGCTGAGGGATTGGAGCAGGGGGCAGGGATTCAGATTTCTGGATCATTGGGACCTCTTTTGGGGCAGACGGGACCTGTACAAAAAGGACAGGTTGCACTTGAATCCGAGGGGGACCAATATCCTGGTGGGAAGGTTTGCTAAGGCTAGTGGAGAGAGTTTAAACTAGAATTGCTGGGGGGTGGGGGGGGACCAAACTGAAGAGACTGGGGAAGAGGTGGTTCACTCACAAATAGAGAAAGCTTGGAGACAGTGCGAGAGGGAGGATAGGTAGGTGATAGAGAAGGGATACACTCAGACCGATGGTTTGAGATGTGTCTATTTTAATGCAAGAAGCATCATGAACAAAGCAGATGAGCTTAGAGAGTGGATCAATACTTGGAGCTATGATGTTGTGGCCATTACAGAGACTTGGGGCTTTAGGGGCAGGAATGGTTACTTAGAGTGCCAGTCTTTAGATGTTTCAGAAAGGACAGGGAGGGACGCAAAAGAGGTGGGGGTGTGGCACTGCTGATCAGAGATAGTGTCACAGCTGCAGAAAAGGAGGAACTCATGGAGGGATTGTCCACGGAGTCTCCGTGGGTGGAAGTTAGAAATAGGAAGGGGTCAATAACTCTACTGGCTGTTTTTTATAGACCACCCAATAGTAACAGGTACATTGAGGAGCACACAGGGAGACAGATTCTGGAAAGATGTAATAATAACAGGGTTGTTGTGTTGGGAGATTTTATTTTCCCAGATATTGATTGTCATCTCCCTAGAGCAAGGAGTTGAGATGGTGTGGAGTTTGTTAGGTGTATTCAGGAAGGTTTCTTGACACAATGTGTAGATAAGCCTACAAGAGGAGAAGCTGTACCTGATCTGGTATTGGGAAATGAACCTGGTCAGGTGTCAGATCTCTCAGTGGGAGAGCATTTTGGAGATAGTGATCACAATTCTATTTCCTTTACCATAGCATTGGAGAGGGATAGGAACAGACAAGTTAGGAAAGCGTTTAATTGGAGTAAGGGGAAATAAGAAGCTGTCAGGCAGGAATTTGGAAGCAAAAATTGGAAATAGATGTTCTCAGGGAAATGTATGGCAGAAATGTGGTAAATGTTTGGGGATATTTGCGTGGTGTTCTGCATAGATAAGTTCCAATGAGACAGGGAAAGGATGGTAGGATACAGGAACCGTGGTGTACAAAGGCTATTGAAAATCCAGTCAAGAAGAAAAGAAAAGCTTATGAATGGTTCAAAAAATTAGGTAATGATAGAGATCCAGAAGATTATAAGGACTTTAAGAGTGAAATTAGGAGAGCCAGGAGGGTCCATGAGAAGGCCTTGGTGAGCAGGATTAAAGAAAACCCTAAGGCATTCTACAAGTATGTGAAGAGCAAGAGGATAAGACATGAGAGAATAGGACCAATCAAGTGTGACAGTGGAAAAGTGTGTATGGAACCAGAGGAGATAGCAGAGGTACTTAATGAATAATTTGCTTCAGTATTCACTATGGAAAAAGATCTTGGTGATTGTAGGGATGACTTACAGTGGACTGAAAAGCTTGAGCATATAGACATTAAATAAAAGGATGTGCTGGAGCTTTTGGAAAGCATCAAGTTGGATAAGTCTCTGGTACCCCAAACTACTGTGGATTATAGGCAAGGGAGGAGATTGCTGAGCCTCTGGCAATGATCTTTGCATCATCAATGGGGATGGGAGAGGTTCCAGAGGATTGGAGGGTTGCAGATGTTGTTCCCTTATTCAAGAAAGGGAGTAGAGATAGCCCAGGAAATTATCGACCAGTGAGTCTTATTTCAGTGGTTGGTGAGTTGATGGAGAAGATCCTGAGAGGCAGGATTTATGAACATTTGGAGAGGAATAACATGATTAGGAGTAGACAGAATGGCTTTGTTAAAGGCAGGTCGTGCCTTACGAGCCTGATTGAATTTTTTGCGGATGTGATGAAACACGTTGATGAAGGTAGAGCAGTAGATATAGTGTATATGGAATTCAGCAAGGCATTTGATAAGGTACCCCATGCAAGGCTTATTGAGAAAGTAAGGAGGCATGGGATCCCAGGGGACCTTGCTTTGTGGATCAAGTACTGGCTTGCCCACAAAAGGCAAAGAGTGGGTATAGACAGGTCATATTCTGCATGGAGGTCAGTGACCAGTGGTGTGCCTCAGGGATCTGTTCTGGGACTCTTTCTCTTTGTGATTTTTATAAATGACCTGGATGAGGAAGTGGAGGGATGTGTTAGTAAATTTGCTGATAACATAAAGGTTTGGGGTGTTGTGTATAGTGTGGAGGGCTGTCAGAGGTTACAGTGGGACATTGATGGAATGCAAAACTGGGCTGAGAAGTGGCAGATGGAATTCAACCCAGGTAAGTGTGAGATGGTTCATTTTGGTAGGTCAAATATGTTGGTAGAAAATAGTATTAATGGTAAGACTCTTGGCAGTGTGGAGGATCAGAGGGATCTTGGGGTCCGAGTCCATAGGACACTCAAAGCTGCTGCGCAGGTTGTCTCTGTGGTTAAAAGGGCATACTGTGCATTGGCCTTCATCAACCATGGGATTGAGTTTAAGAGCCAAGATGTTACAACTATATAGGACCCTGGTTAGACCCCACTTGGAGTACTGTGCTCAGTTCTGGTCACCTCACTACAGGAAGGATGTGGAAACTATAGAAAGGGTGCAGAGGAGATTTACAAGGATGTTGCCTGGATTGGGGAGCATGCCTTATGAGAATAGACTGAGTGAACTCAGCCTTTTCTCCTTGGAGTGACGGAGGATGAGAGGTGACCTGATAGAGGTGTATAAGATAAGTTTTTTTTAATGCAGAGAGTGGTGAGTGTGTGGAATGGGCTGCCGGTGGCGATGGTGGAGGCGGAAATGATAGGGTCTTTTAAGAGACTCTCTGATGGATACATGGAGCTTGGAAAATAGAGGGCTATAGGTAAGCCTAGGTAGTCCTAAGGTAAGGACATGTTCGGCACAGCTTTGTGGGCCAAAGGGCCTGTATTGTTCTGTAGGTTTTCTATGTTTCTATGCTCCAAGGAGCAAAGGCCGAGTTCACTCAACCTATTCTCATAAGGCATGCTCCCCAATCCAGGCAACATCCTTGTAAATATCCTTTGCACCCTTTCTTTAGGTTGCTGGCGACGTTGGTGGAGACGGCTACGATAGGGTCTTTAAGAGGCTCCTGGACAGGTACATGGAGCTTAGGAAAATAGAGGGGTATGGGTAACCCTAGGTAATTTCTAAAGTAAGTACCTGTTTGGCACAGCTTTGTGGGCCGGAGGGCTTGTATTCTGCTCTAGGTTTTCTATGTTTCTATGACCCATCATTGGATCCTAGAATCACTATCCCCACTGATGGGACGAGTGCAGATGTTTGGGAAATGGAGGAGATGCGAATAAGGACAGTGCCAATGGTAGAGGAAGAGAAACCCTGTTCTTTGAAGAAGGAGGACATCTCTGATGTCCTGGAAAGGAAACCATATCCAGGCAATAGATGTGGCTAAGATGAAAGAACTGAGAAAAAGGAATAGCATTTTTACAGGAGACAAAGTGGGAAGAGGTATATTCAAGATAACCGTCAAAATCAGTAGGTTTATAAAAGATGTGGGTCGACTATTTGTCTCCAGAGATGGAGACAGAGAGCTTGAGGAAGGTGAGAGAGGTGTCAGAAATGGACCAAGTGAATTTAAGGGCAAGGTGGAAGTTAGAGGCAAAGCTGATGAAATTGAAGAGCTCAGCGTAGGTGCATGAAGCAGCGCCACTGCAGTGGTCAGTGTAGTGGAGGAAGAGTTGGGAAACATTACCGGGGAAGGCTTAGAAGATAGACTATTCTAAGTAGCCAAAGAAGAGGCAGGCATAGCTGGGGCCCATGGCCACTCCTCGAGTCTGGAGAAAGTGGGAGGAGCTGAAGTAGAAATAGTTGAGGGTAAAGACTATTTCTGCCAGACTGTAGGTGTGGGAGTGGTACTGGAGGGGAACTGGTTGGTTCTTTTATTGAGAAAGAAGCAGAAAGCTTCAAGACCACCTTGGCAGGGATTGAGAAAGATGCAGAGAGTATTCCTCAGAAGCACTCCTTCCACAATGTGACGAGTGGGAATGGGAGTCCAGGAGTATTCAGAGGAAGGGATGGACCATAAGCAGTAGGAGGTATATGGGACTGAGGAGACACCATCACAAGGAAATGTGACCTGTTCTAACACAGACCATCCCACGGTGGAGCGAGAGCCCAGTCTGTACCCAAACACGCATGGAAACCGTATCCCTGACCCATCACTGGATCCTAGGATCACCCTTCCCGCTGCCTCTCCCTTTATTAAAGTGAGCTCCTTTTAAAACAGCTCCACCCTCCGTGAAGACAACAACAGCTCTGGGAACCGGACCATCGGAACCAGTGACCCACACGGCCAGGACTGTGTCAGCTCACACGTCCAAGAACCCATCCAGGACCCCTGGAACAACAGACGGACAGTCCCCTGGACCCCAACCAACATCAACCAAACCTCCGGTCATTGGGACAACACCAAATCTGGGCACCTCAGGAGCTGGGCCATCTTCGTCCAAACACCCTGACCCCGGACCAGGAGTAACAAGTAAGCTAGTTGGGATTGCACTGTGTTAATTCCCCACCACATGTCCCTAGTAGAGTCCACCACCCCATTCCCTGGCACTTCCTGAGAAACCGGCAGTTCGGCAGCAATGCTCATCCCAACTTTCTCCCACGTCTCCCAGCTGAGTGAACAAGTCCAGCCAAGGTAGATGTCCCACTCTGCAGTACTGCCACTCCAGCAGTGTGACGTTCCCTAAGATTGTCCCTTCCCACAGTGTGACGATTCCTCAAAATCACAAGAAACTCTGCAGATGCTGGAAATCAAGAGCAACACACACAAAATGCTGAAGGGACTCAGCAGGTTATTCAGCATCTATGGACAGGAAGAAGCAGACAATGTTTCTGGCCAAGACCCTTCCCCAGGACTGGAAAGGAAGAGAGGACGATGACAGAATAAAATGGAGGGGGGGAGGGGGAGGAGGACCAGTTAGAAAGTGAAAGGGAAAGCCAGGTGAGTAGGAAAAGTAAAGGTCCGGAGAAGAAAGAATCTGATGGGAGAGGAGAGTGGAGCATAGGAGAAAGGGAAGGAAGAGAGGACGCAGGGGGAGGTGATGGGCAGGGGAGAAGAGATGAGAGGACAGAGTGGGGAATAGAAGAGGGGAAGGGATAGGATTTTTTTTTTACCAGAAGGAGAAAGTGATATTCATGGCATTAGGTCGCAGGAATGCCACTAGGTGGAATAGAAGGTGTTGCTTCTCCACCCAAAGGCTGCCACATCTTGGAACAAGAGGTTCCATTGACTGACATGTCAGATTGGGAATGGGAATCAGAATTAAAATGCTTGGCCATTGGAAAGTTCCACTTTTGGCAGATAGAGCAGAGCTGCTCAATTATGTAATCCTACAATTTATGACCAGTCTCACCAATATAGAGGAGGCTGCATCGGGAGCACCGGATACAGTAGACAACCCTAGCAGATTCTCAGGTGAAGTGTTACCTCACCTGGAAAGACTGTTTGGGGCCCTGAATGGAGGTGAGGGAAGAGGTGACTGGGCAAGTGTAGCACTTTGGCTGCTTGCTGGGATAAGTGGCGGGAGGAAGATTAGTGGGGAGGGACAAGTAGACAAGGGAATCACAAAAGGAGCGATCCTTGCAGAAAGTGGAGAGGGGGGAGAAGGTAACGATATCTTTGGTGGTAGGATCCCTTTGGAGTGGCAGAAGTTACAGAGAATGATGTGTTGAATGCAGAAACTCATGGGGTGGTAAGTGAGGACAAGAGGAACTCTATCCCTGGTAAGATGGGTGGCATGATGGGACGAGTGCAGATGTTTGGGAAATGGAGGAGATGCGAATAAGGACAGTGCCAATGGTAGAGGAAGAGAAACCCTGTTCTTTGAAGAAGGAGGACATCTCTGATGTCCTGGAAAGGAAACCATATCCAGGCAATAGATGTGGCTAAGATGAAAGAACTGAGAAAAAGGAATAGCATTTTTACAGGAGACAAAGTGGGAAGAGGTATATTCAAGATAACCGTCAAAATCAGTAGGTTTATAAAAGATGTGGGTCGACTATTTGTCTCCAGAGATGGAGACAGAGAGCTTGAGGAAGGTGAGAGAGGTGTCAGAAATGGACCAAGTGAATTTAAGGGCAAGGTGGAAGTTAGAGGCAAAGCTGATGAAATTGAAGAGCTCAGCGTAGGTGCATGAAGCAGCGCCACTGCAGTGGTCAGTGTAGTGGAGGAAGAGTTGGGAAACATTACCGGGGAAGGCTTAGAAGATAGACTATTCTAAGTAGCCAAAGAAGAGGCAGGCATAGCTGGGGCCCATGGCCACTCCTCGAGTCTGGAGAAAGTGGGAGGAGCTGAAGTAGAAATAGTTGAGGGTAAAGACTATTTCTGCCAGACTGTAGGTGTGGGAGTGGTACTGGAGGGGAACTGGTTGGTTCTTTTATTGAGAAAGAAGCAGAAAGCTTCAAGACCACCTTGGCAGGGATTGAGAAAGATGCAGAGAGTATTCCTCAGAAGCACTCCTTCCACAATGTGACGAGTGGGAATGGGAGTCCAGGAGTATTCAGAGGAAGGGATGGACCATAAGCAGTAGGAGGTATATGGGACTGAGGAGACACCATCACAAGGAAATGTGACCTGTTCTAACACAGACCATCCCACGGTGGAGCGAGAGCCCAGTCTGTACCCAAACACGCATGGAAACCGTATCCCTGACCCATCACTGGATCCTAGGATCACCCTTCCCGCTGCCTCTCCCTTTATTAAAGTGAGCTCCTTTTAAAACAGCTCCACCCTCCGTGAAGACAACAACAGCTCTGGGAACCGGACCATCGGAACCAGTGACCCACACGGCCAGGACTGTGTCAGCTCACACGTCCAAGAACCCATCCAGGACCCCTGGAACAACAGACGGACAGTCCCCTGGACCCCAACCAACATCAACCAAACCTCCGGTCATTGGGACAACACCAAATCTGGGCACCTCAGGAGCTGGGCCATCTTCGTCCAAACACCCTGACCCCGGACCAGGAGTAACAAGTAAGCTAGTTGGGATTGCACTGTGTTAATTCCCCACCACATGTCCCTAGTAGAGTCCACCACCCCATTCCCTGGCACTTCCTGAGAAACCGGCAGTTCGGCAGCAATGCTCATCCCAACTTTCTCCCACGTCTCCCAGCTGAGTGAACAAGTCCAGCCAAGGTAGATGTCCCACTCTGCAGTACTGCCACTCCAGCAGTGTGACGTTCCCTAAGATTGTCCCTTCCCACAGTGTGACGATTCCTCAAAATCACAAGAAACTCTGCAGATGCTGGAAATCAAGAGCAACACACACAAAATGCTGAAGGGACTCAGCAGGTTATTCAGCATCTATGGACAGGAAGAAGCAGACAATGTTTCTGGCCAAGACCCTTCCCCAGGACTGGAAAGGAAGAGAGGACGATGACAGAATAAAATGGAGGGGGGAGGGGGAGGAGGACCAGTTAGAAAGTGAAAGGGAAAGCCAGGTGAGTAGGAAAAGTAAAGGTCCGGAGAAGAAAGAATCTGATGGGAGAGGAGAGTGGAGCATAGGAGAAAGGGAAGGAAGAGAGGACGCAGGGGGAGGTGATGGGCAGGGGAGAAGAGATGAGAGGACAGAGTGGGGAATAGAAGAGGGGAAGGGATAGGATTTTTTTTTTACCAGAAGGAGAAAGTGATATTCATGGCATTAGGTCGCAGGAATGCCACTAGGTGGAATAGAAGGTGTTGCTTCTCCACCCAAAGGCTGCCACATCTTGGAACAAGAGGTTCCATTGACTGACATGTCAGATTGGGAATGGGAATCAGAATTAAAATGCTTGGCCATTGGAAAGTTCCACTTTTGGCAGATAGAGCAGAGCTGCTCAATTATGTAATCCTACAATTTATGACCAGTCTCACCAATATAGAGGAGGCTGCATCGGGAGCACCGGATACAGTAGACAACCCTAGCAGATTCTCAGGTGAAGTGTTACCTCACCTGGAAAGACTGTTTGGGGCCCTGAATGGAGGTGAGGGAAGAGGTGACTGGGCAAGTGTAGCACTTTGGCTGCTTGCTGGGATAAGTGGCGGGAGGAAGATTAGTGGGGAGGGACAAGTAGACAAGGGAATCACAAAAGGAGCGATCCTTGCAGAAAGTGGAGAGGGGGGAGAAGGTAACGATATCTTTGGTGGTAGGATCCCTTTGGAGTGGCAGAAGTTACAGAGAATGATGTGTTGAATGCAGAAACTCATGGGGTGGTAAGTGAGGACAAGAGGAACTCTATCCCTGGTAAGATGGGTGGCATGATGGGACGAGTGCAGATGTTTGGGAAATGGAGGAGATGCGAATAAGGACAGTGCCAATGGTAGAGGAAGAGAAACCCTGTTCTTTGAAGAAGGAGGACATCTCTGATGTCCTGGAAAGGAAACCATATCCAGGCAATAGATGTGGCTAAGATGAAAGAACTGAGAAAAAGGAATAGCATTTTTACAGGAGACAAAGTGGGAAGAGGTATATTCAAGATAACCGTCAAAATCAGTAGGTTTATAAAAGATGTGGGTCGACTATTTGTCTCCAGAGATGGAGACAGAGAGCTTGAGGAAGGTGAGAGAGGTGTCAGAAATGGACCAAGTGAATTTAAGGGCAAGGTGGAAGTTAGAGGCAAAGCTGATGAAATTGAAGAGCTCAGCGTAGGTGCATGAAGCAGCGCCACTGCAGTGGTCAGTGTAGTGGAGGAAGAGTTGGGAAACATTACCGGGGAAGGCTTAGAAGATAGACTATTCTAAGTAGCCAAAGAAGAGGCAGGCATAGCTGGGGCCCATGGCCACTCCTCGAGTCTGGAGAAAGTGGGAGGAGCTGAAGTAGAAATAGTTGAGGGTAAAGACTATTTCTGCCAGACTGTAGGTGTGGGAGTGGTACTGGAGGGGAACTGGTTGGTTCTTTTATTGAGAAAGAAGCAGAAAGCTTCAAGACCACCTTGGCAGGGATTGAGAAAGATGCAGAGAGTATTCCTCAGAAGCACTCCTTCCACAATGTGACGAGTGGGAATGGGAGTCCAGGAGTATTCAGAGGAAGGGATGGACCATAAGCAGTAGGAGGTATATGGGACTGAGGAGACACCATCACAAGGAAATGTGACCTGTTCTAACACAGACCATCCCACGGTGGAGCGAGAGCCCAGTCTGTACCCAAACACGCATGGAAACCGTATCCCTGACCCATCACTGGATCCTAGGATCACCCTTCCCGCTGCCTCTCCCTTTATTAAAGTGAGCTCCTTTTAAAACAGCTCCACCCTCCGTGAAGACAACAACAGCTCTGGGAACCGGACCATCGGAACCAGTGACCCACACGGCCAGGACTGTGTCAGCTCACACGTCCAAGAACCCATCCAGGACCCCTGGAACAACAGACGGACAGTCCCCTGGACCCCAACCAACATCAACCAAACCTCCGGTCATTGGGACAACACCAAATCTGGGCACCTCAGGAGCTGGGCCATCTTCGTCCAAACACCCTGACCCCGGACCAGGAGTAACAAGTAAGCTAGTTGGGATTGCACTGTGTTAATTCCCCACCACATGTCCCTAGTAGAGTCCACCACCCCATTCCCTGGCACTTCCTGAGAAACCGGCAGTTCGGCAGCAATGCTCATCCCAACTTTCTCCCACGTCTCCCAGCTGAGTGAACAAGTCCAGCCAAGGTAGATGTCCCACTCTGCAGTACTGCCACTCCAGCAGTGTGACGTTCCCTAAGATTGTCCCTTCCCACAGTGTGACGATTCCTCAAAATCACAAGAAACTCTGCAGATGCTGGAAATCAAGAGCAACACACACAAAATGCTGAAGGGACTCAGCAGGTTATTCAGCATCTATGGACAGGAAGAAGCAGACAATGTTTCTGGCCAAGACCCTTCCCCAGGACTGGAAAGGAAGAGAGGACGATGACAGAATAAAATGGAGGGGGGAGGGGGAGGAGGACCAGTTAGAAAGTGAAAGGGAAAGCCAGGTGAGTAGGAAAAGTAAAGGTCCGGAGAAGAAAGAATCTGATGGGAGAGGAGAGTGGAGCATAGGAGAAAGGGAAGGAAGAGAGGACGCAGGGGGAGGTGATGGGCAGGGGAGAAGAGATGAGAGGACAGAGTGGGGAATAGAAGAGGGGAAGGGATAGGATTTTTTTTTTACCAGAAGGAGAAAGTGATATTCATGGCATTAGGTCGCAGGAATGCCACTAGGTGGAATAGAAGGTGTTGCTTCTCCACCCAAAGGCTGCCACATCTTGGAACAAGAGGTTCCATTGACTGACATGTCAGATTGGGAATGGGAATCAGAATTAAAATGCTTGGCCATTGGAAAGTTCCACTTTTGGCAGATAGAGCAGAGCTGCTCAATTATGTAATCCTACAATTTATGACCAGTCTCACCAATATAGAGGAGGCTGCATCGGGAGCACCGGATACAGTAGACAACCCTAGCAGATTCTCAGGTGAAGTGTTACCTCACCTGGAAAGACTGTTTGGGGCCCTGAATGGAGGTGAGGGAAGAGGTGACTGGGCAAGTGTAGCACTTTGGCTGCTTGCTGGGATAAGTGGCGGGAGGAAGATTAGTGGGGAGGGACAAGTAGACAAGGGAATCACAAAAGGAGCGATCCTTGCAGAAAGTGGAGAGGGGGGAGAAGGTAACGATATCTTTGGTGGTAGGATCCCTTTGGAGTGGCAGAAGTTACAGAGAATGATGTGTTGAATGCAGAAACTCATGGGGTGGTAAGTGAGGACAAGAGGAACTCTATCCCTGGTAAGATGGGTGGCATGATGGGACGAGTGCAGATGTTTGGGAAATGGAGGAGATGCGAATAAGGACAGTGCCAATGGTAGAGGAAGAGAAACCCTGTTCTTTGAAGAAGGAGGACATCTCTGATGTCCTGGAAAGGAAACCATATCCAGGCAATAGATGTGGCTAAGATGAAAGAACTGAGAAAAAGGAATAGCATTTTTACAGGAGACAAAGTGGGAAGAGGTATATTCAAGATAACCGTCAAAATCAGTAGGTTTATAAAAGATGTGGGTCGACTATTTGTCTCCAGAGATGGAGACAGAGAGCTTGAGGAAGGTGAGAGAGGTGTCAGAAATGGACCAAGTGAATTTAAGGGCAAGGTGGAAGTTAGAGGCAAAGCTGATGAAATTGAAGAGCTCAGCGTAGGTGCATGAAGCAGCGCCACTGCAGTGGTCAGTGTAGTGGAGGAAGAGTTGGGAAACATTACCGGGGAAGGCTTAGAAGATAGACTATTCTAAGTAGCCAAAGAAGAGGCAGGCATAGCTGGGGCCCATGGCCACTCCTCGAGTCTGGAGAAAGTGGGAGGAGCTGAAGTAGAAATAGTTGAGGGTAAAGACTATTTCTGCCAGACTGTAGGTGTGGGAGTGGTACTGGAGGGGAACTGGTTGGTTCTTTTATTGAGAAAGAAGCAGAAAGCTTCAAGACCACCTTGGCAGGGATTGAGAAAGATGCAGAGAGTATTCCTCAGAAGCACTCCTTCCACAATGTGACGAGTGGGAATGGGAGTCCAGGAGTATTCAGAGGAAGGGATGGACCATAAGCAGTAGGAGGTATATGGGACTGAGGAGACACCATCACAAGGAAATGTGACCTGTTCTAACACAGACCATCCCACGGTGGAGCGAGAGCCCAGTCTGTACCCAAACACGCATGGAAACCGTATCCCTGACCCATCACTGGATCCTAGGATCACCCTTCCCGCTGCCTCTCCCTTTATTAAAGTGAGCTCCTTTTAAAACAGCTCCACCCTCCGTGAAGACAACAACAGCTCTGGGAACCGGACCATCGGAACCAGTGACCCACACGGCCAGGACTGTGTCAGCTCACACGTCCAAGAACCCATCCAGGACCCCTGGAACAACAGACGGACAGTCCCCTGGACCCCAACCAACATCAACCAAACCTCCGGTCATTGGGACAACACCAAATCTGGGCACCTCAGGAGCTGGGCCATCTTCGTCCAAACACCCTGACCCCGGACCAGGAGTAACAAGTAAGCTAGTTGGGATTGCACTGTGTTAATTCCCCACCACATGTCCCTAGTAGAGTCCACCACCCCATTCCCTGGCACTTCCTGAGAAACCGGCAGTTCGGCAGCAATGCTCATCCCAACTTTCTCCCA
The DNA here is from genome assembly GCF_963921235.1 of Mobula hypostoma. Classification (NCBI taxonomy): domain Eukaryota; kingdom Metazoa; phylum Chordata; class Chondrichthyes; order Myliobatiformes; family Myliobatidae; genus Mobula; species Mobula hypostoma. The sequence continues at coordinate 865,428 of NC_086107.1, forward strand.
CGTCTCCCAGCTGAGTGAACAAGTCCAGCCAAGGTAGATGTCCCACTCTGCAGTACTGCCACTCCAGCAGTGTGACGTTCCCTAAGATTGTCCCTTCCCACAGTGTGACGATTCCTCAAAATCACAAGAAACTCTGCAGATGCTGGAAATCAAGAGCAACACACACAAAATGCTGAAGGGACTCAGCAGGGTTATTCAGCATCTATGGACAGGAAGAAGCAGACAATGTTTCTGGCCAAGACCCTTCCCCAGGACTGGAAAGGAAGAGAGGACGATGACAGAATAAAATGGAGGGGGGGAGGGGGAGGAGGACCAGTTAGAAAGTGAAAGGGAAAGCCAGGTGAGTAGGAAAAGTAAAGGTCCGGAGAAGAAAGAATCTGATGGGAGAGGAGAGTGGAGCATAGGAGAAAGGGAAGGAAGAGAGGACGCAGGGGGAGGTGATGGGCAGGGGAGAAGAGATGAGAGGACAGAGTGGGGAATAGAAGAGGGGAAGGGATAGGATTTTTTTTTTACCAGAAGGAGAAAGTGATATTCATGGCATTAGGTCGCAGGAATGCCACTAGGTGGAATAGAAGGTGTTGCTTCTCCACCCAAAGGCTGCCACATCTTGGAACAAGAGGTTCCATTGACTGACATGTCAGATTGGGAATGGGAATCAGAATTAAAATGCTTGGCCATTGGAAAGTTCCACTTTTGGCAGATAGAGCAGAGCTGCTCAATTATGTAATCCTACAATTTATGACCAGTCTCACCAATATAGAGGAGGCTGCATCGGGAGCACCGGATACAGTAGACAACCCTAGCAGATTCTCAGGTGAAGTGTTACCTCACCTGGAAAGACTGTTTGGGGCCCTGAATGGAGGTGAGGGAAGAGGTGACTGGGCAAGTGTAGCACTTTGGCTGCTTGCTGGGATAAGTGGCGGGAGGAAGATTAGTGGGGAGGGACAAGTAGACAAGGGAATCACAAAAGGAGCGATCCTTGCAGAAAGTGGAGAGGGGGGAGAAGGTAACGATATCTTTGGTGGTAGGATCCCTTTGGAGTGGCAGAAGTTACAGAGAATGATGTGTTGAATGCAGAAACTCATGGGGTGGTAAGTGAGGACAAGAGGAACTCTATCCCTGGTAAGATGGGTGGCATGATGGGACGAGTGCAGATGTTTGGGAAATGGAGGAGATGCGAATAAGGACAGTGCCAATGGTAGAGGAAGAGAAACCCTGTTCTTTGAAGAAGGAGGACATCTCTGATGTCCTGGAAAGGAAACCATATCCAGGCAATAGATGTGGCTAAGATGAAAGAACTGAGAAAAAGGAATAGCATTTTTACAGGAGACAAAGTGGGAAGAGGTATATTCAAGATAACCGTCAAAATCAGTAGGTTTATAAAAGATGTGGGTCGACTATTTGTCTCCAGAGATGGAGACAGAGAGCTTGAGGAAGGTGAGAGAGGTGTCAGAAATGGACCAAGTGAATTTAAGGGCAAGGTGGAAGTTAGAGGCAAAGCTGATGAAATTGAAGAGCTCAGCGTAGGTGCATGAAGCAGCGCCACTGCAGTGGTCAGTGTAGTGGAGGAAGAGTTGGGAAACATTACCGGGGAAGGCTTAGAAGATAGACTATTCTAAGTAGCCAAAGAAGAGGCAGGCATAGCTGGGGCCCATGGCCACTCCTCGAGTCTGGAGAAAGTGGGAGGAGCTGAAGTAGAAATAGTTGAGGGTAAAGACTATTTCTGCCAGACTGTAGGTGTGGGAGTGGTACTGGAGGGGAACTGGTTGGTTCTTTTATTGAGAAAGAAGCAGAAAGCTTCAAGACCACCTTGGCAGGGATTGAGAAAGATGCAGAGAGTATTCCTCAGAAGCACTCCTTCCACAATGTGACGAGTGGGAATGGGAGTCCAGGAGTATTCAGAGGAAGGGATGGACCATAAGCAGTAGGAGGTATATGGGACTGAGGAGACACCATCACAAGGAAATGTGACCTGTTCTAACACAGACCATCCCACGGTGGAGCGAGAGCCCAGTCTGTACCCAAACGCGCATGGAAACCGTATCCCTGACCCATCACTGGATCCTAGGATCACCCTTCCCGCTGCCTCTCCCTTTATTAAAGTGAGCTCCTTTTAAAACAGCTCCACCCTCCGTGAAGACAACAACAGCTCTGGGAACCGGACCATCGGAACCAGTGACCCACACGGCCAGGACTGTGTCAGCTCACACGTCCAAGAACCCATCCAGGACCCCTGGAACAACAGACGGACAGTCCCCTGGACCCCAACCGACATCAACCAAACCTCCGGTCATTGGGACAACACCAAATCTGGGCACCTCAGGAGCTGGGCCATCTTCGTCCAAACACCCTGACCCCGGACCAGGAGTAACAAGTAAGCTAGTTGGGATCACACTGTGTTAATCCCCCACCACTTGTCCCTAGTAGAGTCCACCACCCCTTTCCCTGGCACTTCCTGAGAAACCGGCAGTTCGGCAGCAATGCTCATCCCAACTTTCTCCCACGTCTCCCAGCTGTGTGAACAAGTCCAGCCAAGGTAGATGTCCCACTCTGCAGTACTGCCACTCCACAGTGTGACATTCCCTAAGATTCTCCCCTCCCTCAGTACCACCCCTCCCACAGTGTAACCCTTCCCCAGTACCACCCCTCCCACAGTATGACCCTCCCACAGTACCACCCCTCCCAGTGTGACGTTCCCTCAGTACCACCCCCACAGTGTGATCTTCCCTCAGTACCGCCCCTCCCAGTGTGACCCTCCCTCACCCACAGTTACCCTCCCTCAGTACCACCCCTCCCACAGCGTGACCCTCCCTCAGTACCACCCCCCCACAGTGTGACCCTCCCTCAGTACCACCCCTCCCACAGCGTGACCCTCCCTCAGTACCACCCCCACAGTGTGACCTTCCCTCAGTACCGCCCCTCCCACAGTGTGACCTTCCCTCATCCACAGTGACACTCCCTCAGTACCACCCCTCCCACAGTGTGACCCTCCCTCAGTACCATCGCCCCCCCCCGCAGTGTGACGCTTCATCAAAAGGAGCCGGCGGGTCCATGCATATGCGGGGAGGGATGAACCACACAGACTAGCTGGTAGATGGCAGTGTGGAGATGCCGTGACAGGGAGCTGTGACCTGTTCCACCACGGACCATCCCACCATAGTGCAAGAGCTGAACACACACGGGAACTGTATCCCTGACCCATCACTAGATTCTAGGATCACCGTCCCCACTGCCTCTCCCTTTATTAAAGTGAGCTCCTTTTAAACTAGCTCCACCGTCCATGAAAACAACAACAGCTCTGGGAACCGAACCATCGGAACCAGTGACTCACACGGCCAGGACTGTGTCAGCTCACACGTCCAAGGACCCACCCAGGAGCCCTGGAACAGACGGACAGTCCCCTGGACCCCAACCTACATCAACCAAACACCCTGACTCCGGACCAGGAGTAACAAGTAAGCTAGTTGGGATCACACTGTGCCAACTCATCACTCCGTGCCCCATGTACATCCTTGCTTTTATATTCTATTCCCTTGAAATGAATGCTAACATCGCACTTGCCTTCCTTTTAACCTTGAGGGAATCCTGCACAAGGACTCCCAAATTCCTCTGGACCTCACATTTTTGTGTTTTCTCTCCATTTAGAAAATTGTTAACCTTTCACTTCTTCTACCAAAGTGCATGGCCATACACTTCCCCACACTGTATTCCATCTGCCACTTCTTTGCCCATTCTCCTCATCAGTCTGTCTTTCGGTAGCCTTTCTACTTCCTCAAAACCGCCTGCACCTATCCTCATATCATCTGCAAACTTTGCAAGAAAGCGAATAATTCCAACATCCAATCATTGACATATTATGTAAAAAGAAACGGTCCCAACACAGACCCCTTTATTCCCACACTTTGCCTCATGCTAATCAGCCACTGCCTTATCCAAACAAGAATCTTTCCTGTAATACCATGAGCTCATAGTCAGTTAAGCAGCCTCATGTGCGGAACCTTGTCAAAGGCCTTCTGAAAGTCCAAGTACACAACATCAACCGATTCTCCTTTGTCTATCCTGCTTGTTACTTCTTCATAGAATTCCAACAGATTCGTCAGGCAAGTTTTTCTCTTGAGGAAACCATGTTGACTATAGTCTATTATATCATATGCCTCCAAGTACCTGGAGACCTCGTGCTTAATAATCAACTCCAACATCTTCCCAACCACTGAGGTCTATCTATCTAACCTATATTTCCTTTCTTCTGCCTCTCTCCCTTCTTGAAGAGTGGAGTGACATTTGCAATCTTCCAGTCTTCCAGACTCATTCCAGAATCTAGTGCTTCTTGAAAGATCGTTTCTAGTCCTCATTATCTCTTCAGCCACCTCTTTCAGAACTCTGGGCTGTACACCATCTGGTCCAGGTGACTTACCTACCTTCAGACCTTTCAGTTGCTCAAGAACCTTCTCTCTAGTTATGATATCTTCACACACTTCATGCCCCCTGGTACCTGGAACTTCTACAGTCTTCCACAGTGAAGACTGATGCAAAACACTTATTCAGTTCCTCTGCTATTTTGTTGTCCTCCACATTGTTATCTCTCCTGCATCGTTTTCCAGCAGCCAAAATCCACTGTCGCCTCTCCTTTACACTCTATGTATCGGAAGATAGGGTAAATGCAAGCAGGCTTTTTCCACTGAGGATGAGTGGGACTACAACCAGAGGTCATAGGGTAAGGGTAAAAGATGAAAAATTTAAGGGGAACAAGAGGAGAAACTTCTTTACTCAGAGGGTCATGAGAGCATGGAATGAGTTGACAAGTAGTGCCTGGAAGCTTGATTCCAATGTTTCAGAGAAGATTGGATAAGTAGATGGATGTTAGGGGTATGGAGGGCTATGGTCCTCGTGCAGGTTGATGGGAGTAAGTAGTTTTAATGGTTCATCATGGACAAGATGGGCCAAAGGACCTGTTTCTCTGCTGTACTTTTCTATCATTCTATGACTCTAAGACTTTATTTCCTGCAGCATAGGAGAATGAGGGGAGATCTTATAGAGATATACAAAATTATGAAGTGTATAGATAGGGCGAATGTAAGCCAGCTTCCTCCCCTCAGGTTGGCTGAGACTACCAGAGGTCACAGGTTAAGGGTGAAGGGTGAAATGTTAGGGGGAATTTCTGCACTAAGAGGGTCGTGAGAGTGTGGAACGGGCTGCCAACACAAGTGACAGATACAGGTTCAGTTGCAATAACCTTAGTACTGCTCTCTGCCACAGTGTACCCCTCCCACCCAGCAGCCATGGTTCAGCCGTAAACCCAGCAGCCAATTTCTGTCTGAGGAAAACCCATGGGTCCTAGCAACTCACCTGCCCTTCCTTCCATAGCCCACCGGGAACCCCCCTGCGCCCATGTCTGGTACCTAACTCTGCCCTGAGGGGTGGCATGGGGCTGGGGGCCACATGGCCCTCTGGATTAGGGGCAGAGGAAACAGCAAAGCTGCCCAGTGTGCAGTGGCTGGGAAACGTATGGAGAGCAGCAACAGCTCACACTGCACCCGTCAATGAAATGGTCAATGTATGATGGCTCTGGGCCAGTAGTCTCTGGAGCTTAGAAAACTGAGGGGAGATCACATTGAAACCTATTGAATACTGAAAGGCCAAGAGAGAGAGGATGTATCCAATAGTGGTGGAGTCTAGGACCAGAGAGCACAGCCTCAGAAGAGAGGGACGTCCCTTTAAAACAGATTAGGAGGAATTTCTTTAGCCAGAGAGTGGGGAATCTATGAAATTCATTGCCACACAAGTGGATGTGGAGGCCAAGTCATTGAGTATATTTAAAGCAGAGGTTGATAGTTTCTTAATTAGTCAGGGCATCAAAGGTTACAAGGAGAAGGCAGAACAGAGAACAGTAGAACAGAGGGATCTAGGAATAATGATGCATAGTTCCCTGAAGGTGGAATCTCATGTGGATAGGGTGGTGAAGAAAGCTTTTGGTATGCTGGCCTTTATTAATCAGAGCATTGAGTATAGGAGTTGGGATGTAATGTTGAAATTGTATAAGGCATTGGTAAAGCTAGATGTGGAGTATTGTGTATAATTCTGGTCACTGAATTATAGGAAAGATGTCAATAAAATTGAGAGAGTACAGAGGAGATTTACTTGAATGTTGCCTGGGTTTCATCTCCTAAGTTACAGAGAAAGGTTGAACAAGTTGCGTCTTTATTCTTTGGAGCGTAGAAGGTTGACGGGTGACTTGATAGAGGTATTTAAAATTATGAGGGGGATAGGTAGAGTTGACGTGGATAGGCTTTTTCCATTGAGAGTGGGGGAGATTCAAACAAGAGGACATGTGTTGAGTTAAAGGGCAAAAGCTTAGGAGTAACATGAGGGGGAACTTCTTTACTCAGAGAGTGGTAGCTGTGTGGAATGAGCTTCCAGCAGAAGTGGTTGAGGTAGGTTTGATGCAGTCGTTTAAAGTTAAATTGGATAGATATGTGGACAGGAAAGGAATGGAGGGTTATGGGCTGAGTGCAGGTCGGTGGGACTAGTTGAGAGTAAGCGTTCGGCTTGGACTAGAAGGGCCGAGATGGCCTGTTTCTGTGTTGTAATTGTTATATGGTTATATATAAGGCAGGAGAATGGGGTTGAGTTGGATTATAATTTAACCATGATGAAATTGCAGAGCAGACTTGCCTAATGGCCTAATTCTGCTGCCATGTCTAATGGTTTTATGTTGTGTCCTGCAGACAACCAGGCGCACCAGCGGTTGCTGTATGACGCCAAACACATGGTGGCAGTCGGCGTCCCTCTCTCCCTCCTTCTACTGATCTGTATCATTATGATCGGAATTCTCCTCCAGGACGGCGGATGGGCAAAGCTCAAGCGGAGGACTGCAGCACAGTTAAAGTGTGTAAGTTATCAATCCTGTACCTGCCTGAGGGGGAACGGGGTGATCTTGGAACCATTAGCGAAAGGGAAACCGGGGGAGGTAGGAGCCGGGTCTGGTTAATCAGTGGGGACTTTTTGAGCCCTTAGCTGGAGGAGTGGAGATCAGGAGACAAGTTCCCATTAACTACTAAATGCTCCCAATGGTGCACATCTCAAAGAGCCTCTGACAGCCAAGTCCAGCTCCTGGCCTTCAGTGTGGCTTAGCTACTGAGCCCAGTGGAACCATTTCTACTGACAGGAGAAAGGGCAAAGACGGATTACCAGCACCTTAAAACCGTTTGCTTCGGGCAGATGGGGCTTGTCAGCTGTGGTTGGCAACTCATCTGGTAGAAGGAAAACTCCGATCTCAAACCCCCACTGCATTGTGGCTGTAGCCACTCCTGGAGAAGGCTTCGGGAGTGAACCCCGAAGGCCCTAAGCCAGTCCTATATCGAGTTTAATGCTGACTGGTAACTGACTCAAGGTTCAAGGTGCATTTATTATCAAAGTATATACAGCTCTGAGACTTGTCTTTGTCAACACCCACTGTATCGGTCTCTGTCTTTCTTTTGCATTCATCAGCTGCGTGGAGATGGGGAAGAGGAGCTGCTGTATGCACAATAGCTTATTTTCCATATTGTACTCCCCTGGCTTGCGTACTGGCCTAGACAGCTAGTTTGCAACATCCATGATCGCCCCCGACCAAATGAGGACCTCTCTACAATCTTGGGCTAGGTGTAGTGGAGAGAACAAGGATGTGGTCAGGGGCAGGGAACTGGAGGTAAACCAGCAACAGGTTGGCCAAACCTTAGTGCATGGTTGGCAGCTCTGGAAGGTCCCAGAATGGATAATATGGGTCCCAACCCCACACCTTCAGCACAGTTGAACACTTCCATTTTAGTGATATCGCCATAGAGCACAGAAATAGGCCCTTTCACCCAACTGGTCAATGCTGACCATGGTGCCTTCCTGACCTTGCCCCATTTGCTTCATATTCCACTAATGCAGGGGTTTCTAATGCCATTGTCCCCAACCATTAAAACAAACATAGAAAACCTACGGCACAGTACAGGCCCTTCGGCCCACAATGCTGTGCCAAACATGTACTTACTTTAGAAATTACCTATGGTCGCCCACAGCCCTCTATTTTCGAAGCTCCATGTACCTATCCAGGAGTCTGTAAAAAGACTCTATCTTATCCACCTCCACCACTGTCGCCGGCAGCGCATTCCACATACTCACCACACTCTGCATAAAAAACTTACTCCTGACGTCTCCTCTGAATCTATTTCCAAGCACCTTAAAACTGTGCCCTCTCGTGCTAGCCATTTCAGCCCTGGGAAAAAGCTTCTGACTATCCACACGATCCATGCCTCTCATTATCTTATACACCTCTGTCAGGTCACCTCTCTTCCTCTGTCACTCCAGGGAGAAAAGGCCAAGTTCACTCAATCTATTCTCATAAGGCATGCTCCCCAATCCACGCAACATCCTTGTAATTCTCTCTGTACCCTTTCTATGGTTTCCATGTCCTTCCTGTAGTGAGGCAACTAGAACTGAGCACAGTACTCCAGGTGGGGTCTGACCAGGGTCCTATATAGCTGCAAAATTACCTCTTGACTCTTAAACTCAATTCCATGGTTGATCAAGGCCAATGCACCGTATGCCTTCTTATCCTCAGACTCAACCTGCGCAGCTGCTTTGGGTGTCCTATGGACTCGGACCCCAAGGTCCCGCTGATCCTCCACACTACCAAGAGTTTTACCATTAATACCATATTCTGCCATCATATTTGACCTACCAGAATGAACCACCTCACACTTATCTGGGTTGAACTCCATCTGCCACTTCCCAGCCCAGTTTTGCATCCTATCAATGCCCTGCTGTAACCTCTGACAGCCCTCCGCACCATCCACAACACCTCCAACCTTTGTGTCATCAGCAAATTTATTAACCCATCCCTCCACTTCCTCATCCAGGTCATTTATAAAAATCATGAAGAGTAGAGGTCCCAGAACAGATCCCTGAGGCACACCACTGGTCACTGACCTCCATGCAGAATATGACGCGTCTACAACCACCTCTGTGAGCAAGCCAATTCTGGATCCACAAAGCAATGTCCCCTTGGATCCCATGCCTCCTTACTTTCTCAATAAGCCTTGTATGGGGTACCTTATCAAATGCCTTGCTGAAATCCATATACACTACATCTACTGCTTTGCCTTCATCAATGCGTTTAGCCACATCCTCAAAAAATTCAATTACGCTCATAACGAACGACCTGCCTTTGACAAAGCCATGCTGACTATTCCTAATCATATTATGCTTCTCCAAATGTTCATAAGTCCTGCCTCTCAAGATCTTCTCCATCAACTTACCAACCACTGAAGTAAGACTCACTAGCCTATAATTTCCTGGGCTATCTCTACTCCCTTTCTTGAATAAGGGAACAACGTCTGCAACCTCCCAATCCCCTAGAACTCTCCCGTCCCCATTGATGATGCAAAGATCATTGCCAGGGGCTCAACAATCTCATCCCTCACTTCCCACAGTAGCCTGGGGTACATCTCTTCTGGTCCCAGTGACTTATCCAACTCGATACTTTCCAAAAGCTCCAGCACATCCTCTTTCTTAACGTGTATAAGCTCAAGCTTTCCAATCCGCTGTAAGTCATCCCTACAATTTCCGTAGTGAATACTGAAGCAAAGTATTCATTAAGTACCTCAGCTATCTCTTCCAGTTCCATACACACTTTTCCACTGTCACACTCGATTGGTACTATTCCGTCACATCTTGTCCTCTTGCTCTTCACATACTTGTAGAAGATGTGAACCAAGATGTCCGTGGACCTCAGCTTGAGAACCCCTGTCCTTACAGTTGTCCATCGTATCTGACGATGACAGGAAACCTGGGAGGGGAAATTTTTCAAAGTGGAAAAGCTGTTGCACTAGAACGGTTCCACTCTCTCGACCTCAGAAGTCCAGGTCCGGTGGTATGAGTAGTTGTCACATACTGGGCCTTGCAGTGGATGACCACGACTCTCCTGTGCCTCATCATGCCCTTCGATCTCCACAGAGTGTTGCAGATGGATCTGCACTGGCAGCTGATCTCATCCGCCCAGTCTGCCAGAGCTGACTTTGTGTGCTAGGACTGGCATGTCCCTATCTCATGGGGGTATGAGGCCCAATGGCTACTCTCACCTAGTGTAGCCTGCCTATCAAAGTGGTGTGCCAAGGTGTGGCCACTGTCACATGCAGCTACTTGGAGTCACAGGTGAGAGCTGAGTATCCGGTGGACACCAAAGTTGAATGAGCTGCCCCAGAATAGACAAGACACACACCTGTCCCTACACCTCCTCTCTTGCCACCATTTAGGGCCCCAAACAGTCCTTCCAAGTGAGGCAACACTTCACTTGTGAGTCTGTTGGGGTCATCTATTGCAACCGGTGCTCCCGGTGCGGCCTCCTCTACATCGGTGAAACCCGACGCAGATTGGGGGACTGCTTCGTCGAGCACCTCCGCTCCGTCCACCACAACAGACAGGATCTCCCAGTAGCCACCCACTTCAACTCTGCTCCCCACTCCCATTCAGATATGTCCATCCGTGGCCTCCTCTACTTCCATGATGAGGCTAAACTCAGGTTGGAGGAGCAACACCTCATATACCGTCTAGGTAGTCTCCAGCCCCTTGGTATGAACATTGAATTCTCCAATTTCTGGTAATTCCTCCCCCTCCCTTCCTCTATTCCTATGTCACTCTGCCCCCTCCCCAGCTGCCTATCACCTCCCTCATGGTTCCGCCTCCTTCTACTACCCATTGTGTTTTCCCCTATTCCTTCTTCACCTTTCCTGCCTATCACCTCCCTGCTTCCCCTCCCCCACCTCTTTATCTTTCCCCTTACTGGTTTTTCACCTGGAACCTACCAGCCTTCTCTTTCCCACCCTCCCCCCACCTTCTTTATAGGGACTCCGCCCCTTCCCTCTACAGTCCTGACGAAGGGTTCCGGCCCGAAACGTCGACCTATCTTTTCCACGGATGCTGTCCGACCTGCTGAGTTCCTCCAGCGTGGTGTGAGTGTTGCTTTGACCCCAGCATCTGCAGATTATTTTGTGTTTAAGACACAACAAGCACCTTCACCAGAGGTGCTACCCTTCCCTGGGCACCTCATATATTCCTCTAAATTGCTCCTATCCATGTCCCTGCCCAAGTGACTTTTTAATGTTGTTGGTGTACTTGCTTCAACCACTTCCTCTGGCAGCCCGTTCCATATAGTCACTACCCCATGGAGGAGAAATTACCATTATGATCCCCATTAAATCATTCCATATAGTCATTACCCCATGGGGGAGAAATTACCATTATGATCCCCATTAGATCATTCCCCGGGAGCAGAAGAGAATGAGGAGAGATTTGATCGAAGTATACAAAATCTTGAGGGGTATAGATAGGGTAAAAGCAAGCAGATTTTTCCACTGAAGTTGGGTGAGACTAGAACTAGAGGTCAAGGATTAAGGAAGAAAGATGAAATGTTTAAGGAGACCATCTTCACTCAGAGGGTGGTGAGAGTGTGGAATGAGCTGCCGGTGGAAGTGGCGGATGCAGGTTTGATTTCAATATTTAAGCAAAGTTTGGGTGGGTACATGGGTGGGAGGCGTATGGGGGGCTGTGGTCCCGGTGAAGGTTAATGGGAGAAGGCAGATTAATAGGCACTTGAACCAACGTGGGTAACTTCACTCACCCAACACTCAATTGTTCCCCAACCGATAGACTCATTTTCAAGGACTCTTCATCTCAGGTTCTCAATATTTATTGCTTAGTTATTTATTTATTATCTTTATATCTATATTATATTACTGTTTGTATTTGCAGTTTGTTGGCTTTTACACATTGGTTGTTTGTCCGTCTTGTGTGTGTAGTTTTAATTGATTCTATTGTGTTTCTTTCAATTTACTGTGAATGTCCACAAGAAAATGAATCTCAACATTATATATGGTGACATATATATATTTTGATAATAAATTGCCTTTGAACTCAGAGTTCAGCATAGACTAGATGGGCTGAAGGGTCTGCTTCTGCTCAATGATTCTCACCCTAATCCCATATCCTCTTGATTGAGACTACACTACCCTGGGCAAAAGATTGACTACTCACCCTCCGTGTGCCCCTGTAATAACCTGGTAGATGCAGATGGGGGCCTTGCCCAAACAAAGCTCAGCCACTAATTTCCATGGAAATTCTTTCAGTTTTCCAGACAGTCGCACTCATCAGAGAGTGACTCAGTGCAGCTCACAAACCAGGACTTCCTGGTGAAAGAAACGTTGAAATCGTCCCTGAAGACGGAGCAGTTACCACAGCAGAGCGCGCCCATGGTCACGGCCAGGGCTCTAGACTCTATCTTGGAACCAGCCGTGGACAGCAACCCGGGGAAGTTGGGAGCGATTGCGAACAGCAGTAGTCCCGGGCATGACTCTGCTCAGAACTCACTGGAGGAGGTCACGACGGAAGGCGAGATGAAGTCCATCCTCACCAAAGAGAGGAAGACCGCAGAGGGCTATAAGGCCGTCTGGTTCAAAGAGGACATCGAGCCGCAGGCCAACGAGGAGCGAGTGATCGAGAGCCCAGAGGATGACAAGGAAGGAGTGGATGGTTCCGACAATGATGATGATGCCAACAATGATGATGATGGCTTATACTCCAATCTGTGATGGAATCAAAATCAGGTTGAATATCGTTGGGACATGCCATGAAGTTTGTTGTTTTGTGGCAGTAGTACATTGCAAAACATAAAAAACTATAAATTATAATAATGCAATATAGATCAAAAATTAATTAGTGGAAAAAGAGGGAAATAATGAGGGGCTCATGGGTTCATTGTCATTTCAGAAATCTGATCGTAGTGGGGAGAAAATGTTCCTGAATCACTGAGTGTGTCCCTTCAGGTTCCTGCAGCTGCTCCCCGATGAAAAGGGGGTCTGTCCTGTGTGAGGGGGTCCTTAGTGATGGACGCTGCCTTTCTGAGGCATCGCCTTTTGCAGGTGTCCTGGATACTGGGGACGTTGCTGCCCATGATGGAGCAGGCTGAGCTTACAGCTTCCTGCAGCTTTTCCTGATCCAGTGCCTTTCGACATCAGATGGTGATGCAGTAGACGTGGTCAGCCCAGGGTCTAACCCAAAGACATGGGGCACGGACACAGTGCTCACACACAGACATACACATTCTGGGCACTGCACTCTGTAATGGGCCCCCACTGATCTCCTAACTCACACTCCCCTGGTGATCCATCTCACAGATTCTCCAACAATAATGATTATGCTTTTGAAATTCAAAAAAAAAGACCTGAAATATTCCATAGGTGTCAAAAATTTAACTGACCAATAGCTTAATAAACTCCGCTGATTCAAACCTGTTTTAGACTAATCCCACTGCCCTGTCCTCTCCGCACAGCCCTGTGTCAGTCCCCACACTAATCCCACTGCCCCGTCTCTCCCCACAGCCCTCTGTCAGTCTCACACTAATCCCACTGTCCCACTCTCTCCTCACAGCCGTGTCTGTCCCCACACTAATCCCACTGTCCCACTCTCTCCCCACAGCCCTGTGTCAGTCTCCACACTAATCCCACTGTCCTGTCTCCCCACAGCCCTGTGCAGTCCCCACACTAATCCCACTGTCCCACTCTCCCCACAGTCCTGTGTCAGTCCCCACACTAATCCCACTGTCCCACTCTCTCCCCACAGCCCTGTTTCAGTCCCACACTAATCCCACTGTCCCACTCTCTCCCCACAACCCTGTCAGTCCCCACACTAATCCCACTGTCCCGTCTCTCCCCACAGTCCTGTGTCAGTCCCCACACTAATCCCAGAAGATAGTGAATCTGTGTAATAAATTGCCACAGCTGGTTGTGGAGGCAATGTTATTGGATATATTTAAAGCAGAAATTAATGTGTTCTTGATTAGTAAGGGCATCAAAGGTTTGGGGAGAAGGCAGGAGGATGGGGTTGAGGGAGAAAATAAATCAGCCATGATGGAATGATGGAGAATGATCGATGGTCCGATTGGTCTAATTCTGATCCTATGCTTTCTGGTTTTACACCATGCTGCTTGTTCTTGTGGTTACTGAATATTGTAATCTCAAATAAACCTCCTAATGAGACAGCTCTCCTCTTGAATTGCTAGTTGTGTAACAGGAGCTGAGATTAGCTGAGATCTGGCATGGCTTCAGACCTAACGTCAGTTCAACATGCATCCCACATGCAACATATATGTGCACCACCACACACACACACACACACACACAAAATCATCAGGTCTCATCCGGAAACGTCAACTCTTTATTCCTGTTCATAGATGCTGCCTGACCTGCTGAGTTCCTCCAGCATTTTGTGTGTTGCTCTGGATTTCCAGCATCTGTAGTGTTTCTAGCTTCTCCTGAAGCCTGTCACTGCTGCTGGGCAAAAGCCACCAACAGCACCTTGCCAGAGTCCTCTGTCCTGGACCAAAGGTTTATTGGCCCTGTGGCTTCTGCTTTCACCACATGACTTCATACGTCTTCTGGGCAAAGATCCTCCCTCTTCCAGGGGTGAGGTCTTTGGAGCTTCTGTTGGCATTTCTGTAGCTCTGGGCTTTTACACGATGGTTTTGCTAACCCCATGTCAAGCCTCCTCCTTTTTCGGACTGGCCTGGGACTGACTATGGTGAAGTTCTGCACCAGGCCTGGGACTGACCATGGTGAAGTTCTGCACCAGGCCTGGGACTGACCATGGTGAAGTTCTGTACCGGGCCTGGGACTGACCATGGTGAAGTTCTGTACCGGGCCTGGGACTGACCATGGTGGAGGTCTGTAGCCGGGCCTGGGACTGACCATGGTGGAGGTCTGTAGCCGGGCCTGGGACTGTCCATGGTGAAGTTCTGTACCAGGCCTGGGACTGACCATGGTGAAGTTCTTCACCTGGCCTGGGACTGTGACCATGGTGAAGTTCTGTACCGGACCTGGGACTGACCATGATGAAGTTCTGTACCAGGCCTGGGACTGACCATGGTGGAGGTCTGTAGCCGGGCCTGGGACTGACCATGGTGAAGTTCTTCACCCGGCCTGGGACTGACCATGGTGAAGTTCTGTACCGGGCCTGGGACTGACCATGGTGGAGTTCTGTAGCCGGGTCTGGGACTGACCATGGTGAAGTTCTGTACCGGGCCTGGGACTGACCATGGTGGAGGTCTGTAGCCGGGCCTGGGACTATCCATGGTGAAATTCTGTAGCCGGGCCTGGGACTGTCCATGGTGAAGTTCTGCACCAGGCCTGGGACTGTGACCATGGTGAAGTTCTGTACCGGGCCTGGGACTGACCATGGTGAAGTTCTGTAGCCGGGCCTGGGACTGACCATGGTGGAGTTCTGTACCGGGCCTGGGACTGACCATGGTGGAGGTCTGTAGCCGGTTTTGGGACTGACCATGGTAAAGTTCTGTAGCCGGGCCTGGGACTGACCATGGTGAAGTTCTGTACCGGGCCTGGGACTGACCATGGTGAAGTTCTGCACCAGGCCTGGGACTGTGACCATGGTGGAGTTCTGTAGCCGGGCCTGGGACTGTGACCATGGTGAGGTTCTGTACCAGGCCTGGGACTGACCATGGTGGAGGTCTGTAGCCGGGCCTGGGACTGACCATGGTGAAGTTCTTCACCTGGCCTGGGACTGACCATGGTGAAGTTCCGCACCAGGCCTGGGACTGTCCATGGTGAAGTTCTGTAGCCGGGCCTGGGACTGACCATGGTGAAGTTCTGTAGCCGGGCCTGGGACTGTCCATGGTGAAGTTCTGTAGCCGGGCCTGGGACTGACCATGGTGGAGTTCTGCACCAGGCCTGGGACTGTCCATGGTGAAGTTCTGTAGCCGGGCCTGGGACTGTCCATGGTGAAGTTCTGTAGCCGGGCCTGGGACTGACCATGGTGGAGGTCTGTAGCCGGGCCTGGGACTGACCATGGTGAAGTTCTGTACCAGGCCTGGGACTGTCCATGGTGAAGTTCTGTAGCCGGGCTTGGGACTGTCCATGGTGAAGTTCTGTACCAGGCCTGGGACTGACCATGGTGGAGTTCTGTACCAGGCCTGGGACTGACCATGGTGGAGGTCTGTAGCCGGGCCTGGGACTGACCATGGTGGAGGTCTGTAGCCGGGCCTGGGACTGACCATGGTGAAGTTCTGTACCAGGCCTGGGACTGACCATGGTGGAGTTCTGTACCAGACCTGGGACTGACCATGGTGGAGGTCTGTAGCCGGGCCTGGGACTG
Organism: Mobula hypostoma; assembly: GCF_963921235.1. NCBI lineage: Eukaryota > Metazoa > Chordata > Chondrichthyes > Myliobatiformes > Myliobatidae > Mobula > Mobula hypostoma. The sequence goes on from NC_086107.1 coordinate 881,613, forward strand.
ACCATGGTGGAGGTCTGTAGCCGGGCCTGGGACTGTCCATGGTGAAGTTCTGTACCAGGCCTGGGACTGACCATGGTGAAGTTCTTCACCTGGCCTGGGACTGTGACCATGGTGAAGTTCTGTACCGGACCTGGGACTGACCATGATGAAGTTCTGTACCAGGCCTGGGACTGACCATGGTGGAGGTCTGTAGCCGGGCCTGGGACTGACCATGGTGAAGTTCTTCACCCGGCCTGGGACTGACCATGGTGAAGTTCTGTACCGGGCCTGGGACTGACCATGGTGGAGTTCTGTTGCCGGGTCTGGGACTGACCATGGTGAAGTTCTGTACCGGGCCTGGGACTGACCATGGTGGAGGTCTGTAGCCGGGCCTGGGACTGTCCATGGTGAAATTCTGTAGCCGGGCCTGGGACTGTCCATGGTGAAGTTCTGCACCAGGCCTGGGACTGTGACCATGGTGAAGTTCTGTACCGGGCCTGGGACTGACCATGGTGAAGTTCTGTAGCCGGGCCTGGGACTGACCATGGTGGAGTTCTGTACCGGGCCTGGGACTGACCATGGTGGAGGTCTGTAGCCGGTTTTGGGACTGACCATGGTAAAGTTCTGTAGCCGGGCCTGGGACTGACCATGGTGGAGTTCTGTACCAGGCCTGGGACTGTGACCATGGTGAAGTTCTGTACCGGGCCTGGGACTGACCATGGTGGAGTTCTGTACCAGGCCTGGGACTGTGACCATGGTGAAGTTCTGTAGCCGGGCCTGGGACTGACCATGGTGAAGTTCTGTACCGGGCCTGGGACTGACCATGGTGAAGTTCTGCACCAGGCCTGGGACTGTGACCATGGTGGAGTTCTGTAGCCGGGCCTGGGACTGTGACCATGGTGAAGTTCTGTACCAGGCCTGGGACTGACCATGGTGGAGGTCTGTAGCCGGGCCTGGGACTGTCCATGGTGAAATTCTGTAGCCGGGCCTGGGACTGTCCATGGTGAAGTTCTGCACCAGGCCTGGGACTGTGACCATGGTGAAGTTCTGTACCGGGCCTGGGACTGACCATGGTGAAGTTCTGTAGCCGGGCCTGGGACTGACCATGGTGGAGTTCTGTACCGGGCCTGGGACTGACCATGGTGGAGGTCTGTAGCCGGTTTTGGGACTGACCATGGTAAAGTTCTGTAGCCGGGCCTGGGACTGACCATGGTGGAGTTCTGTACCAGGCCTGGGACTGTGACCATGGTGAAGTTCTGTACCGGGCCTGGGACTGACCATGGTGGAGTTCTGTACCAGGCCTGGGACTGTGACCATGGTGAAGTTCTGTAGCCGGGCCTGGGACTGACCATGGTGAAGTTCTATACCGGGCCTGGGACTGACCATGGTGAAGTTCTGTACCGGGCCTGGGACTGACCATGGTGAAGTTCTGCACCAGGCCTGGGACTGTGACCATGGTGGAGTTCTGTAGCCGGGCCTGGGACTGTGACCATGGTGAAGTTCTGTACCAGGCCTGGGACTGACCATGGTGGAGGTCTGTAGCCGGGCCTGGGACTGACCATGGTGAAGTTCTTCACCTGGCCTGGGACTGACCATGGTGAAGTTCCGCACCAGGCCTGGGACTGTCCATGGTGAAGTTCCGCACCAGGCCTGGGACTGTCCATGGTGAAGTTCTGTAGCCGGGCCTGGGACTGACCATGGTGAAGTTCTGTAGCCGGGCCTGGGACTGTCCATGGTGAAGTTCTGTAGCCGGGCCTGGGACTGACCATGGTGGAGTTCTGCACCAGGCCTGGGACTGTCCATGGTGAAGTTCTGTAGCCGGGCCTGGGACTGTCCATGGTGAAGTTCTGTAGCCGGGCCTGGGACTGACCATGGTGGAGGTCTGTAGCCGGGCCTGGGACTGACCATGGTGAAGTTCTGTACCAGGCCTGGGACTGTCCATGGTGAAGTTCTGTAGCCGGGCTTGGGACTGTCCATGGTGAAGTTCTGTACCAGGCCTGGGACTGACCATGGTGGAGTTCTGTACCAGGCCTGGGACTGACCATGGTGGAGGTCTGTAGCCGGGCCTGGGACTGACCATGGTGGAGGTCTGTAGCCGGGCCTGGGACTGACCATGGTGAAGTTCTGTACCAGGCCTGGGACTGACCATGGTGGAGTTCTGTACCAGACCTGGGACTGACCATGGTGGAGGTCTGTAGCCGGGCCTGGGACTGACCATGGTGGAGGTCTGTAGCCGGGCCTGGGACTGACCATGGTGGAGGTCTGTAGCCGGGCCTGGGACTGACCATGGTGAAGTTCTGTACCAGGCCTGGGACTGACCATGGTGAAGTTCTGTAGCCGGGCCTGGGACTGTCCATGGTGGAGGTCTGTAGCCGGGCCTGGGACTGACCATGGTGAAGTTCTGTAGCTGGGCCTGGGACTGTCCATGGTGAAGTTCTGCACCAGGCCTGGGACTGTCCATGGTGGAGTTCTGCATCCGGGCCTGGGACTGACCATGGTGAAGTTCTGTAGCCATGCCTGGGACTGACCATGGTGGAGGTCTGTAGCCGTGCCTGGGACTGACCATGGTGAAGTTCTGTAGCCATGCCTGGGACTGACCATGGTGGAGGTCTGTAGCCGTGCCTGGGACTGACCATAGTGGAGGTCTGTAGCCAGGCCTGGGACTGACCATGGTGGAGGTCTGTGTCTATGCACATCAGATGTACGAATGACCTTCTCAACACTGCACATTGGTTCCATAAAGGTTGTGAGAGTTTGTCCAGTCTAGGAGCAGGAATTGGATGACATATTTCTACATTAAGAACACAGTGGGTGAGAGTCAGGTCTCTCGCTGTCAATGGGAAACCTGACACACTCCTCATGGTCTAGCTTTCTGCAACTGTGGAAGGTCCAGGCAGTCTAGGGTTCCTGCTTCGAGCCAGGCTCTGTAGTGCGTACCTGAACTGTGGACATCACATTTTTGAGAGATAGTCAACCCCACTGCTTAGAGGAAGTTGGGGTGGTGGGGAACAGGGGGAGTGGAGGGGAACAAGGGAAGTTCAGAGGGCATCTTGCTCCAAACTGTGTGGAAAGGTGGTGGGTGAATGTTCACGTTCAGGTTTAATCATCATTCAACCATACAGTGTTCATCAGGGCCAAGCTAGAAAACACATTACCAACAGCACACGGCACACTGCACGTAGCACAAATAGCACAAACTGTTATGATAGCAGAACAACATACAATCTCAAAGTGAATGAAATATATAGCCCAAGTCCCTGACTGGTATGTCTCGGATTTGATCAGGGACCTCGAGGTAAAGGAGCCATTAGGAGGTAGTGACCATAATATGATAAGTTTTAATCTACAATTTGAGAGGGAGAAGGGAAACTCGGAAGTGTCAGTATTACAGTTGAACAAAGGGAACTATGGTGCTATGAGGGAGGAGCTGGCCAAAGTTCAATGGAACAATACCCTAGCAGGGATGACAGTGGAGCAGCAATAGCAAGTGTTTCTGGGAATAATGTGGAAGGTGCAGGATCAGTTGGTTCCAAAGAGGAAGAAAGATCCTAAGGGGAGGCCGTGGCTGACAAGGGAAGTAATGGACAGTATAAAAATAAAAGAGAAGTATAACATAACAAAGATGAGTGGGAAGCCGGAGGATTGGGAAACTTTTAAAGAGCAACAGAAGGTAACTAAAAAGGCAATACGTGGAGAAAAAATGAGGTACAAAGGTAAACTAGCCAAGAATATAAAGGAGGATAGTAAAAGCTTCCTTAGGTATGTGAAAAGGAAAAAAATAGTTAAGACCAAAATTGGGCCCTCGAAGACAGAAGCGGGTGAATTTATTATGGGGAACAAGGAAATGACAGACGAGTTGAACAGGTACTTTGGATCTGTCTTCACTAGGGAAGACACAAACAATCTCTCAGATGTAATAGTGGCCAAAAGACCTAGGGTAATGGATGAATTGAAGGAAATTTATATTAGGCAGGAAATGGTGTTGGATAGGCTGTTGGGTCTGATGGCTGATAAGTCCCCGGGACCTGATGGTCTGCATCCCAGGGTGCTTAAGGAGGTGGCTTTAGAAATCGTGGACGCATTGGTAATCATTTTACAATGTTCTATAGATTCAGGATCAGTTCCTGTGGATTGGACGGTGGTTAATGTTGTCCCTCTCTTCAAGAAGGGAGGAAGAGAGAAAACAGGGAATTATAGACCAGTTAGCCTGACGTCAGTGGTGGGAAAGATGCTGGAGTCAATTATAAAAGATGAAATTATGACACATCTGGATAGCAGTAACAGGATTGTTCCGAGTCAGCATGGATTTACGAAGAGGAAATCATGCTTGACTGATCTTCTGGAATTTTTTGAGGATGTAACTATGAAAATGGACAAGGGAGAGCCAGTGGATGTAGTGTACCTGGACTTTCAGAAAGCCTTTGATAAAGTCCCACATAGGAGATTAGTGGGTAAAATTAGGGAACATGGTATTGGGGGCAGAGTACTGTCATGGATTGAAAATTGGCTGGCTGACAGAAAACGAAGAGTAGCGATTAACGGGTCCCTTTCGGAATGGCAGGTGGTGACCAGTGGGGTACTGCAGGGTTCAGTGCTGGGACCAGAGCTGTTTACAATATATATTCATGATTTAGATGAGGGAATTAAAAGTAACATTAGCAATTTTGCCGATGACACAAAGCTGGGTGGCAGTGTGAAATGTGAGGAGGATGTTATGAGAATGCAGGGCGACTTGGACAGGCTGGGTGAGTGGGCAGATGCATGGCAGATGCAGTTTAATGTGGATAAATGTGAGGTTACCCACACTGGTGGTAAGAACAGGAAGGCAGATTATTATCTAAATGGAGTCAAGTTAGGAAAAGGGGAAGCACAACGAGATCTAGGTGTTCTTGTACATCAGTCACTGAAAGCAAGCATGCAAGTACAGCAGGCAGTGAAGAAAGCTAATGGCATGCTGGCCTTCATAACAAGGGAGATTGAGTATAAGAGCAAAGAGGTCCTTCTGCAGCTGTACAGGGCCCTGGTGAGACCACACCTGGAGTACTGTGTGCAGTTTTGGTCTCCAAATTTGAGGAAGGACATTCTTGCTATTGAGGGAGTGCAGTGTAGGTTCACAAGGTTAACTCCCGGGATGTTCTATGTTCTATTTGTTAGATATGATTTACCATGCACAAAGCCATGCTGACCATCCTTAATCAGTCTCTGTATCCAAATACTTATATAGTCGGTCCCTTAGAATACCTTCCAATAACTTTCACACAACTGATGTCAGACTCACGGCCTATTATTTCCTGGTTTATGTTTGGAGACCTTTTTAAACAGTGGAACAACACTGGTACCTGTGTAGGCTTTCACAAATAAAACAGAGTGAGCTTTTTATGTTTTAGAAAAAGCATAACACATTTTACTGAATTCCAAAACCTGAACACCAAAGCGCGCTAAAAAACTCTTCACATGATTACATCATCACACCAGCCAGCCTCTCTTAAAATGAACCCCCAACTCAATGTTGGTGGTTGTGAATTATGTACACTTCCGCCGCTTATGTTACCCTCCACTTCTCCTATCACTAAGGATGATTTCAAAATCTCTGCTAGGGCCCCAGTAATTTCTGCACTTGTCTTCCACACAGGCCCGGGGCATTTATCCACCCTGATTCACCTCAGGACAGCAAACACCTCCTCCTCTGTAGCCTCTATCAGGTTCATGAAGTTGATGCCACTTTGCTGCACCTGCAAACCAACCTTCTGCGATTCATGCACAAGCACTCCCAAGTCCCTCTACACAGCAGCATGCTGCAATCTTTCACCATTTAAATAATAATCTGCTCTTTCATTTTTCCTTCCAAAGTCGATGACCTAGCATTTACCAGCATCATGCTCCATCACCCAGACCCTTGCCCACTCACTTAACCTATCTATATCTCTCTGCAGACTCTCCGTATCTTCTGCACAATTTGCTTTTCCACGCAATTTACATCTCCTCTGTACCTACTTCCAAACACATTAAAATTGTGCCCTCTCGTGTTAACCATTTCAGCCCTGGGAAAAAGCCTCTGACTATCCACACGATCAATGTCTCTCATCATCTTGTACACCTCTATCAGGTCACCTCTCATCCTTCATCGCTCCAAAGAGAAAAGGCCAAGTTCATTCAACCTATTCTCATAGGGCATGCTCCCCAATCCAGGCAACATCCTTGTAAATCTCCTCTGCACCCTTTCTATAGTTTCCACATCCTTCCTGTAGTGAGGTGACCAGATCTCAGCACAGTACTCCAAGTGGAGTCTGACCAGGGTACTGTATAGCTGCAACATTACCTCTCAGCTCTTAAACTCAATTCCATGGTTGATGAAGGCCAATGCACCGTACACCTTCTTAACCACAGAGTCAACATACGCAGCTGCTTTGAGTGTCCTATGGACTCGGACCTCAAGATCCCTCCGATCTTCCACACTACCAAGAATCTTACCATTAATACTATATTCTGCCAGAATATTTGACCTACCAAAATGAACCACCTCACACTTAGACCATAAGACCATAAGACAAAGGAGCAGAAGTCAGCCATTCGGCCCATTGAGTCTGCTCCACCATTTTATCATGAGCTGATCCATTCTCCCATTTAGTCCCACTGCCCCGCCTTCTCACCATAACCTTTGATGCCCTGGCTACTCAGATACCTATCAATCTCTGCCTTAAATACACCCAATGACTTGGCCTCCACTGCTGCCTGTGGCAACAAATTCCATAGATTCACGACCCCCTGACTAAAAAATTTCTTCACATTTCTGTTCTGAATGGGCGCCCTTCAATCCTTAAGTCATGCCCTCTCGTACTAGACTCCCCCATCATGGGAAACAACTTTGCCACATCCACTCTGTCCATGCATTTCAACATTCAAAATGTTTCTATGATGTCTCCCCTCATTCTTCTAAACTCCAAAAAATACAGTCCAAGAGCGGACAAACGTTCCTCATATGTTAACCCTCTCATTCCCAGAATCATTCTAGTGAATCTTCTCTGTACCCTCTCCAACGTCAGCACATCCTTTCTTAAATAAGGAGACCAAAACTGCCCACAGTACTCCAAGTGAGGTCTCACCAGCGCCTTATAGAGCCTCAACATCACATCCCTGCTCCTATACTCTATTCCTCTAGAAATGAATGCCAACATTGCATTCGCCTTCTTCACTACCGACTCAACCTGGAGGTTAACCTTAAGGGTATCCTGTACGAGGACTCCCAAGTCCAGTTGCATCTCAGAACTTTGAATTCTTTCCCCATTTAGATAATAGTCTGCCGGATTATTTCTTCTGCCAAAGTGCATAACCATACACTTTCCAACGCTGTATTTCATTTGCCACTTCTTTGCCCATTCTTCCAATCTATCCAAGTCTCACTTCTCTGTGTTGAACTCCATCTGCCACTGCTCAGCCCAATTTTGCATCCTATCAATGTCCCACTGTAACCTCTGACAGCCCTCCACACTATCCACAATACCTCCAACCTTTGTGTCATCAGCAAATTTACTAACCCATCCCTCCACTTCCTCACCCAGGTCATTTATAAAAATCACAAAGAGCAGGAGTCCCAGAACAGATCCCAGAGGCACACCACTGGTCACCGACCTCCATGCAGAATATGACCCATCTACTACCACTCTTTGTCTTCTGTGGGCAAGCCAGTTCTGGATCCACAAAGCAAAGTTCCCTTGAATCCCATGCCTCCTTACTTTCTCAATAAGCCTTGCATGGGGTACCTTATCAAATGCCTTGCTGAAATCCATATACACTACATCTACTACTCTTCTTTCATCAATGTGTTTAATCACATCCTCAAAAAATTCAATCAGGCTCATTAGGCATGACCTGCCTTTGACAAAGCCATGCTGACTATTCCTAATCATATTATACTTCTCCAAATGTTCATAAATCCTGCCTCTCAGGATCTTTTCCATCAACTTAACAACCACTGAAGTAAGACTCACTGGTCTATCATTCCCTGGGCTATCTCTACTCCCTTTCTTGAATAACTGAACAACATCTGCAACCCTCCAATCCTCTGGAACCTCTCCCGTCCCCATTGATGATGCAAAGATCATCGCCAGAGGCTCAGTAATCTCCTCCCTCACCTCCAACAGTAGCCTGGGGTACATCTCATCCAGTCCTGGTGACTTATCCAACTTGATGCTTTCCAAAAGCTCCAGCACATCCTCTTTCTTAATGTCTATATGCTCAAGCTTTTCAGTCTGCTGTAAGTCATCCCTACAATCACCAAGATCTTTTTCCGTAATGAATACTGAAGCAAAGTATTCATTAAGTACCTCTGCTGTCTCCTCCGGTTCCATACACACTTTTCCACTGTCACACTTGATTGGTCCCATTCTGTGACGTCTTATCCACTTGCTCTTCACATACTTGTAGAACGCCTTGGGGTTTTCTTTAATCCTGCCCGCCAAGGCCTCCTCATGTCCCCTTCTGGCTCTCGTAATTTCATTCTTAAGCTCTTTCCTGCTGGCCTTATAATTTTCTCGATCTCTATCATTACATAGTTTTTTCAACCTTTCGTCAGCTTTTCTTTTCTTCTTGACAAGATTTACAACGGCCTTTGTACACCACAGTTCCTGTACCTATTATCCTTTCCATCTCATTGGAACGTACCTATGCAGAACTCCACGCAAGTATCCCCTGAACAGTTGCCACATTTCTTCCGTACATTTCCCTGAGAACATTTGTTCCCAATTTATGCTTCCAAGTTCCTGCCTGATAGCCTCATTTTCCCCCTTACTCCAATTAAACAAGAAACCTTCCTGAACACACCTAACAAACTCCACCCCATCTAAACCCCTAGCTCTGGGAAGATGCCAATCAATATTTGGGAAATTAAAATCTCTCACCACAACAACCCTGTTATTATTACACTTTTCCAAAATCTGTCTCCCCATCTGTTCCTCAATGTCCTTGTTACTACTGGGTGGTCTATAAAAAAACACCCAGTACAGTTATTGACCCCTTCCTGTTCCCAACTTTTACCCACAGAGACTCAGTAGACAATGCCTCCATGACTTCCTCCTTTTCTGCAGTCATGACACTACCTCTGATTAACAGTGCCACACCCCCACCTCTTTTACCTCCCTCCCTGTCCTTTCTAAAACATCTAAAGCCTGGCACTTTAAGTAACCATTCCTGCCCCTGAGCCATCCAAGTCTCTGTTACGGCCACAACATCATAGCTCCAAGTACTGATCCACGCTCTAAGCTCATCCGCTTTGTTCATGATGCTTCTTGCATTAAAATAGACACATCTCAAACCATCAGTCTGAGCACATCCCTTCTCTATCACCTGCCTATCCTCCCTCTCACATTGTCTCCAAGCTTTCCCTATTTGTGAGCCAACCTCCCTTTCATCTGTCATTTCAGTTTGGTTCCCACCCCCCAGCAATTCTGATTTAAACTCTCCCAATAGCCTTAGCAAACCTCCCTGCCAGGATATTTGTCTCCCTCAGATTCAAGTGCAACCCGTCCTTTTTGTACAGGTCACACCTGCCCCAGAAGCGGTCCCAATGATCCAGAAATCTGAATCCCTGCCCCCTGCTCCAATCCCTCAGCCACGCATTCATCCTCCACCTCATTGCATTCCTATTCCCACTGTCACATGGCACAGGCTGTAATCCCGAGATTACTACCTTTGAGGTCCTGCTTCTCAACTTCCTTCCCAAGTCCCCGTTGTCTGTTTTCAGGACCTCCTCCCTTTTCCTACCTATGTCGTTGGTACCAATATGTACCACGACCTCTGGCTGTTCTCCTTCCCACTTCAGGATATCGTGGACGCGATCAGAAACATCCCGGACCCTGGCACCTGGGAGGCAAACTACCATCTGTGCTTCTTTCCTGTGTCCACAGAATCACCTGTCTGACCCCCTAACTATAGAGTCCCTTATCACTACTGCCTTCCTTTTCCTTTCCCTACCCTTCTGAGCCACAGGGCCAGACTCTGTGCCAGAGGCACAGCCACTGTTCCTTCCCCCAGGTAGCCTGTCCCCCCCAACAATACTCAAACAGGAGTACTTATAGTCAAGGGGGACAGCCACTGGGGTACTCTCTAGTATCTGACTCCTGCCCTTCCCTCTCCCGACTGTTACCCACTGTATCTGTCTCCCCAGGCCCCTATAGCTCCTATCTTTCACCTCCTCACTCTCCCTGACCAGTCAAAGGTCATCGAGCTGCATCTCCAGTTCCCTAACGCGGTCCCTAAGGAGCTGCAGCTCGACGCACCTCGCGCTGATGTGGCCGTCCAGGAGGCTGGGAGTCTCCTCGGCGTCCCACATCTGACACCCAGTACAAAACACCAACTTCACACACATACTTCCAATTCCTCACAAGTAGCTTACCTCAACTCGACCTGTTATAGTCGAAGCCCTGTTGAACCAAAGCCCTCCTACTCTGTCACCCGCTCTATAAAACTGTCTTCTTTTAAATCCTTCCTGGAGGTCTAACTCGCTGATGTCCACGTGCTTGTACAGTTGTGCCTCCATCCTGCTTTAATGATGGCTTCATTTTCCCAACTACTGATGTTAAACTAACTAGCCTATCGTTACCTGCCTTTTGCCTCCATCTTTGTTTGAACAGTGGCGCGACATTCACTGTCTTCCAATCTGTTGGGACCTGCCCAGTGTCCAGAGAATTTTGGTAAATTATCAGCAAAGCCTCTCCTATAACTTCTGCCATTTCATTCAGTACAGTGAAACATGGAAAACCTACAGCACAAAACAGGCCCTTCGGCCCACAATGCTGTGCTGAATATGTACTTACTTTAGAAATTACCTAGAGTTACCCATAGCCCTCTATTTTTCTAAGCTCAATGCATCTATCCAGGAGTCTCCTAAAAGACCCTATCGTATCCACCTCCACCACGGTCGCCGGCAGTCGATTCCATGCACTCACTATTAAGTAAAAAAAACTTACCTCTGACATCTCCTCTGTACCCACTTCCAAGCAGCTTAAAACTGTGCCCTGAGATGCATTCCATCAGGACCAGGGGACTCATCTATCCTCAGGCCCACCGGTTTGCTCAGCACTGCCTCTTTGGTGCTCAGCTCCCATCGCATCCGTAACATCTCTCTTTGGCATGTTAGACGTGTCCTCCAACGTGAAGACTGACACAAAATAGACATTCAAAGCCTTGGCCATTTCCTCATTACCCAATATCAGTTCCCCCTTCTCGTCCTCCAAGGGACCTACGTTCACTTTAGCCACCCTTTTCCGCTTTATATAATTATAAAAACTTTTACTTTCCATTTTTATATTTTGTGCTAGTTTATTTTCATAATCTAGCTTCCCTTTCTTTATTGCTCACTTAGTGGTTCTTTGTTACTTTTTAAAGTTTTTCCAATCTCCCAGTTTCTCACTACTCTTGGTGACTTTGTATGCTCGAGCTTTTAGTTCGATGCTTTCTTTTATATCCATAGTTACGCAAGGCTGGCACTCCCCACCCTTACTGTCTTTGCTTTCAACTGGAATATACTTTTGTTGAGCATCGTGAAAAATCTCTTTGAAAGTATTCCACTGTTCCTCAACCTTCCTGCCATATAGCCTGTGTTCGCAGTCTACACTAGCCAAATCCTCCCTCATCCCATTGTAGTCTCTATTGTTTAAGCACAATACACTGGTTTTAGATTGAACTATTGCACCCTCCATTTGTATGAGAAATTCAATCATACTGTGTTCACTCCCTTACATGTTATATCTTATGTCGTCTCTCACCATCGCCCCGATCTCATCTTTAAGAGCGCTGCCCCACCTGAATGCCATTCCTTACATATTACCCGATATCCTTGGATATTTAAATCCCAATCCTCTCCACCCTGCAACCACGCTTCTGTAATGACCACTAAGTGGCCCTTTGTACTGATTTGTGCCACAAGTTCGCTGACCTTGTTTCTAATACTACGGGCATTCAGACAAAGTGCCCTTTCACTCATTGTGCTTTTAATATCTTGTAATCTTTCTCTCTTTCGCACTTGACTTTTCTTCACTCCACTCTTAATTCACTTTTTCATCTTGTTTTTTCTTTATCTTTATCCACACTATTTTTACTTTATCCATACTTCTCCAATCTGTTGAACCCACCCCCCTACTATTTAGTTTAAAGCCCTATCCACAACCTTAGTTATGTGATTCCCTAGGATCCAGGTCCTATCTCGATTCAGGTGGAGCCAGTCCCACTGGTACAGCTCCCTCCTTCCCAATACTAGTGCCAATTTCCCATTAATTCAAACCCACTTCTCCCACACCAATCCTTGAGCCACACATTTAACTCTCTAATCTTTTTGACCCTATGCCAATTTGCACATGGCTCAGGTAGTAATCCAGAGGTTACTATCTCCCCTTTTTGGTTCTGCTCTTTAATTTAGTCCTCAGCTGCTCAAATTCCCTCAGCAGAACCTCTTTCCTCATTCTACCTATGTCGTTGGTACCCACATGGACGACAACTGGATCTTTCCCCTCCCACTGCAAATTGCTCTGCACGTCAGATGTCCCAAACCCAGGCACCCGGACACTCTATCCTCACGACAGAGTGTCTATTCCCCCAACTATACCAACCCCAATCACTACTACATTTCTCTTCTCTTAAGGGGGGAAGGAGAAGATGGTGGCACGATGCAGTGCACGCACCTCTCCGGTGAAATGATATCGTATTTGTAAGTAGGATGCCATGCACAATTCTGATTTGATGGAGACAGACGTGAGAAGCACAGAGGAACATCTGGAGAAACTCCTGAAATGTCCAGTTCGCTGCCACTGCTACTGTGCGATTGAGAATCTCCGGAGGGAAGGCCCCAAAATCCCCAGCTTTGCCTGCCGCTGGCAGCCGGGGCTGGGGATGAAGCATTTGGCAGAGATGGTGCTCGGTACTCGGTGTCAGACGGCTGGTCAGAGGCTCGAAGTTTTCGGACGACTCAGAGTCGGACTGTGGTCGGCATGGCAGGGAGAGTTTTCTTCCTTCTCCCGTCTGCGTGAGATGTGGGACTTTCGAGAAACTTTGAACTCTTTTACCGTGCCCATGGCCTGTTCTTCATCAAGTTATGTATTGTTGCACTGTTGTAACTATATGTTATAATTACTGTATGTGGTTTTTGTTAGTTTTTTAGTCATGGTCTGTCCTGTGCTTCTGTAATATTACACCGGAGGAATATTGTATCATTTCTTAATACATGCATTACTAAATGACAATAAAAGAGGACTGTGTGTCCTCATAATCTAATCTTCCCCCCACCCCCCAAATGGCTCCCTGAAGCACGGAGCCAGAGCGAGGTTGCCCATCCTTCCTACAGCCCGAGACAGGGCAGGTGACAGCGGTGTGCAGGGGACACTTTGCATTTAGTGACCACAATGCCATTAGCTTCAAAGCAAATATGCAAAAAGATAGGTGTGGTCTTTCTCCAATTTAGAATCTCAACATGCAGACCACACCTATCACCTTGCATTTTTACTTTGAAACTAATGGCATTGTGGTCACTAAATGCAAAATGTTCCCCTACACAAAATTCTGATATCTGCCCTGTCTCATTCCCACACAGCAGATCCAGCATTGCATGCTCTCTCACTGGGACTTCCACGTACTGATGAAGGAAACTTTCCTGAACACTTTTGACAAACTCTATTCCATCTAGTCCTTTTACATGAAACTCCCTTTCTTCCAAGCTGTCTCAGGAAATGACTCGTTAGCCCTTGCTGGCAGTCTCCCAACTCAATGGCGAGAAACACACCTTTCACCAGCTTCGTATGTTTAGGGTATACGTACCAGTCCCACTGAACCTGTGAGAATGGCATATCCCGGTTTGTGTGAATGCTGTGTGATTTGCTGCCCTGTTACAGCTAGTCGCAGGAAATAACAGACTGCACGCCATACATAATTAAAGGAAATATATTTATGAATATTAACAACCAAATAGAGAAAAGAAAAAAACAAGAAGGACATTATAATTAAATGGTCAAATCTGCACGGGTTGGACCTTAAATCTTCCAAAAGTCATATTCACTGATCCCCAGCGGACTCCCGCACCTTGGCTCCATTGAATCACGGTCCCCTCCGGATCGAACCCTACCACCGGTTCTCTCATCTCTTGCTGAACAAAGATCAAAAATCCCACCGGTGTTTGGCAAAAAAAACCCCGCTCCCCCAGCCTTCTCTCCTGATGGGATGGCCCACATTCTAAAGCAGCCCTCATCTCTAACAATAATCTAAACACTGTTAGCAGTGAAACCTTTACCAGGGCATTACATACAGTACGAGATTCCCAGTCAGTATGTGAAAAGTTAAAAATCACCTACCATAACAACCTTATGTTTCTTGCAACAGTCTGCGAACTCTCTACAAATTTGTTGTTCTAAATCCCTAGGACTGTTGGGTGGTCTGTAATGTAGCCCATTAACGTGGTCATATCATTCTTATTTCTCAGTTCCACCCAAAATGCCTCACTAGTCGTGTTCTCCAGTCTGTCCTGATGGAGCACTGCCGTGACATTTTCCCTGACTAGTAACACTACCCCTTCTCCTTTAATCCCTCCTGCTCTGTCATGTCTAAAACTATGGATCCTATGGAATATTGAGCTGCCAGTCCGGCCCCTCCTGCAACCAAGTCTTACTAATAGCTACAATGTCATAATTCCAGATGTCAATCCACGCCCCCAGCTCATCCGCCCTTCCTAAAATACTCCTCAAATTGAAATACGCACAGCTCAGGACACTGGTCGCACCATGCTTAACTTTTTGATTCCTGGCTTTGTCTGCAGTCCTACCAAATCTGTCTTCTCAACCTCCCCACTATCCGTTCTGGCACTCTGGTTCCCATCCCCCTGCAACTCTAGTTTAAACCCCACCATGCACCATTACAAAACCTTCCCACTAGGCTATCAGTCCTCTCCCAGTTCAGGGGTAAACCATCCCTTCTGTACAGGTCCCACCTTCCCTGCAAGAGAGCCCAATGATCCAAAAATCTTATGCCCTCCCTCCTACACCAACTCCCCAGAGTCCTATTAAACTGTATAATCTTCCTAGTTCTGGCCTCACCAGCACGTGGCATGTGCAGCAATCCTGAGATCACAACCCTGAAGGTCCTGCCCTTCAATTTAGCACCTAGCTCCTAAGCAGAACCTCGTCACTCTTCCTACCCATGTCTTTGGTACCTACATGGACCACAGCCTCGGCTGTTCACCCTCCCATTTGAAAATTATGAGGACTCGGTCTGAGATGTCCCAGGCCCTGACACCCAGGAGACAACATACCATCCGGGAATCTTGTTCTCGCCCACAGAACCTCCTGTCTGCTCGACTAACAAACCCCTTATCACCATAGTGTGCCCTTCTCCCCACTTCCCCTCTGACTCACAGAGGCAGGCTCAGAGCCTTAGACCAGATGGTTGAATTAGAGAGACGCTGGCAACTTTGCTTCCTGGATTTTAATAAATGTTTTGAGTAACAAAAGTGGCGGAATGGGAACGGAGATGTCCACTTCCATCTCTGCAGGTGTCAGTAGACAGCCAACTCTCACCAGGCTCCAGCTCTTGCCCAGAGCAGCCACGGGAGAGACAGACGTGAGACGGAGCTGTTCTCAGCCCCCATCCCCTCTCCCGCAAAATGTCTGCACCGCCGTCGCCAAGGACACACAGCTGGGCAAGTTCAGGTCAAAGCCAGGATGGGAGACGGCCCTTTTTACCATCGGAATGCACTGCATAGCTAGCCAGAGAACAGTACTGCTGCAGTGCGAGGGGGACCGTGCGCAGGCCGACTGCCTGAGAGTTGCAAGGGTCCCTAGGGAGCTGTGGGGCAGATCCAGAGGTTCTGCAGGACGCAGAGCTCCCTCACACACCTGCCCGCCTGCCCAGGGGACTGGGGAGGGGCAGGAGCTGACCCTCCAGAACATAGATCAGGCAGAACAACCTCACATCTCGGCCTGCCCGCCTGCCCAAGAATGAAAGAAGTCTGGCGGAGAGCAGAGGCCAGCACTGAACCAGTAACAAAATGGTGGCCCCAGGCTCAGGTTCCAAACCTGATTACAGGTCCACCTCCATATCTTCAATCTCCTGGAGAAGGGCGTACAGGCTGTCCCCTGATGCTGTGTTGGAGATCAGCAGGCTGACATTCTCGCTGTTCAGCGACGAGGCGCCACCTTGGTGGGCAAGCTCAGTGAGGAACTCACAAGCTTTGGGGATCACCTGTCAGTTCAACAACAGCCGAAAGGGAAGATCAGACACCGTTATCCTCCCACACTCAACACCCCCACCCTGTCACCCCAACTCCACACATCCCTGTGGGCACTCAATTCCTACTGGGTCCTGAATTACCCCTATGAACTGTGCTTTTAAAAGCAAGAGAGAGAGTTGTGGAACACAGACACCTTATTAAAGAGAGAGAGAATGAAAGAGAGAGAGAGGTGAAGACTGCTCACAGTTTGTTTATACTTTCTACAAGGACGTTGCCTGCTTGTAAGTTTTTACAGAGAGAGAAGGGAGGAGCTACTTGAGAGACAGTTGGTATTCAGCACGATGAAATAAATAGGTCAGATGATAGACCTACAGACACATGGTTTTGGACACTGAATGAGCTTTGTTGTGCCCCCAGGAAAAGGTGGGTTTTGGAGGATCGATCAGGCGGATCAATCAGTGGCTCTTGCAGTGTGAACAGGGCGTGACCGGTGGGGAGTTATTCGTGCGTCCGACCCTCGCCTGAGTTGATAATTCCACCATAGAAGAATGGTCCCCTTTGGTGTGGTCACAGTCGGTGACTTCTAAAGGAATTCGGAGGACCACAGGAAGATCGATGGCATCAGCTCACCTGAAGACTCAGATCTCTCCCTCTCTCCATCACTACTCAACTCAATACCACGAACTGAACTGAACTTTACTCATCATCATAAGACTATCTATTTACCCCTAGACTTGAAGAAGCTTGGTTTTCATATATATATATATAAAATCATTGCTAACCTGTTTGATATATCTGCATCTATATTACTGTATGGCGTAGTTACTAATAAATACCATTAGTTAACAGCAATACCGGACTCCAAAGTGTTTTCCATTTCTGCTGGATCTTTAACCCGTCACGGGGTACATGACAGTACCTTTCCTATACCAACACCACACCCCCAATCACCCCAACTCCACACATCCCTGTGGGCAGTCAATTCCAACTGGGTAACTTTGCTATACCAACATGTCTCCTCTACTGTGGCGAGTACAGACACTGGTTTGAGGAGCAACTCCCCACATTCCATCTGGGCAGCCTCCTGGTAAATCTCGTCTGCACCCTCTTGAAAATTTCCAAATCCTATGCCTCTTGTCATCTTGCACACCTCTATCAGGTGACCTCTCACCTTCCTTTATACGACAATAAACCTGACCGACTTTGGTGAGCACCATGTACTGATTCAGTCACGCTGCTGTGGGAAGGACGTCACAAGGGGACATGGAGGGAAGGATGGTGGCATATCAGAGGTAATGGGGCTGAGAGGGATAATAAATCAGCCATTCAGCAAACATGATCGGCCAAACGGCCCAATTCTGTTCCCATATTTTATAGTCTTATAGCAAATATTTTTATACTCAGATTGGTCAGTGCCAAAGGCAGATACATTAGGGACATTTAAGAGACTCTTGGGCATGGCACATGGATGATAGAAAAATGGAAGGTAGTGTAGGAGAGAAGGATTAGATCGATCTCAGGATAGATTAAAAGGATGGCACAGCATTTTGGGTCGAAGAACCTGCAGTGTTCTAGGTTCCAGAGGATGGTGTGTACATGGAATGAGCTGCCAGAGGAAATGGTGGTAAGAGGAACGTTTGACGGTTCTGTGCCTGTACCTGCTGGAGTTCAGAAGATCGAGGAGGGAAACCTCGCTGAAACCTATTGAACGTTGAGGGGCCGAGATTGAGTGGATGCTTCCTCGAGTGGGGGAGTCTAGGAGCAGAGGGCACAGCCTCAGAATAAGGTACATCCATTTCTTCATCTTGAGGGTGGAGAATCTGTGGAATTCATTGTCACAGATGGCTGTGGAGAACAAGTCAATGGGTCCATTTAAAAGTGGAGGCTGATAGGTTCTTGATTATGCAGGACTTCAAAGGTTATGGGGAGAATGGGATTGAGAGGGGTAATAAATCAGCCACGATGGAATGGAGGAACAGACTCTATGAGCTTATTCTGCTCCTATCCACTCTATCAAGGCCTTTCAATATTCGATGGAATCTCAGTGAAACCTCCCTCATTTCTCTCTACTCCAGCAGGTACAGGCCTAGAGTCACGTTAACTCTTTCATTCCTGGAATCATTCTTGCGAACCCCCTCTGGTCCGTCTCCAATGGCAGCACATCTTTTCTTAGATAAGGAGGCCAAAGCTGCTCTCAATACTCTGACTGATGCCTTTAAAGCTCCTTACTATGCTTATGTGCCACAAGACTCCTCCCATCCCAAATCCATCACTCCCCAGCTGCTCTGTGGGATCTTGCTGTGTAAATTTTATAATGGTAATTTGTGCAGAGAATCGCCGATGGATGGATAGGTAAAAATCATCCTTACCTTGACCAGAATGAGTTTCTTGCTCTGCTCGCTCCCCACAAAGTGCTGACCAAAGCACAGGAAGATAGCACACGGCGGGGCCCTGTCTCGATGCTCCGTAAACTGAACTATGCCTGCAACGAGAAACAACCGCGCTCAGTACCCGAGGTCCCCATACGCCCAACATCCTGACATCACAATCTCACTCAGTTCCCGAGCTCTACACCATACGCCCGACATCCGTACATCACAACCTCGCTCAGTACCCGAGCTCTACCCCATACGCCAACATCCTGACATCACAACCTCGCTCAGTACCCGAGGTCCCCATACGCCCAACATCCTGACATCACAACCTCGCTCAGTACCCGAGCTCTACCCCATACGCCAACATCCTGATATCACAACCTCGCTCAGTACCCGAGGTCCCCATACGCCTAACATCCTGACATCACAACCTCGCTCAGTACCCGAGGTCCCCATACGCCCGACATCCGTACATTACAACCTCGCGCAGTACCCGAGCTCTACCCCATACGCCCGACATCCGTACATTACAACCTCGCGCAGTACCCGAGCTCTACCTCATACGCCAACATCCTGACATCACGACAGACCACAAAACAGAGGAGCAGTTAGGCCACTCAGCCCATTAAGTCCTCTCCACCATTCAATCATGGCTTATTTTTAAAGATTAAAGATTAAATCTAGCAGATTCCGGTTAGCTGAGGCAGCTGTTTATTTGGGAGAACACTTTGTCTTTGTTGCAGAGTTTGCAGACGATATGAAGGCAGATGGAGGGGAGGTAGTTTTGAGGAAGTAAAGAGGCTACAAATGGACTTAGATTAGGAAAATAGGCAAAGAAGTGGCAGATGGAATACAATGTCGGGAAATGTATGATCATGCACTTTGGTAGAAGAAATGAAAGGGTTGACTATTTTCTAAATGGACAGAAAACACAAAGAACTGAGGTGCAAAGGGACTTGGGAGTCTTTGTGCAGGATTCCCTAAAGGTTAATTTGCAGGTCGAGTTTGTGGAGAGGAAGCCAAATGCAATGTTATCACTCATTTCAAGAGGACTAGAATATAAAAGCAAGGATGTAATGTTGAGACTTTATAAAGCACTGGCGAGGCCTCACTTGCAGTATTGTGAGCAATTTTGGGCCTCTTATCTTAGAAAAGATGGGCTGAAACTGATTAGGTTTCAAAGAAGGTTCATGAAAATGATTTCAGGATTGAATGGCTTGTCGTATGAAGAACATTTGATGACTCTGGGCCTGTATTCACTAGAATTCAGAAGAATGAGAGGTGACCTCATTGAAACCTATCGAATGGTGAAAGGCCTTGATAGAGTGGATGTGGAGAGGATGTTTCCTATGGTGGGAGAGTCTAACACCAGACGACACAGCCTCAGAATAGAGGGGTATAATTTTGGAACAGAGATGAGGAGGAACATCTTTAGCCAGAGAGTGGTGAATCTGTGAAATTCTTTGCCACAGGCAGCAGTGGAGGCCAAGTCTTCATGTACATTGAAGGCAAAGGTTGATTGATTCTTTATTGGTCGGGACATGGAAGGGTACAGAGTAAAAGCAGGAGATCTGGGCTGAGAGGAAAATTGGATCAAACATGATGAAATGGTGGAGCAGACTCAATGGGCTAAATGGCCTAATTTTGCTCTTATATTTTATGGTCTTAAACTTCTCACATTTCCTCCTTAACCCATGAGCTCTGGTTGTAGTCCTACCCTACCTCTGTTGAAAAAAAACTGCTTGTATTTATCCTATCTAACCCCTCATAATTCTGTACATCTCCACTGAATTTCCTCTCAATCTTCTTCATTCTAAGATATAAAGTCCTAACCTAGTCAATCTTTCCTTATTAGTCAGCTCCTCCAGACCCAGCAACATCCTTGTGAATTTTCTGTGTGGGCTTTGGTAGGTGACCAAAGCCGCGCACAATACTTCAAATTAGGCCTCGCGGGCTGGTTGGTGGCGCAACGGCATCGGCGCCGGACCCGGGAGCGGAGGTTCCCGGGTTCGAAATTAGTCGGGTCCGCTCGAGAGTACGCTTTCCATTCGTGCCGGGTTGAGTGTCGAGATCTCGTAAAACAAAGGGAAAATACTGCGAAAACGTCTGTGAGAGGAGTGGTTCGCCACAGTCTCTCTCTCGCTCTGCGCCTTGTAAAACAGCCATGAAAAAGACATCACAGACTCACAGGCGCACATGCACAAACTCGCAGGCACGCAGGCACACGCCGAAAAAAAACAAATTAGGCCTCACAAACATCTTATACAACTTCAATATGACATCCCGACTCTTGTAGTCGATACTTTGATTTATGAAGGCCAATGTGACAGAAGCTTTCTTTATGACCCTGTCTGTCTGGAATGTCGCTTTCAGTGAATTATAAACCAATACTTCCAGATTCCTTTCCTCTACAGCACCCCTCAGTGCCCTAGTATTCACTGTGTAAGACCTGCCCTGACTGATCCTACCAAAATGCAATACCTCAAACTTGTCTACATTAAATTCCATCTTCCATTTTTCAGCACATTTTCCCAGCTGGTCCAGATCCTGCTGCAGACCATTACAGCCTTCCTCGATCTTGGAGTCATCTGCAAATTTGCTGATCTAGTTACAAAGAAACATACAAAACCTACAGCACAATACAGGCCCTTCGGCTCACAAAACTGAGCTGAACATGTCCATACCTTAGAAATTACTAGGCTTACCCATAGCCCTCTATTTTTCTAAGTTCCATGTACCTATATAAAAGTCTCTTAAAAGACCCTATTGTATCCACCTCCCCCACCGTCGCCAGCAGCCCATTCCATGCACTCACCACTCTCTGCATAAAAAACTTACCCGACATCTCCTCTGTACCTTCTTCCAAGCACCTTAAAACTATGCCCTAACTCCCAGCACCTTAAACCTATGGCCTCTTGTAGTAACCATTTCAGCCCTGGGAAAAAGCCTCTGACCATCCACACGATCAATGCCTCTCATCATCTTATACACCTCTATCAGGTCACCTCTCATCCTCCGTCGCTCCAAGGAGAAAAGGCCAAGTTCACTCAAACTGTTTTCATAAGGCATGCGCCCCAATCCAGGCAACATCCTTATAAGTCTCCTCTGCACCCTTTCTATGGTTTCCACATCCTTCCTGTAGTGAGGCGACCAGAACTGAGCACAGTACTCCAAGTGGGGTCTGACCAGGGTCCTATATAGCTGTAACATTACCTCTCGGCTCCCAAATTCAATCCCACGATTGATGAAGGCCAATACACCGTATGCCTTCTTAACCGCAGAGTCAACCTGCACAACTGCTTTGAGTGTCCTATGGACTCGGACCCCAAGATCCCTCTGATCCTCCACACTGCCAAGAGTCTTATCATTAATGCTATATTCTGCCATCATATTTGACTCTCCAAAATGAACCACCTCACACTTATCTGGGTTGAACTCCATCTGCCACTTATCGATACCCCACTGTAACCTCTGACAGCCCTCCACACTATCCACAACACCCCCAACCTTTGTGTCATCAGCAAATTTACTAACCCATCCCTCCACTTCCTCATCCAGGTCATTTTTAAAAATCATGAAAAGGGATCCCAGTACAGATATGATAAATGAAATGGAAAGACTAAAGATTAACAACATGGGAATTAGTGAAGTTCGTTGGACAGGTGCTGGAACATGTCAGATTAGAAATAAAACATTGATTTATTCTTGTGGAACATCCCATACTAATGGAATAGGAATTCTTATGGATGAAAACATGGCAAAAAGTGTTTTAGGACATTGGGCAATATCAGAAAGAGTGCTCCTTGTTAGGTTCAGAGGACAACCATTTGATTTAACAATTATACAGGTATATACACCAACAACAGATGGAACAAATGAGGATATAGATAAATTCTATGAAGAGCTTGAATGGATGCAAATCACAAGATATTGTTATTGTCATGGGAGATCTAAATGCTAAATTAGGACAAGGTGCTGATGGAAATACCATAGGAAAATTTGGATGAGGGGAAAGAAATGAATGAGGTGAGAAATGGGTCGAATGGTGCAAGATGAATAATCAGGTCGTTATGAATACCTACTTTAAAAACCATCCAAGACACTTGTGGACCTGGAAAACTCCAGGTGACAACACCAGAAATCAAATTGACCTTATTACTATAAACCAAAGATTTAGAAACTCAGTGACTCAATGCAAAACATATCCAGGTGCAAACTGTAATAGTGACCATAACCCAGTAATATGTCATGTAAAAGTAAAACTTAAATAATTAAAGAAGCAAAAACCTCAACAATCCCTTGACTACTCGCAATTAAGAAGAAAACTTAAGATAAAAATTTAAGAAAAAGTAAGGAATAGATTTCAAAGTCTAGAAATAGAATCTGTTGAAGATGATAGCAATCATGTAGAAATGAAGTTTAACTCTCTGAAAGTTCCCTTGGTAGAATCAGCAAACTCAGTGATTCTTAAAAAAGAAAAAAGCACAAAGAATAAATGGACAACAGATGAAATCAACAATCTAATGGAAGAAAGGAGATGAAAGAAAGCAAATCCTATAGAATATAAGTCCTTAGATAAAAAAGTTAAAAGCTTATGTCAAAAAGCCAAAGAAGAATGGTTAAACCAGGAATGTGAGCAAATAGAAAGAATCCCTATTACTGATCCAAAAAGGTTACATCAACAAATCAAGAATATCACTAGTAAAAAGCTCCTCTGTTCTGCAGGTGGATGTTTGAAAGCAAAGGACGGTACCATTATCATGGAAAAAGATGAGATTATGATCAGATGGACTGACTATATTCAGTAATTGTTTGAAGACGATCGGGGCGAAAAACCAGAAATTAAGAAGAACATTGAAGGTCCAAGTATTTTAAAATCTGAAGTTTGTAATGCAATAAATAATATGAAGAAAGGAAAGGCAGCAGGTCCTGATGCATTAGTAACAGAACAAATTATCGCCCTTGAAGATTATGGAATTGAAAAACTTACTGATTTAATTAATGACATTTATGAAACTGGAATAATACCAGAAGAGATGAAAAAAAACGGTATTTATCACTCTTCCTAAGAAACCTGGAGCAATAGAATGTGAATTACATAGGACCGTAAGTTTAATGAGTCATATCAAAGAATGTTGATGACAAGAGCTAAAAGTAAGATACAAGCTGAAATACGTAAAGAACAATGTGGTTTTGTGAAAGACAAAGGTACAAGAAATGTGATATCGATGTTAAGGATACTATCAGAATGAGCTATTCAAGTGCAAAGAGATTTGTTTGTTTTATCGACTACACAAAAGCATTTTATAAAGTGAAGCACAATAAATTATTTGAAATATTACAGAAAGCTCTAGATCTAGATTTGAAAGACCTCCATCTAATCAGAAATCTGTACTGGGAACAAACTGCCACTGTAAGAATAGATGGAGAAGTGAGTCAGTTTACAAAAAATCAAGAGAGGTGTTAGACAAGGGTGTGTTTTCTCCCCTGATTTATTTAATGTGTGCAGTGAAACAATATTACAAAAATAAGAGACATCTTGGGAATCAAAGTTGGCGGTGAAAACATCAGTTATTTTAGATATGCGGATGACACTGTGTTAATTGCAAGTACGGAGGAAGAACTACAAAACTTAATTGATATAATTGTTGAAGAAAGTGCAAAAATGGGTCTATCAATTGCAAAAAGATATGGTGATATCCAAAAAGAAGGAGAATCCTATCTGCAGGCTGAGAATAAATGGGGAAGACATAAAACAAGTAAAGAACTTTTGCTACTTAGGAAGCTGGGTGACATCAGATGGCAGGTGTGACTTGGACATCAAAAGAAGAATAGGGATAGCAAAAGACACCTTTACGAGAATGAAGAGTATACTGACCAATACTAAACTAGGCATGACAACCCACCTCAGAGCACTGAAATGTTATGTTTATCCAGTTATGTTATTTGGCTCAGAATGTTGGACAATATCTAGTAACATAAGGAAACGAATTGAAGCAGCAGAGATGTGGTTTTTGAGGAGGATGCAAAGAATATCATGGACAAAACGAATATCTAACAACGATGTGATGAGCAGAACAAACACAAAACGAGAAATAATGTATGAGATCATGAAAAGGCAATGTAACTTCATTGGACATGTGATTGGGAAAGAGGAGTTAGAATGCACAGTAATTATGGGCAAGATTGAAGGGAAGAAAGCAAGAGGAAGACAAAGACAAATGATGATGGAGACAGCAGCCAGAGAACTGGAAATGAATACCAATGAATTGATCCACTTGACCCGAAACAGGAGTGTGTGGGCCATGGCAGTCAAAGCTCAAACTGGGCATGGAACCTGATGATGATGATGATTTATTTTGAAACTAATGGCACTGTGATCACTTGGATGCAAAGTGTTCCCCGACTCGAACTTCTGTCATCTGCTCTGTCTCACTCTCTAATAGCAGATCAAGTATTGTATACTCTCATTGGGACTTCTACGTACTGATCAAGGAAATGTTCCTCATCACACTTGACAAATTCTACCCCATCTAGTTGGCCGGCTGGTGGCGCAATGGCATCAGCGCCAGACTCCGGAGCGAAGGCTCCCGAGTTCGAATCCACGTCGGGCTACCCCCTGAGCACGCTTTCCATCCGTGCCGGGTTCAGCGTCGAGCTAGCCACTCGGCCTCATAAAAGAAAAAGGGTTGAGTCAGGAACGTTCATATCGTGACCCGGTTAATCCGAAAGGAGACCAATCCTGACACCACACACCAGACAAGAATGGCTGACTGCCTGATGCGACACGCTGAAAAAAATCCCATCTAGTCCTTTTACAGTATAGGAGTCCCAATCAATATGTGGCAAGTTAAAATCACCTCCTATAACAACGTTATGTACCGTATCTTGGAACAGTCTGATCCCTGCAAGGTTGTCCCCTCAATCCCTGGGACTGTTTGGAGCCTCAATAAGACCAGAAGCCATAGGAGCAGAATTAGGCCATTTGGCCCATCGAGTCTGCTCCACCATTCAATCACGGCGATCCTTTTTTTTCTCCTGCTCAGCCCCATTTTACCGGCCTTCTCCCCCTATCCTTTAATGCCATGTTTAATCAATAACCTAGCAATCTCTGACTTAAATACATCCAACAACCTGGCCTCCACAGCTGCATGTGGCAACAAATTCCCAGATTCACCACCCTCTGGCTAAAGAAATTTCTCCGTATCTCTGTTGTAAATGGATACCCCTCTATCCTGAAGCTGTGCCCTCTTGTCCTAGACTCCCCCACCATGGGAAACATCCTTTCCACATCTACTCTGTCTCGGCCTTTCAACATTTGAAAGGTTTCAATGAGATTCCCCCCCTCATTCTTCTAAATTCTAGTCAGTATAGACCCAGAACCATTAAATGTTCCTCGTATGATATCCCTTTCATTCCTGGAATTATCCTTGTGAACTTCCTCTGGACCCTCTCCAATGCCAGCACATCCTTTCTCAGATGAGGAGCCCAAAAATTGATCACAATACTCAAGGTGAGGCCTCACCAGTGCCCTACAAACCCTCAGCATCACATCCCTGCTCTTGTATTCTAGACTTCTTGAAACGAATGCTAACATTGCATTTGCCTTCCTCACCACCGACTCGACCTGCAAGTTAACCTTTAGGGTGTTCTGCACAAGGACTCCCAAGTCCCTTTGCATCTCAGATTTTTGGATTTCCTCCCTGTTCAGAAAATAGTCCGCACATTTACTTCTACTACCACAGTGCACGACCATGCATTTTCCAACATTGTATTTCATTTGCCACACCTGGGGACAACATGAAGGGCTGGTTCAACTCGGAGGATTCTGGCCAGCTGTGTTGGGGGTGCTGGGGTTTATTTTTGTTCAGGGCGGTGGGAGCAGCTGAGGATTGTCACAGCCAACCAGTAGGGAGGGTTGGGGGGTGTCTCCAGCTTTTGACAGGTGACCTGACTATGCCACAACCTAGCATACCCAGGGTGCAAGAGGGAGGAACTCCTGGATAAACCAAGGGTACGTGGCCTAGACTGGTGCCACCCACCTCCTACATCCCAGTGCGTATCAGTCAATGAACCACACCACCCACCCCCCCCCACCGTCTCTCTCACTGATGTCAATGTGAAGAGAGGCCATTTGGCCCATCAGGTCGCAGCGCAGTCCCATTCAAACAGCCAGCATAATCAAAGACCCCACCCACCCCGAACATTCCCTCTCCTCCCCTTTCCTATCAGCAGAAAGTACGTACCGACTGAAGGGCAGGTTCTACCCCACTGTCTGAACAGTTCCCTGGTACGCTAAGATGGACTCCACCTCACAATCCACCTCTTCTGATCCGCACCTTATTGCCTGCCTGCACTGCACTCTTTCTGTAACTGTTACACTTTATTCTGCATTGTTGTTTTCCCTTGCTCTGCCTCAATGATCTGATCTGCGTGCGAGACAATCCTTTCACTGCATCTCTGTACGTCTGACAGTAATAATTCCAATCCTCCTCTCTTACACATGTCCAACAACACCTTTTCACTTTCATCTACGCAGAAGTTTAATGAGCATGTCTTTCCGACGTGGGGGGAAACCGGAGTATGCAAGGGAAGCCCACGTGGTCACAGGGAGAACGTGCGGACAGACAGGATTGATTCCCAGCAACGTTCCTACCGTAGAGGGTTGTAAACTCAACTGGCTCCATCACGGCCACTAGCCTCTCCAGCATCCAGCACCTACCAAAGGCGATGCCTCGAAGAGCAGGAATCCATCACTAAGGATCCCCATCCGCCAGGACATGCCCTCTTCTCATCACTAGCATCAGGGAGGAGTTACAGGAGTGCGGAGACTCACACTCAGCGATTCAGGAACAGCTTCTTCCTCTCCGCCATCCCATCTCTGAGCCCATGACCACCTCACTATCTCACTCTCATACTGTAACTTGCAGTACTTTTTATAAACACGAGAGATTCTGCAGACGCTGGAAATCCAGACCACCACATACAAAATGCTGGAGGAACTCAGCAGGTCGGGCAGCGTCTGTGGAGGGAAAATAAACATCTCGAGCCAAGACCCTTCGTCAGGGTGGGAAAGGAAGGGGGAAGAGGCCAGAATAAGGTCGTGGAGGAAGGAGAAGGCGGACAAGCTAGAACGTGATAGGTGAAGTCAGGCGGGGGGGGAGGGGCTTGAAGTAAGAAGCTGGGATGTGACAGGTGGAAAAGCTAAAGGGCTGAAGAAGAAGGAATCTGATAGGAGAGGAGGGTAGAGAGGAGAGGGACCGGGGGAGGTGATAGCTAGGTAAGGAGAAGAGGCAAGATGAAGGCCAGAGTCGGGAACTGAAGAAGAGGGGAGGGGGAGGGAAAAGATTACCAGAGGTTAGAGAAATCAATGTTCACGCTGGAGGCTACCTGGACGGGAAAATGAGGTGTTGCTCCTCCAACGTGACAGCGGCATCATCTTGGCAGAAAAGGAGGCCATGGACATGGGTATTGGAATTGAAGTGGTGATTATTTTTTTTAAGTCTTGTACTCTACTGTTGCCACAAACAACAAATTTCACAGCATATATCAATGATAATAAACCTGATTTTGATACACCACTCTATACTCAGGGCTGGGGGTGCCCCAAGCCAAAGAAGAAAGGGAATGAGTGTTGTATTCCCTCCTCTCCCGGAGATACCCACTCCCCTCTCCGTCAGAAACACTGAGGAAGCCAAGACTCTTTCCCGGCCTGGCCCGGGACACGTGGACATCTCACCCCGAATGAAATCCTTCAGGCAGAAGATCCTGGTCGTCACATCGCGGTTGAGTTTCTGGGACTCATCGTTGGTGCCGACGTCCCCGTTAGCCCAGAAGACCTGGCATTTGCCCAGCCGTTTGGCCAGCAGATCGCCAGCCCGGTGCCAGAGCAGCACACCACCCTCCATGTTGGTCAGCAGGCGGACAGTGAAGTCCTTCTGCTTGTAATCAGAAATGTCATCCGTGCCCGGGAACTTGATCTGCTGCAAGTGAGCAAAACTCTCATCCTCCTGCTGGAAGTACAGGCGGCAGCCAACGCTGTTGGTGACCGTGGTCTGGAGGACCTGCTTGCCTCTGTAATAGATAGTGATGTCCAGGTCACTGGGGACTGCAACAAGAGGGAGAGAGGAAACACTTTATTGCCAGTACGTGAAACGGACCAGACCAGAATTGACTGTGGTTCAATGCCAAGCAAAAAACACAGGGCAATACTGTAACAACACAATAGCAACCAACAATATCCAAAATAATAATACAAACAGCCATGAGGCATCGATAATTAGCACAATTGTCAATAATCAGACTTAAATAAATGTGCACTATGAAGAAACTCAATAATAATCAACAGGCGAAGGACAGCAGGAAAGACTATTTAACGGATGCCCTGCAGGGACCGTGAATGGATGCTATTTAACGGATGCCCTGCAGGGACCGTGAATGGATGCTATTTAACGGATGCTCTTCAGGGACCGTTAGGATATTACACCTAAATGGGTTTTGTTGAGAAACTGGACAGCTACAGGAAAGGAGCTTCAGAGGTGACGTATAGTCCTGGCGGTGATGCATCTCCCGGACGGTGATCTGGTGAATAGGTAACTGCCAAGGCTTCAGCGAGCTAAGTGGGTAAGTGGACTTCATTTTTTTTTTTCCTTGCATTTTTTTTGGAGGAATAAAGAACATGTCTGTAGGGTTAGTACTTTGCTCTGGGTGACAGATGTGGGAATTCTGGAAATCTTCCAGTCACCCAGATGGCCACATCTGCACCAGGCACACCAAGATGCAGCTCCTGAGAGACCGCGTTGGGGATCTGGAGCTGCGGCTTGATGACCTGCAGCTTATTAGGGAGAGTGAGCAGGAGATAGAGAGGAGCTACAGGGAGTTACTCACCCCAAGGCTGCAGGAGTTAGATAAGTGGGTGACTGTCAGGGACGGGATGGGAAGAGCTCAGATAGTAGAGAGCACCCCCGTGGCCATCCCCCTCAGTAATCATCATCTCGTTTTGGATGCTGTTGGGGGGGGGGGGGTGACCTGACAGAGGACGACTACGGCGATCAGGTCTCTGGCACTGAGCCTGGTTCCATGGTGCAGGAGGGAGAGAAGATGATGAGGAATGTGCTGGTTATAGGGGATTCCATAGTGAGGGGAAGAGACAGGAGGTTCTGTCAGCCAGATAGAGATACCCGCATGGTGTGTTGCCTCCCAGGTGCCAGGGTACGGGATGTCTCGGATTGGGTGCACAGTATTCTAAAGGGAGAGGGTAAACAGCCAGAAGTCTTGGTACACATTGTTACCAATGACATAGGTAGAAAAAGGGAGGAGGTCCTGAAGAGAGAATTCAGGGAATTAGGTAGGAAGGTGAAGAGCAGAACCTCTAGGGTAGTAATCTCAGGATTGCTGCCTGTGCCATGTGCTAGTGAGTGCAAGAATAGCATGATCAGGTATATTAATGCGTGGCTGAGAGACTGGTGTAGGGGACAGGACTTCAGATTCCTGGATCATTGGGGCCTCTTCTGGGGGAGGTACAACCTGTACAGAAAGGACGGGTTACACCTGAACCCAAAGGGGTCCAATATCCAAGCAGACAGGTTTAATAGACCTGTTCAGGAGGGTTTGAACTAATTTGGCAGGGGGATTAGAAATTGAGTGATAGGGCTGAGGAAGGGGATAACAGAAATGAATCAAAGATAGTGTGCAACAGAGGTGATAGAGAGGGCAAGCAGGAGATGAGGCATAATCACAGTCAATGGGATCAGTTACAGGGCAATAGAGGTGTGATGTGGTTAAAATAGAAAGCAACAAATACTGGACTGAAAGTGTTATATTTGAATGTACACAGCATAAGAAATGAAATGAATGATCTTGAAATTCAGCTACAGATTGGCCAGTACGACATTGTGGCCATCTCTGAAACTTGTCTAAAGGATGGCTGCCATTGGGAGCTGAACGTCCAAGGATATACGGTGTATCGGAAAGATAGGTTAGTAAGCAGAGGGAGTGGTGTGGCCCTGTGTATAAGAAATAATATTAAATCATTAGAAAGCGATGACATAGGATCGGAAGGTATAGAGTCTCTATGGGTTGAGTTAAGAAATGGCAAGGGTAAAAGGACCCTAATGGCAGTTGTATACAGGCCTCCAAACAGCAACCAGGATGTGGATTACAAATTACAGCAGGCGATAGAAAAGGCATGTCAGAAAGGGAATGTCATGATAATCGTTGGGGATTTTGACATGAAAGTGGATTGGGAAAACCAGGCCAGTACTGGACCTCAAGAGAGAGAATTTGTAGAATGTCTAAGGGACGGCTTTTTAGAACAGCTTGTTGTTGAGCCCAGTAGGGGATTGGTTGTGCTGGATTGGGTGTTGGGCAATGATCCGGAGGTGATAAGAGAGCTTAAGGTTAAGGAACCCTTAGGGAACAGTGATCACAATATGATCGAGTTCACATTGAAATTTGAAAAGAAGCAGCTAAATTCCAATGTGTCAGTATTTCAGTGAAATAAAGGAAATTACAATAGCATGAGAGGGGAACTGGTCAAAGTTGACTAGAAAGAAACACTAACAAAGAAAGAAACACTAGCAAAGAGGACAGCAGAGCAGCAATGGCTGGAGTTTCTGTGAAAAATGAGGGAAGTGTAAGACTATCTATTCCAAATAAGAAGACATTTTCGAATGGAAGAAGGACACTACCGTGGCTGACAAGTGAAGTCAGAGTCAAAGTGAAAACAAAAGAGAGGGCATACAAAGAAGCCAGAGCTAGTGGGAAGACAGAGGACTGGGAAGCTTTTAAAAAACTTGCAGGAGGAAACTAAGAAGGTCAGTAGGAAGGAAAAGATGAATTATGAAAGGAAGCTGGCGACTAATATCAAAGAAATTACTTAAAGCTTTTTTAAGTATATAAAGAGTAAAAGAGAGTTTGAGGATAGACAGAGGACCAATAGAAAATGACGCTGGAGATATTGTAATGAGAGACGCAGAGATGGCAGAGGAACTGAAACGCATACTTTGCATCAGTCTTCACAGTGGAGTATACCAGACATTCAAGAGTATCAGGGAAGTGAAGTTTGTGCAGTGAAAATTACAACTGAGAAGGTGCTCAGGAAGCTTAATGGTCTGAGGGTGGATAAATCTCCTGGACCTGATGAAATGCACCCTCGGGTTCTGAAGGAAGTAGCTGGAGAGATTAACATTGATCTTTCAAGAATCGATAGATTCTGCCATTGTACCGGATGACTGGAAAATTGCAAATGACACTCCGCTATCTAAGAAGGGTGGGAGGCAGCAGAAAGGAAACTATAGACCTGTTAGCCTGACATCAGTGGTTGGGAAGTTGTTGGAATCGATAGTTAGGGATGAGATTACGGAGTACCTGGAAGCACATGACAAGATAGGCCAAAGCCAGCATGGTTTCATGAAAGGAAAATCTTGCCTGACAAACCTACTGCAATTCTTTGAGGAAATTACAAGCAGGGTAGACAAAGGAGATGCAGTAGATGTGGTGTACTTGGATTTTCAGAAGGCCTTTGACAAGGTGCCACATAGGGGGCTACTTAGCAAGATAAGAGCCCATAGAATTACAGGGAAGTTACTAGCATGGGTGGAGCATTGGCTGGTCGGCAGAAAACAGAGAGTGGGAATAAAGGAATCCTATTCTGGCTGGCTGCCGGTTACCAGTGGAGTTCCACAGGGGTCGGTGTTGGGACCGCTGCTTTTTACGATGTATGTCAATGATTTGGGCTATGGGATTAATGGATTTGTGGCTAAATTTGCTGATGATACAAAGATAGGTGGAGGAGCAGGTAGAGTTGAGGAAACAGAGAGCCTGCAGAGAGACTTAAGATAGTTTAGGGGAATGGGCAAAGAAGTGGCAAATAAAATACAATGTTGGAAATTGTATGGTCATCTGCTTTGGTGGAAGAAATAAACGGCCAAACTATTACTTAGATGGGGAGAGAATTCAAATGCAGAGACGCAAAGGGACTTGGGAGTCCTTGTGCAGGATACCCTAAAGGTTAACCTTCAGGTTGAGTCGGTGTGAAGAAGGCGAATGCAATGTTGGCATTCATTTCTAGAGGTATAGAATATAAGAGCAGGGATGTGATGTTGAGGCTCTATAAGGCACTTGTGAGACTACACTTGGAGTGTTGTGTGCAGTTTTGGGTTCCTTATTTTAAAAAAGATATATCAAAATTGGAGAGATTCAGAAAAGATTCACAAGAATGATTCCAAGAATGAAAGGGTTACCGTATGGGGAACGTCTGGCAGCTCTTGCGCTGTACTCTCTGGGGGTCAGGAGAATGGGGGGTGGGGGATCTCATAGAAACATTCTAAATGTTAAAGGCCTGAAAAGATTAGATATGGCAAAGATATATAGTAGGGGATTCAAGGACAAGAGGGCACGACTTCAGGATTGAAGGACGTCTATTTAGAACAGAGATGCGGAAAAATTACTTTAGTCCGATGGTGGTAAATCTGCAGAATTTGTTGCCACGAGCAGCTGCGGAGGCTAAGTCATTGGGTGTACTTAAGGCAGAGATAGATAGGTTCTTGATTAGCCAGGGCATCAAAGGGTATGGGGTGAAAGCAGGGGAGTGGGGATGACTGGAAGAATTGGATCAGCCATGATTGAATGGCGGAGCAGACTCGATGGGCTGAATGGCCTACTTCTGCTCCTATATCTTATGGTTTTATGTTGGATGTTCATATCCTGATACACTTCACCACCACCCCTGGGTGGGATGGCTCCCGATAAAGGGTTTCAACCCAACACAAAATGTTCTCCCCACACCCCGCTCCACAGAAGCTGAGCTCCTCCCTCAGACTGTTGGTCCAGATGCCAACCCTGCTATCTCCAGTATCTCTACGGGGAGAAAGATCAGACCAGTCCACGTTCAAATTCTAAAGTGGTTAATTTTGGAGATATCATGCAAAAACCTCACAAAAGGCAACTGGGAAAAGCTCTTTGAAGATGAAGGGAAACGTGGGAGATATTTAAAGTGAGACACAGAGTTTTGGACACACATGGTCCTGTTAGAGTGAAGGGCAAGTGTGGAAGTGTTTTCAGATTGGAGATCTGTAAACAGTGCTGTGTCATGGGGGATCAGTGCCAAGCCCTCTGATGTTTCTCATATACATTAACAATCACAATAAGCACGTAGGTGATGTGGAAAGTTTGCAGGTGATGGTGTAGTCAGCAGAGAAAGTGGCTGTCTGAGATTAGAAATGGGATAGTGATCAAGTGGGAAGTGAAAAGAGGAACACCAGAAGGAATTTAACTTGGATAAGTATGGGAGCTAAACCGGGGAACAGCATGGCTCTCGGAAGGGTTGTAGAACTGAGGCACCTATGGGTATAGGTACATAGTTCCAGGTGGAAGGATAGTGAAGAGGTTTTTGATATGCGTTTCTTCTTCAGCTTTGACAGTAAGTGCAGGAATTGGGATACCATGTGAAGGTCCCAAAAATATTAGTTCGACTACATTTGGAATGTCGTCTACAGTTCTGGCCACTGAGCTCTAGAGATCCCCACCACCCAAGCCATGCTCTCTTCTCACTTCTGCCATTGGCAAGAAGGTATAGGAACCTCAGAACCAGTACCACCAGGTTCAGGACAGTCACTACCCCTCAACCATCAGGCTCTTGAAGCAGAGGGGATAATTTCACTCACCCCATCACTGAACTGTTCCCACAACCTATGGGCCACTTTCAACAACTCTTCATCTCAGATTCTCCATATTTATTGTTTATTTATTTATTACTAATTTTTCTTGTTCTTTTTGTAATTGCAGTTTGCTGTGTTTTGCACATTTGTTCGTCTGTCCTGTTGTGTGGTCTTTCACTGATTCTATTGTGCTTCTTGGATTTACTGTGAATGCCCACAAGAAAATGAATCTCAGGGTTGTATATGGTGAGATATATGTAGTTTGATTATAAACACTCTGAACTTTGTACTCCTAGTAACCCAGCTGAGGATAGGATATCATTAGGCTGGAAAGAGTGCAGAAAAGATTCACAACACACCGCCCAGACTGAAGGGCTGGAGTTACAAGGAGAGGTTTTCCAGAGTGAAGAGGGCCAAGGGGTGGCCTTAGAGGTTTATAAAATCCCTTCCTCGGGGTAGGGGAGTCTAGAGCTAGAGAGCACAGACACAAGGTGAGAATGGGAAGATTTAAAGGGGACTTGAGGGCAAGGCTTTCACTCAGAGGATGGCCCACGTATGGAATGAGCTGCCAGAGGAAGTGGTCAAGGCAGGTACAATAATAACAGTTATAATACACTTGGACACACACACACACACAGAGCAAATCTTCAGCGGGATGTGCAGCAAATTGTTATCCATACTGCAAAGGGACTGGATGAAATAGAGTTTTGTCAGATGTGTTCAGGGAAATTGCTTCATCAATAGGTAGAAGTCCCAGTGAGACAGAGTGCAATTCTGGATCTGCAACAGAAGTTTGTGTGGGGGAACACTTTTCATCCAGTGACCACAATACCATTAGTTTCAAATAAATACACAAAAAGCAGGTTGAGATTCTAAATTAGAGAAAGGTCAGTTTTGAAAGTATCAGAAAGGATCTGGCAAGTGTGGACTGGGACAGGCTGTTTTCTGGCAAAGGTGTAGTTGGAATGCAGGAGATTCACAAGAACAAACTTTTGAGAGTACAAAGCTTGTATGTGCCTTTCAGAAAAAGACCATAAGACGTAGGAATAAAAGGTAAAGACAACAAGTGTCGGGAATCTTGGTTTTCAAGAGATATTGAGGCCCTGGTTTGGAGAAAAAGAGGTGCATAGCAGGTGTAGGCAAGTAGGAACAAATGAGATGCTTATAGAGTACAAGAAATGCAAGAAAACACCTAAGAAAGAAATCAGGAGGGTTAAAAGGAGGCATGAAATTGCTTTAACAAACAAGGTGAAGGAGAATCCTCAGATATTCTACAAATATCTAAAGGTCAAAAAGAAAGCAAGGGACATATTTGCTCCTCCAGAAGACCAGAATGGCAATACATGAGTGGGGCCAAAAGAGATGGGGGAGATCTTAAATGAATTCCCTGCATCTGTATTTGCTCAGGAGAAGGACACAGAGTCAACAGAAGTGAGACAAAGCGGCAGCAACTTCATGGACCCTGCAGAGATTACAGAGGAGGTGCTGTTTGCTACCCCCGAGTTAAAACAGGGTGGACAAATCCCCAGGGCCTGACAAAGTATTCCCTCGGACCCTATGGAAGACAAGTGCAGAAATTGCCAGGGCCATTGCAGAGATATTTAAAACATACTTAGTGGAAAATGGCAGATGGAATTTAATGCAGACAAGGTGTGGCACTTTGGTAGTACCAGCCAGGGTAGATCTTATACAGAGAACAGTAGGGCACTGAGGAGTGTGAAAGAACAAAGGGATCAAGGAATACGGGTGCATAATTCACTGTAAGTGGTGTCACATATAGATAGGGTCATAAAGAAAGTCTGGGCACCTGGACTTCATAAATGAATGTATTGAGTACAGGAGATGGGACGTTATGCTGAAGTTGTATAAGATGTTGCTGAGGTCCAGTTTGGTGTATTGTGTGCAGTTTTGGTCACCTACCTACAGGAAGATGTAAACAAGCTTGAAAGAGTGCAGAGAAAATTTACAAGGGTGTTGCTGGTGTGGAGGACCTGAGTTACAAGGACAGATTGAATAGGCTAGGACTCTGTTCTTTAGAACGCAGAAGATTGAGGTGATATTTGATAGAGGTGTACAACATTATGATGGGTATAGATAGGGTAAATGCAAGCAGGCTTTTTCCACTGAGATTGGGTGGGACTACAACCAGAGGTCATGGGTTAAAGGGGAAAGATGATAAGTTTAAGGGAACATGAGGGGAACTTCTTCACTCAGAGGGTCCTGAGAGTGTGGAATGCACTGCCAGCCAGCACAAGTGGTGCATGCAAGAGGAGTTGGATAGGTACATGGATGGTAGGAGTATGGAGGTCTATGGTCCTGGTGCAGATCCACGTGAGTAGACAGTTTAAATGGTTTTCAGCATGGACTAGATGGGCCAAAGGGCTCTGAATGGGGCTAATTGTTAGGTAAATTGGTTGGCATGATTGAGTTGGGCCGAAGGGCCTGTAACTTTATTTATTTAGTGGTACAGTGTAGATCAGGCCCCTCCGACTCGACCAGCAACCCACCTATTTAATCTTGGCTCAATCACAGGACATTTAAATCACCAATTATCCTTCCAACTGGTATGTGGGAGGAAAGCAGATGTGCGCGCGCACACACACACGCACACACACAGGAACAAACTTACAGACTTGCTTACAGAGGGCACCGGAATTGAACTCTGAACTCCTACTCCTCCAGCTGTAATAGCATCACACTAGCTGCCACGCCACCGTGACACCCCACGTATAGTGGGATATGGGTCAAATGTGACCAGATATCTGGCCACTCGGACTAGCTGAGCCGAAGGACCTGTTTCTGTGCTGTGTAACATTACAACTCCATCAGGGCTGATGGTTCAGTTTAGTCGGCACGGTGACGAGTTCTACGTACGCTGAGAAGACAGATGGCCCTCTGCCCCAGAGGGTGCTCCTTGGCTTGGGGGCTGCCTGCCCACCGGAGCAGGAACCTGCAGGGGTCCGTTCTGGCTAAGGTTTGGCACCGGCTCCCATCGCTGTTCTGGAATGAAAAAGACAAACGTCAGCTGTGTGTGTTCCAGATGGTGACACTACCCCACTTCTGCCCAAAACATCCAGCTACGACCCCACCACCCACATCCAACCCTACCCCAGCCACCGACAGCATCACCCCATCCCGCTCTGGCAAGCTCCCCCCCCCAACTCCTGCCCGCAAATTTCAGCCGCCATCCTGCCCGCCAACGAACCCAGCCGCGACATCCAACCCTGCCCTGGCCACCCACAATGCCACACCCTCCCCGCTCCTGCCTGCTCGGGCTGGCTATAATCCACTCCCCAACACCATTCCAGCCAGCCACGTCTACCCCCCCCAACTAAAACCACTCCACCAGGAGACAATACCCCCTCCCTCACCCTGGCAGGAGGTGACAAGCACCCCTCCCGCTCCCATCCTAGCAGGGGATGATCTTCCCTCCCTGTGAGCGGGCAGGAAACGACAGCCCCTCCCATCCCAGCTGGAGGGTCTCCGTGTGCTGCCACCAGCAGCTGACCCCAACCATTCTGCTTGACTACTGAAGGTCAGCACGCCAAAACAGCTTCCCTGCCCTGTCTGCCTGTATCACTACATTCAGGGAACTATTTTCACGTTCAAGCTATTTGTTATCTGATTGTACGTATATACAACCAAAGATAATAAAACATTATTGAACATATTAAAATACAATATATATTAATTAAAATATATTTATCTACCTGTTCTACAACACTCCCCAGAGCCCTGCTGTTCACGTGTACATTTAACTGACTGAAATGTATCACATTCCATTGCCATCCCCTTGCCCGCTTTCCCAGCTGAGCCAGATCCTGTTGTAATCTCAGACAACCCTCTTCACTGTCCAGTACACCATGTCTGTCACCTGCAAACTTAGGTCATAGAATATTACAGCCCAGGACAGGTCCTTCGGCCCACAATGTTGTGCCAAACCAATTAAATTAGTAATCAAATGGCCAACTGAACTAATCTCTTCTGCCTACACAATGTCCAGATCCTTTCATTTTCCTCACATTCATCTACCAATCTAAAGGTCTCTAAAAAGTCTCTAACTTATCTGCTCTACCACCACCCCAGGCAGTGCATTCCAGACACCCACCACTCTGTGTAAAAAATCTCGCCACTCACATCTCCATCGAAATTACCCCCTCACCTTAAATGCATGACCTCTGTTTAGACATTTCAACCCTGGGAAAAGGATACTGTCTGTCAACTCTCATAATCTTATAAACCTCTGTCAGATCTCCCCTCAGCCTCTGACCCTCCGCAGAAACTTACTAACAAGATTAACAATGTTGTCATCCAATCACTAGTATTCTTTAGGTGACCAGAGGACCCAGCAGCGACCCGTGTCACGTGGCCTTGGTTGACCAGAGGACCCAGCAGCGACCCGTGTCACGTGGCCTTGGTTGACCAGAGGAGGCAGCAGCGACCCGTGTCACGTGGCCTTGGTTGACCAGAGGACCCAGCAGCGACCCGTGTCACGTGGCCTTGGTTGACCAGAGGAGGCAGCAGCGACCCACGTCACGTGGCCTTGGTTGACCAGAGGACCCAGCAGCGACCCGTGTCACGTGGCCTTGGTTGACCAGAGGACCCAGCAGCGACCCGTGTCACGTGGCCTTGGTTGACCAGAGGAGGCAGCAGCGACCCGTGTCACGTGGCCTTGGTTGACCAGAGGACCCAGCAGCGACCCGTGTCATGTGGCCTTGGTTGCAGGTCTCTGATCTGAATGACAACTCTCCAGTCCCAACCACTGACTGACAGAAGAGTCAAGCACAGTACAGGCCCTTCGGCCCACGACCTAGTGCTGATCTTGCCCACCACCTTTACCTTTTGGTTATCTTTCCAATTAAACGTGAGAGACACAATGTGGGTTTTCAGTCCTAACAAAGATTCTCGGCCCAAAACGTTAGCTCTTTACACCCCTCCATAGATGCTGCCTGACCTGCTGAGTTCCTCAAACATTCTGTTAGTCCATGAGGCCACAAGGCAGAGGAGCAGAATTGCTCTGCCATTCCATCATGGCTGATTTATTATCCCTTTCCACTTCATTTTCCTGCCTTCTCCCCTATCACCTTTGCCCTTACTAATCAAGAACCTGTCAACCTCCACTTTAAAAATACCCAATGACTAGGTGTCTACAGCTGTCCATGGAAATGAATTCCACAAATTCATGACCATCTGGCTAAAGAAATTCCTCATTTCTGTTCTAAATGGATTCTCTCTATTCTGAGGCTGTGCCCTCTTTTCCAAGACTGACCCAATATAGGAAACATCCTCTCCACAACCACTCTATCTAGACCTTTTGATATTCGATAAGTTTTAGTGAGATCTCCCCCCCCCCAACATTCTTCTAAACTCCAGTGAGTACAGGCCCAGAGCCATCAAATGCTCCTCATACATTAACCCTTTCATTACAGGAATCATTCCTGTGAACCTCCTCTGGACTGTCTCCAATGACAATGCAATGTTGCTGGGGATGTGGGCAGGGGTTTGAGTGGGGCAAGGATGTTTGGTGGGGTGCAGAGAGATGAGAAGGTGCAAGGGGACAGAGAGTGAGACACTCTCCACCGATGGATCCACAAATCTGGCGACCCCATTCATCTCCGACCCTCGCCCCACCACTGCCACCAGCCGTGACCTCACCTGGTAAGGAGGCATGAGGGGGGATCTGGCTGGCTGCCTCCTGAGGGGCAGCACCCAGGGGCAGGTGACTGACGCCAGGAACATCTGCAGTCTGGGTGTAGAAGTTTGGTGGGTGCCCAGTGCCAGGATCCAGCTGGTCTGCACAGGAAACACAAAGCGGATACAAGGTTACACCTACCTAGTGGGAAAGGACAAGCTGACAGAGAGCAACGCAGGTCTCCGAAATCAGACAAACGCACAGAGGCACACAGCCAAACATTCAGAAACTCACAGTCAAAGAGCATTAGAGCACCAACACAGATGCTTCGGTGAAGTGTCCAGTCCCATTGACCCACAGATCTCCACACTCCTCAAATCAGTAAACTGTCCAGTCCCATTCACCCACAGATCTCCACAATCCTCAAATCAGTAAACTGTCCGGTCCCATTCACCCACAGATCTCCACACTCCTCAAATCAGTAAACTGTCCGGTCCCATTCACCCACAGATCTCCACACTCCTCAAATCAGTAAACTATCCGGTCCCATTCACCCACAGATCTCCACACTCCTCAAATCAGTGAACTGTCCAGTCCCACTGACCCACAGGTCTCCACACTCCTCAAATCAGTAAACTGTCCAGTCCCACTGACCCACAGGTCTCCACACTCCTCAAATCAGTAAAGTGTCCGGTCCCACTGACCCACAGGTCTCCACACTCCTCAAATAAGTAAACTGTCCAGTCCCACTGACCCACAGATCTCCACACTCCTCAAATCAGTAAACTTTCCAGTCCCACTGACCCACAGATCTCCACACTCCTCAAATCAGTAAACTGTCCAGTCCCACTGACCCACAGATCTCCACACTCCTCAAATCAGTAAACTGTCCAGTCCCACTGACCCACAGATCTCCACACTCCTCAAATCAGTAAACTGTCCAGTCCCACTGACCCACAGGTCTCCACACTCCTCAAATCAGTAAACTGTCCAGTCCCACTGACCCACAGATCTCCACACTCCTCAAATCAGTAAACTGTCCAGTCCCACTGACCCACAGATCTCCACACTCCTCAAATCAGTAAACTGTCCGGTCCCACTGACCCACAGATCTCCACACTCCTCAAATCAGTAAACTGTCCAGTCCCACTGACCCACAGGTCTCCACACTCCTCAAATCAGTAAACTGTCCAGTCCCACTGACCCACAGATCTCCACACTCCTCAAATCAGTAAACTGTCCGGTCCCACTGACCCACAGATCTCCACACTCCTCAAATCAGTAAACTGTCCGGTCCCACTGACCCACAGATCTCCACACTCCTCAAATCAGTAAACTGTCCGGTCCCACTGACCCACAGATCTCCACACATCGGTGAACTTCTTAACCCGCCCCTTATTTATTTATTTATTTATTTATTTATTTATTTATTATTTCCTCCCTCCCCCCCTTTTTTTTCTCTCTCTCTGTCCCTCTCACTATAACTCCTTGCCTGCTCTCCATCCTCTGTGCTTCCCTCCCCCTTTCTTTCTCCCTAGGCCTCCCATTCCATGATCCTCTCCCTTCTCCAGCCTCATATCCCTTTTGCCAATCACCTGTCCAGCTCTTGGCTCCATCCCTCCCCCTCCTGTCTTCTCCTATCGTTTCAGATCTCCCCTCCCCCTCCCACTTTCAAATCTCTTACTATCTCTTCCTTCAGTTAGTCCTGACGAAGGGTCCACTGTACCTCTTCCTAGAGATGCTGCCTGGCCTGTTGCGTTCACCAGCAACTTTGATGTGAGTTGCTTGAATTTCCAGCACCTGCAAATTTCCTCATCTTTATACTTTGTACCCCTTTCCTGACATCTGAAAGAACATCAGACTCCCACACTGGGTAGCATATTACCGTCAGGGTGAAGGGTGAGAATTCCACCATCACTGGTCCTAATCCCTGGAACTCCTTCCCCAACAGCACCGGAAATTCCTTCCCCAGATAGAACACAGCAGATCAGAGTGGCGGCTCACCACCCCCTCCTCAGGGGCATTTGGGGAAGGGCGATAAACACTGGCCAGGCCACTGATGGATTCCACCTTCATTCTCCCTCTCTGCCTTTTGCCACTTTCATTCCAGTTCAGGTAGGATTGACCGTGGTAGCGGTCACTCACTCAGACCAGGCAGTGACACCACCGTCCCAGCCACTGTCAGCCCAGCGACCACAGACAGACTGGGCAGCTCTGGGGCTGCCGGGTGTATGCTCGATGCCTTTTCTCACTCAGCATTCAGGGAAGGAACCTCAAACAGAAACACTGGGAAAGAAAGTAAGACACAGGAGCAGAATTAGGCCATTCAACCCATCGAGTCTGCTCCTCCATTCTGACTGAAATGTATCACATTGTGCATGCGGGTCCTCCGGGTATTCCGCGGTCTCCCCACAGTCCAGCTGGAAGGTTAATTGGTCACTGTAATGGTTCTGTGATCAGGCTGGGGTTACACTGGTCAGTGACAGCCTGTTTTGAACAGCATCTCTAACTAAATAAAATGTACAAACCCTCTGCCCCAGTCACCCCCGCCCATTAACT
This sequence comes from Mobula hypostoma, assembly GCF_963921235.1. Classification (NCBI taxonomy): domain Eukaryota; kingdom Metazoa; phylum Chordata; class Chondrichthyes; order Myliobatiformes; family Myliobatidae; genus Mobula; species Mobula hypostoma. Next base: position 924,021 of record NC_086107.1, read on the forward strand.
GCTGGTGCTTTCAGCACATTTTCCATATCTGCAAGTAAAGCAAAGCAACACTTACCTTGAGGACTGTCCGACAAACTCATCAACCCAAAGTGTGGCATCACATCTTCCACAGGTTCCTGTTCAACAGGACGGCGCAGTCACCATGAAGTCTGTGCCCAACAACGCCCCCCCCCGCCCGCAACACAAGGGCAACGTACTGCTCCCCACCCCCAAAGTACCACTGTTCCCCAGACACGAGGAGGGAGAGGGCATGATGCATCATTCACTCACTCACACCGTAAACCTGGGGTCAAGATCCGATTAAACCATTGAGACCTGGGATGACGCTTATGGTGCCGGGGGGCGGGGAGGACTGAGGGAGGGCCACACTGTGAGACAGACTATGGTATGTGAGCTCTCAGGAAAAGAACTGGACTTATTTTGGGAATAAACCCTGAGGAACGGTGATGAGGACAGAGGAAGGTGTCAGAGAGAGGTGTCTAATCTTCCGCAGATTACCAACTACAGCAGTTTCTTCTTGGAGGAGGCTGCTTTGCTCAGCTTCACCAAGTCTGTGCTCAGGCTGTGGAAGCAACAGTGGCCAGTAGCTTCCGAAGTGTGTGAAGCAACTTTTACTGGGAGCTGGGACGGACTTCCTTCCCTAGCTGTTAACATCGGTAAACCCTCTAACATTTGGAGTACTGCGCCCGGGATGACCAGGCGAATAGCTTTGTGCTGAATCCTTGGACTGAGGAACACTGGACTAGCCCTGCTGCACTGGAGCCTCATCACACAGAATCCCTGCCTGTCTGGAAGAGAGTCCTATCCTTTCTCTCTTCCCAGAACTGTTCTTCGTAAGACTGATGCGTTGTGACTGAGTTAATTCAGTGGTGTTTAAGTTCTGACTGACCGGGGCTTTAACATGGCCGGCTGCAGCTCCAAAATTGTGAGACCAAGTTCCGTAGCAGGAGCCGTAGCTTCTGGTGAACGAGCTCCCGAGGAGCCACCACCTTTCACTGGTAACTCTGTGAAGTGTGGGGCAATGTGATATTGCTGCATCCCTGAGTGCTGAGTAGAAGTTGGCTCACCTGGCTGCGTCTGTGGGTGAGGATGAGAGCATTATTGGGATCGGTAAGATGCAGCAAGAGTCGCCTTTCTACCTCCTGTCCGCTGGAGAGGTGTCCCTGGCCCTGAGTAGGGGGATAACTGTGGAAGGGATCTTCATGCCAGTAGAGCCGGTGACAGGCCCTGTACAGAAAGTGGCCTTCCATAATTGCACCTTCACCTCCACCTCCACGAAGTAGACCTCCTTCCTCACCTACATTCTCTGGGTGAGGTGATACTTCACAGAAAAACAAAATGTGATATACAAGAGGGCAAAGTTCAACTCCGGAAGTCAGGAATCAGATGAATTCATCACAGCTTTGTATTCCTGTCAGACAACTGTGCATATGGAAATCTCTGAGAGATGAGCTCATTAGAGATAAGATTGTTGTTGGGCTAGTACGCACCACATTGTCAGAGACTTCAGATGCAGGTAAATCTCACACTAGAGAAAGCTAGTACTACAAGTCAAGCAGAGTGAGAATGTTTGTCAGCAACAGGCAGAATCAGGCACAAAAACGATGCCAGAAGCTGTACAAAAAGAAGGATGCAGTCAGAACGAGGTGACAGTAGAGCTCAACTCAAATAAAACAGACAAGTGAACCAAAGAGCAGGGAAAATAAAATGCCCAACTGCAGGAGATGCAGCAACTCTCCATTCCACGTAAAGAGCATTCCTCCATCCAAGGATGGATTCGCTGCACAAGGCTCAGTGACAGGAGATGTCTACAGGCCCAGGGTACTAAAAGAAGAGTACTTTACCAGCTGAGGCCGGGAGCGGTGTCCTACTCTCTAACCACTGCAAGACGAGGCTGCCTCTGACCTCAGCATTTACTTAGCTCAGGTATGTGAAAGCTTTTCTGCATCACAAAGTAAGCTGAGTGAAATTTGCATTGAGTTGAAAAAGCACCAGAATTGCAGCAAGGTCTTGCAATACTGTGTGCATGGGTGGTTCAGCTGTTTCAAAAGGAGCTCACAAACTTGGTCCTTACTGGCTTGAAAGAGACACAGTCACCATTCCTGATGGTTTGCTGCTAAAGGGCTCTGGACTCATCTTTCCTGCTTCTGTGCACACCAAAATCATCAGTCAAATCCACCAATTTCATCAAGGCATCAAAAAGTGTCGCCTAAGAGCAAGACAGTCCGTGTGGTGGCCTGGGAGATTACATGAAGCAACATGAAGCATGCAGAAAACTGCACAACAATCTTGCTGAACCTCTCTGTCCCACAGAATTCCCAGGCTTTCCATGGCGAGTTGCAGGCACAGACATTTTGCAGCTGAAAAGAGAGAAATAGCTTCTCACTGTAGACCAGCAACAGAATGTTGAGGTGTCCAAGCTGTCCCCCACATCCTCCGCATGGATATAGAGCATCTAAAAGCTGCATTCCCTCGCTATGGAATACCAGAGACACTTGTGTCAGACAAACGTCCACAACTCAGCTGCTCAGAACTCAAAGCCTTTACTCGGGACATGCCAGACAAGGTGTCCACATCTCCACAGACAAATGGAGAAGCAGAAAGCAGTGCAAACTGTTCAGAAGGCTAAAGATCCTGACAAAGCACTGCAAGCTTACCGCTCCACATCTCTTGTGAACAGCTATAGTCCATCAGAGCTGTCAATGGGCTGGAGACTGAGATCAAGCCTGCCGTTCTCCCTTCCCTTCTCCAACCTCACTGACCAGACTTAGACAAAGTGAGACATTTTGAGACAACACACGTGAGAAAATGAAGAGAATGCACAGTCTCAGACACAGACCAAAATCTTTGTCGCCGCTCAGGAGTGGTGAAGCTGTTTGGGTGTCAGACCAGTTCACCGAAGGAACAATAGTCGGGCAGCATGCACCACCATCATTTGTCACAGAACATCACGAGGTGACATCAGGTGGAACAGGCGTGCGCTCATGTGTCTTCAAAGTCTATGAAAGGTAGAGGAAGAATTAGAGTGGCCTGATGACGAGAACCACTTACCTGAGGTGGACACACTTGTTCACAAATCTTTATTCGCTCCAACACTGCCAGGAACCTACACCAGATCAGGTTGTTTATCTGTTCTGCCACAGAGATATACTCCATAGCCTGATGGCTTAGGGCAAGTGACGAAAGCGGCAGAATAATCCTCTCACTTTGCCGGTGTGTTCAGGTAGTCTATCCAGACCTCCATTAGATTCTGTGCTTTTTTAAAAAGAGTTTTAAACTTTGAAAACTTTTCACAAAATGAGACTGTTCTTGGAAAAAAAGGAATTGGTGAAAAGGAATGAAAACAAAGAGAGAGAGAGTTATAATGTCTTTTGTTTAAGTAAGGAGCTCAGGTTACATACTATGGGTGAAGTGAGCTGAATCACTCAATTTCAGTGACTAGAATTTCAATGCTGTTCTATGGACAAGGAGTATATACCTGGCTTTTCTTTTTCCCCAAGAAGGGGAGATGTAGTAGTAGTTAATATTGTTAACCCTGTGCCATTGATTTAGCCAGTCCCACATGGGAGCAGTTCACACACTGTACAAGCAAGGTTATTGATAAAGTTCAGTTCAATACCCTGCATGCTACGTGCTGGTGTGCGCTCTGCACTCTCCCTCAATGTCACTGGGGACAAGTGTGGCACAGTTGGCAAGGAGGGATGGGTTGAGGTAAAGGGCAGGAAAGCGAAGACGAAGAAGAAAAATCTCTAGGCCTCTCCGCCACATGAGGAGGAGCCAGGGCCTTCCCTTAGCCCCAGCCTGGGTGGCTCAGCAAGGGCCTGGAGAGGCTGGGAGGGAGGATCTGGTGATGAGGCCCAAGAGTTCCACCGAAATGGAGGTCAGCAGAACTCCCCACATCGGAGCTACAGAAAGGAAGAGACATGCATCTTCTGATTCCGAAGATAGGGGAAGAATATCTTCCCAGCACATCCCAGAGCTGGAGGATGGCCTCATTACTCAGGGGCCATGGAAAGAGACTTGCTCTGTGCATCCCCTGAGCTTGTAGCCTCCGGTTTGATGGATGCCCTGCCAAGCGGGCTGTCTAAGGGGGATGATTCACCCCGGGGGGAGCTGACTGCTCAGAGTCCATCTGCTGAGGAGGGGATTGATGCTGGTGAGTGGGGTTACTTGTGGCAGGGTTGTAGCCTGTGGGGGAGGTCTCACAGTACACTGACTCCTACGGTCCACAGAAAGGTCAGGTGATGAGCGGTGACTACACCACTCCACTGCGCCAGAGTTTTTACTGGGAGCTCCTGCGAGGCCTCTCCTGGTCACAGTACTCCTGCACCCACAGGGGGCAGAGCTCATGCCACAGGGAAGGTCGTTTCCCATCCTGCCACAGTGGGTGTGGAGGGTAGCTCAGGGGTGTGTGGTGGCTCCCCACTCTGCCGGACCCAAACCTCGAGATCTCCTTTGCAAGCTGGTCCCACATAGCGTGAGCTGTCTCACAGATGCCCGCCATGCCGTTCCACGATGTGTCGAGATGGTTCTCGTACGGGCTTCCGTTGCATATTTCTCACTTCAGTGCCCTCGCCTGCCGTCCGGGCACACTGTGGCAGCCTGGCTTACCATCAGGCAGTGAGGGAGGCCACCAGCGGAAGTCTGTCTGTGCAGGGGTCATTCCCCTGTACATTGGGGACCTGGGGCGGAGGGGTTTTGTACAGGGCAGTACCGTGTAATAGATTCCCGAGCAGCTTCACTGTTACTCTGTCCACCTGTCTTGTCTGTGGAAAGGAGGAGTCAATGTACCATGCCCCCATGGATGTGAGGGGTTGCAGCCCGTGTGAATATCTGAAGGGGCTGCTCCTCAAGTTCTGGCTGCACTTCAGTCCCAGGCTCCTGGTTTATGGTCACCCAGTCGGGGTGGGGTGGGGTGGGGGGTCGCTCAGAGGATGTCCTGGTAGGCTTGCTCTTAGACCTGGCCAAGATGGCCTTTCGTGGGTCCAGGCAGTGGGCTGTCCAATGCTCTGCCCCTCGTCCAGTTCTACATCTGTGCCAAGGCGGCCTCGGAGAGGGAGCATGTGATCATTTGGGTTCAATGGGGGATTTCTGAGAACGGTGGCCAAGCAGGGAATTGTGTGCATTATCGATTCCTATAGCTGTATTTTAATTTCAATTCAGTAACCGTATGGTAACCCTAAGCTTTGTATGTCTTTTGTACTTGAATATCGTTTTGCACATTTGTGAAAAGAAGGAACAGTTCTGAGGAAGGGTCGCCGCGTGGGAGGGATGGCACCCAGGAAAGTTCCGTGCTGAGGACGCGGCGGGGCAGGCCACGGAAGCGGTGAAACGGGAGTGGCAGTGGACAGGGCGGGACAGTATGTGACGAGCACCTACCTGTGCGTAGGGGTCAGGCAGCAGGTTAAAGTTAGGCTGCCCAGGCTCCGTCCCGGGGCTGAAGTACAGAATCGAGTCCAGCTCGTCATCTGTCTCTGCGGCTCCAACGCGCACCCCTGTAACGAGAACACAACGCTCACCCTGGTGCCACCACTCAGCCCAGTCAACTCTTGTCGAAGTGGTGGTGGGGGGGGGACCATACCTGAAGCCATAACCGGGTTGTGGTTCACGATACAGTAGATTTTGTGTGGATCAGAAGAATCATTTGAGTTGTCAGCCTTCTTCTTGAACGACTCGTTGCTGTTGAGGGCACATCGGAAGTTGGCTTTCCACTTGGGAGGGTCACTGGCATTCTGTCCGGTGAACTTCCCGCTGGCAATAGCCCAGTCCTGCGAAGATCAGGGAAATTCTCTGCATCCACACATCCTCAGCGTCACCCCTTTCCCCCCCACAAAACTATTAACGTTTATTTACACAAGAAATACACAAAGTACAAACATGCAGTATTGACAAGAACAAGCATAATTCAAATTAAAATTTGATTTCTACTGTCTATAAAATGGTCAGTTCCTTGGGGGACCCACTGGCCTGGAGCTCCCCCACTGTACCCACTGTGACCGCATGCTCCCTCCACCCCCCACCGTACTGGGTGCCCGTATGTGAGGGGTGCGGGCTGAAGTGTAACCAGAACCTGAGCAGAAGCCCCTTCAGACACTCAGACAGGGGCTGCAACCTCTCACACTTCGTATAAGTGCTGTAGACTGACTCCCCTCGGGCACAGGATGGACAGGTGGACAGGGTGTCAGTGAACCTGCTCAAAAACCTGTTGTACGGTACTGCCCGATGTAACACCATCCACCCCAGGTCCCCAGTGTACAGGGGAAACACATCCCGCAGTGACTTCAAATAAAACAGAGTTTTCCCGTTCAAATCCGCTACTGCAGCAATCTCCCTGACGGCCTCCAACAGTCCCTGCCACCATGGCCTTTCCGGCGACATGCCTACCAACTGAAGTAGGCACAGTACACTGTACAGTGCTCTTTAAAGTCAGTAGCTTGAACAGGTGGCTCACTACGCAGTTTGCGCACAGGACTTAGGCCGTGCCATCTTGGAACTGCACTAGGCCATGGCGCAGTTCAAACAGTACTGCTGGGGAAACAGTCGAACAGTCTACACCCACCAGAATACCAGCAAACCGTCAAAGAGAAACGGTTCAGGAACAAAACGGGGTGGGATGAGGGGGAGAGGGAGTGGGCAGGCGGGGAAATCCATGCGGTGTTAGAAGAACCCTCAGCGCCATCTGCGCGGAAGTTGCAAAAAGACGAAAGCTTTTTCCCGGCCCATCCGCTGCTCCAAAATCCTTTTCACCTAACCGCCCTGTGAACCGGAGCGGTTTTCCACCGTTACCAACGGAATAAATCTGTCTCTGCTCCTGGCAAAGTCAGACGTGAACCTTGACAAAATGCCAGCTGCATTCACCACTCAGCACCGAGCGACTTCGCCGAAACAAACTCTCCCAAAGAAACTGGTTCAGTCCACCGCCAAGCTGATACTCCACACTCTCAAAGTCCTCCGGCCGTCTCCAAGACCATTCTTTGGCAATTTTACAGCAAGTTTTCAGTTTTAGGGAGAGAGCTCCAACAGTGTGACCCTCCCTCAGTACTGCTCTTCCACACCATACATTTTTATAACTTATAACAATGTTTGTGTTTGTACTACAGTGCTGTCGCAAAACATATTGTATGATAATGATAATAAATCTGATTCTTATCCCAATTTTTCTGAAATATTGCTGTTGTACCTGCATACATCACCTGCACTGGCAGCTGGTTCCACACTCTGAGGGAAGAAGTTTCCCCTCAGGTTCCCCTTAAATATTTCACTTTTCACACCCAACCCATGACCTCTAGTTGTACCCCACCCAACCTCAGTGGAAAAAGTCTGCTTGCATTTACCCTATCTACACCCCTGATAATTTCGTATACCTCTATCAAATTTCCTCTCATTCTCCTTTGCTCCAGGAGCACAACTGATTCAATCTTTCCCTATCACTCAAGTTCCGGCAACGTCCTTGTAAAATTTCTCTGAACTCTTTCAACCTGATTTTCATCTTTCCTGTAGGGAGGTGCCCAGAACTGCACACAATACTCCAAATTAGGCCTTCTCATCTCAGCTCTCCATATTTATTGCTTACTTATTTCTTGTTGTATTTGCACAGTTCATTGTCTTTTACACATTGGTTGTTTGTCCTGTTGGGTGAGGATATACTGACATTGGAGAGGGTTCAGAGAAGATCCAGGAATGAAAGGGTTACCATATGAGGAACGTCTGGCAGCTCTTGGGCTGTATTCCCTGGAGTTCAGGAGAATGAGGGAGGATCTCACAGAAACATTCTGAAAGTTACAAGGCCTGAACAGATTACATATGGCAAAGTTATTTCCCATGGTAGGGGAGTCTAGGCCCAGACTTCAGGATTGAAGGACGTCCATTTAGAACTGATATGAAGAGAAATTACTTTAGTCGAGGGTGGTAAATCTGTGGAATTTGTTGCCACGAGAGGCTGTGGTGGCTAAGTCATTGGGTGCATTTAAGGCAGAGATAGATAGGTTCTTGATTAGCCAGGGCATCAAAGGGTATGGGGTGAAAGCAGAGGAGTGGGGATGACTGGAAGAATTGGATCAGCCCATGATTGAATGGCAGAGCAGACTCGATGGGCCGAATGGACTACTTCTGCTCCTATATCATATGGTCTTATAACCCTTCCACTCAGCTACCTGACTTCTTCATAACAACCTGTACCTGCATGTTCAACTGACAATGGCTCCAGTACAGACCTGACCAGGTCCAGGTGTGGTCGCACAGGGAGACACTATCACAGGGGTGGGGGCCTCTGCTGGTTCCCTCTGTCACTTTAAATTACTTTTTATAACACGGTTGACATTGTAAACACCTGCTGGTATTTATAACTCCGCCAAGCCCGGCTGTGGAAGGAGGAGGGTTGGACATGGGGCCAGCAAGGCCATCCTGTAAAAACCAAAAGCTATAGAAACGGCAACCAGATCTGTACTTTAACCTCTAACTACTTTTTTTAAATAATTCTCTATCATCGTTGAATATTGCTGTTTGTTGCATGTCACACCCTGACCAACACACCTCAGCAAATTCCTAATCCATGTAAATGTTTATAGGGAACAAAACTGAGCCCTGATGAAAACTTTTTCACTCAGAGCGTAGCGCATGTATGGAACGAGGCAGACACGATAGTCTAATTTAAGACAGGGCCAAGCGGGATATGGGCTGAACACAGGAAATGGGATCAAGAGGCATTATATGGGTGGACCCTGGGGTCAGCAAAGTCCAGCTGGGCCACGGGCCTGTATCATTGCTGTATTGCTCGATGTCTCTCTCATCTGTGTGAAAACATTGCTCCTCAGCTCCTCTTTTGCAGCAACAGTACAGTACGTAAAATATACAGTACTAATTACAATGATATAAAATACATATGCATATATATACTATACTGTATATAAAGACACATGCATGCTGGGTATTGTGGGGCTGGTGTCAGGTAGAAGACTAGCAGGACAGAGTATGATGGGCCAAATGGACTCCTCCGGCTCCTACAGTGCTGGGGTCAGCTTGCTCATCTTCCCTGCAGTCAGCACCTCCCACAGCCAGAACTGTAAACCTCCTGGACGGTGTAGGGGTCGATGTCACACCCTCACCCCCCATGACCAATCCTGCGGTTCTTGCAGCACTCAGATAACGTAACTGATCAATCACGCCTCCTGAAGCCCACCCACACACCCCCACCCGCGCCAGCCTGCACCACCCTCCAGCAAACCCTAAAAACCCAATGAACGCACCACACTGAAATCATCCCGACCACGCCGCCGAACATGCCACCCTGAATCCCCCCACCGAATAGTGTTCTGAAACTCTCCCCTGACCACGTCACCCTAAACCCCCCCACCGAATATAGATTTCTGAAACTCTCCCCTGACCACGTCACCCTAAACCCCCCCACCGAATATAGATTTCTGAAACTCTCCCCTGACCACGTCACCCCAAACTCCCCCACCGAATATAGTGTTCTGAAACTCTCCCCTGACCACGTCACCCTAAACCCCCCAACCGAATATAGTGTTCTGAAACTCTCCCCTGACCACGTCACCCTAAACCCCCCCACCGAATATAATGTTCTGAAACTCTCCCCTGACCACGTCACCCTAAATCCCCCACCGAATAGTGTTCTGAAACTCTCCCCTGACGTCACCCCAAACCCCCCCAACGAATAGTGTTCTGAAACTCTCCCCTGACCACGTCACCCTAAACCCCCCCACCGAATATAGTGTTCTGAAACTCTCCCCTGACCACGTCACCCTAAACCCCCCAACCGAATAGTGTTCTGAAACTCTCCCCTGACGTCACCCCAAACCCCCCCACCGAATAGTGTTCTGAAACTCTCCCCTGACGTCACCCCAAACCCCCCCACCGAATAGTGTTCTGAAACTCTCCCCTGACCACGTCACCCTAAACCCCCCCACCGAATATAGTGTTCTGAAACTCTCCCCTGACCACGTCACCCTAAACCCCCCCACCGAATATAGTGTTCTGAAACTCTCCCCTGACCACATCACCCTAAACCCCCCCACTGAATATAGTGTTCTGAAACTCTCCCCTGACCACGTCACCCTAAACCCCCCCACTGAATAGTGTTCTGAAACTCTCCCCTGACCACGTCACCCCAAACCCCCCCACCGAATAGTGTTCTGAAACTCTCCCCTGACGTCACCCCAAACCCCCCCACCGAATATAGTGTTCTGAAACTCTCCCCTGACCACGTCACCCTAAACCCCACCACCGAATATAGTGTTCTGAAACTCTCCCCTGACCACGTCACCCCAAACCCCCCCACCGAATAGTGTTCTGAAACTCTCCCCTGACCACGTCACCCTAAACCCCCCCACCGAATAGTGTTCTGAAACTTTCCCCTGACCACGTCACCCTAAACCCCCCCACCGAATATAGTGTTCTGAAACTCTCCCCTGACCACATCACCCTAAACCCCCCCACTGAATATAGTGTTCTGAAACTCTCCCCTGACCACGTCACCCTAAACCCCCCAACCGAATAGTGTTCTGAAACTCTCCCCTGACGTCACCCCAAACCCCCCCACCGAATAGTGTTCTGAAACTCTCCCCTGACGTCACCCCAAACCCCCCCACCGAATATAGTGTTCTGAAACTCTCCCCTGACCACGTCACCCTAAACCCCCCCACCGAATATAGTGTTCTGAAACTCTCCCCTGACCACGTCACCCTAAACCCCCCCACCGAATATAGTGTTCTGAAACTCTCCCCTGACCACATCACCCTAAACCCCCCCACTGAATATAGTGTAAACTCTCCCCTGACCACGTCACCCTAAACCCCCCCACTGAATAGTGTTCTGAAACTCTCCCCTGACGTCACCCCAAACCCCCCCACCGAATAGTGTTCTGAAACTCTCCCCTGACGTCACCCCAAACCCCCCCACCGAATATAGTGTTCTGAAACTCTCCCCTGACCACGTCACCCTAAACCCCCCCACCGAATATAGTGTTCTGAAACTCTCCCCTGACCACGTCACCCCAAACCCCCCCACCGAATAGTGTTCTGAAACTCTCCCCTGACCACGTCACCCTAAACCCCCCCACCGAATAGTGTTCTAAACTTTCCCCTGACCACGTCACCCTAAACCCCCCCACCGAATATAGTGTTCTGAAATTCTCCCCTGACCACATCACCCTAAACCCCCCCACTGAATATAGTGTTCTGAAACTCTCCCCTGACCACGTCACCCTAAACCCCCCCACTGAATAGTGTTCTGAAACTCTCCCCTGACCACGTCACCCTAAACCCCCCAACCGAATAGTGTTCTGAAACTCTCCCCTGACGTCACCCCAAACCCCCCCACCGAATAGTGTTCTGAAACTCTCCCCTGACCACGTCACCCTAAACCCCCCCACCGAATATAGTGTTCTGAAACTCTCCCCTGACCACGTCACCCTAAACCCCCCAACCGAATAGTGTTCTGAAACTCCCCCCTGACGTCACCCCAAACCACCCCACCGAATAGTGTTCTGAAACTCTCCCCTGACCACGTCACCCTAAACCCCCCCACCGAATATAGTGTTCTGAAACTCTCCCCTGACCACGTCACCCCAAACCCCCCCACCGAATAGTGTTCTTAAATTCTCCCCTGACGTCACCCCAAACCCCCCCACCGAATATAGTGTTCTGAAACTCTCCCCTGACCACGTCACCCTAAACCCCCCCACCGAATATAGTGTTCTGAAACTCTCCCCTGACCACGTCACCCCAAACCCCCCCACCAAATAGTGTTCTGAAACTCTCCCCTGACCACGTCACCCTAAACCCCCCCACCGAATAGTGATCTGAAACTTTCCCCTGACCACGTGACCCTAAACCCCCCCACTGAATAGTGTTCTGAAACTCTCCCCTGACCACGTCACCCTAAACCCCCCCACCGAATATAGTGTTCTGAAACTCTCCCCTGACCACGTCACCCTAAACCCCCCCACCGAATATAGTGTTCTGAAACTCTCCCCTGACCACGTCACCCCAAACCCCCCCACCGAATAGTGTTCTGAAACTCTCCCCTGACGTCACCCCAAACCCCCCCACCGAATATAGTGTTCTGAAACTCTCCCCTGACCACGTCACCCTAAACCCCACCACCGAATATAGTGTTCTGAAACTCTCCCCTGACCACGTCACCCCAAACCCCCCCACCGAATAGTGTTCTGAAACTCTCCCCTGACCACGTCACCCTAAACCCCCCCACCGAATAGTGTTCTGAAACTCTCCCCTGACCACGTCACCCTAAACCCCCCCACCGAATATAGTGTTCTGAAACTCTCCCCTGACCACATCACCCTAAACCCCCCCACTGAATATAGTGTTCTGAAACTCTCCCCTGACCACGTCACCCTAAACCCCCCAACCGAATAGTGTTCTGAAACTCTCCCCTGACGTCACCCCAAACCCCCCCACCGAATAGTGTTCTGAAACTCTCCCCTGACGTCACCCCAAACCCCCCCACCGAATATAGTGTTCTGAAACTCTCCCCTGACCACGTCACCCTAAACCCCCCCACCGAATATAGTGTTCTGAAACTCTCCCCTGACCACGTCACCCTAAACCCCCCCACCGAATATAGTGTTCTGAAACTCTCCCCTGACCACATCACCCTAAACCCCCCCACTGAATATAGTGTTCTGAAACTCTCCCCTGACCACGTCACCCTAAACCCCCCCACTGAATAGTGTTCTGAAACTCTCCCCTGACCACGTCACCCTAAACCCCCCAACCGAATAGTGTTCTGAAACTCTCCCCTGACGTCACCCCAAACCCCCCCACCGAATAGTGTTCTGAAACTCTCCCCTGACCACGTCACCCTAAACCCCCCCACCGAATATAGTGTTCTGAAACTCTCCCCTGACCACGTCACCCTAAACCCCCCAACCGAATAGTGTTCTGAAACTCTCCCCTGACGTCACCCCAAACCCCCCCACCGAATAGTGTTCTGAAACTCTCCCCTGACCACGTCACCCTAAACCCCCCCACCGAATATAGTGTTCTGAAACTCTCCCCTGACCACGTCACCCCAAACCCCCCCACCGAATAGTGTTCTTAAATTCTCCCCTGACGTCACCCCAAACCCCCCCACCGAATATAGTGTTCTGAAACTCTCCCCTGACCACGTCACCCTAAACCCCCCCACCGAATATAGTGTTCTGAAACTCTCCCCTGACCACGTCACCCCAAACCCCCCCACCGAATAGTGTTCTGAAACTCTCCCCTGACCACGTCACCCTAAACCCCCCCACCGAATAGTGATCTGAAACTTTCCCCTGACCACGTGACCCTAAACCCCCCCACTGAATAGTGTTCTGAAACTCTCCCCTGACCACGTCACCCTAAACCCCACCACCGAATATAGATTTCTGAAACTCTCCCCTGACCACGTCACCCTAAACCCCCCCACCGAATATAGTGTTCTGAAACTCTCCCCTGACCACGTCACCCTAAACCCCCCCACCGAATATAGTGTTCTGAAACTCTCCCCTGACCACGTCACCCCAAACCCCCCCACCGAATAGTGTTCTGAAACTCTCCCCTGACGTCACCCCAAACCCCCCCACCGAATATAGTGTTCTGAAACTCTCCCCTGACCACATCACCCTAAACCCCCCCACTGAATATAGTGTTCTGAAACTCTCCCCTGACCACGTCACCCTAAACCCCCCAACCGAATAGTGTTCTGAAACTCTCCCCTGACGTCACCCCAAACCCCCCCACCGAATAGTGTTCTGAAACTCTCCCCTGACGTCACCCCAAACCCCCCCACCGAATATAGTGTTCTGAAACTCTCCCCTGACCACGTCACCCTAAACCCCCCCACCGAATATAGTGTTCTGAAATTCTCCCCTGACCACATCACCCTAAACCCCCCCACCGAATAGTGTTCTGAAACTCTCCCCTGACCACGTCACCCTAAACCCCCCCACCGAATATAGTGTTCTGAAATTCTCCCCTGACCACATCACCCTAAACCCCCCCACTGAATATAGTGTTCTGAAACTCTCCCCTGACCACGTCACCCTAAACCCCCCCACTGAATAGTGTTCTGAAACTCTCCCCTGACCACGTCACCCTAAACCCCCCAACCGAATAGTGTTCTGAAACTCTCCCCTGACGTCACCCCAAACCCCCCCACCGAATAGTGTTCTGAAACTCTCCCCTGACCACGTCACCCTAAACCCCCCCACCGAATATAGTGTTCTGAAACTCTCCCCTGACCACGTCACCCTAAACCCCCCAACCGAATAGTGTTCTGAAACACTCCCCTGACGTCACCCCAAACCCCCCCACCGAATAGTGTTCTGAAACTCTCCCCTGACCACGTCACCCTAAACCCCCCCACCGAATATAGTGTTCTGAAACTCTCCCCTGACCACGTCACCCCAAACCCCCCCACCGAATAGTGTTCTTAAATTCTCCCCTGACGTCACCCCAAACCCCCCCACCGAATATAGTGTTCTGAAACTCTCCCCTGACCACGTCACCCTAAACCCCCCCACCGAATATAGTGTTCTGAAACTCTCCCCTGACCACGTCACCCCAAACCCCCCCACCGAATAGTGTTCTGAAACTCTCCCCTGACCACGTCACCCTAAACCCCCCCACCGAATAGTGATCTGAAACTTTCCCCTGACCACGTGACCCTAAACCCCCCCACTGAATAGTGTTCTGAAACTCTCCCCTGACCACGTCACCCTAAACCCCCCCACCGAATATAGTGTTCTGAAACTCTCCCCTGACCACGTCACCCTAAACCCCCCCACCGAATATAGTGTTCTGAAACTCTCCCCTGACCACGTCACCCCAAACCCCCCCACCGAATAGTGTTCTGAAACTCTCCCCTGACGTCACCCCAAACCCCCCCACCGAATATAGTGTTCTGAAACTCTCCCCTGACCACGTCACCCTAAACCCCACCACCGAATATAGTGTTCTGAAACTCTCCCCTGACCACGTCACCCCAAACCCCCCCACCGAATAGTGTTCTGAAACTCTCCCCTGACCACGTCACCCTAAACCCCCCCACCGAATAGTGTTCTGAAACTTTCCCCTGACCACGTCACCCTAAACCCCCCCACCGAATATAGTGTTCTGAAACTCTCCCCTGACCACATCACCCTAAACCCCCCCACTGAATATAGTGTTCTGAAACTCTCCCCTGACCACGTCACCCTAAACCCCCCAACCGAATAGTGTTCTGAAACTCTCCCCTGACGTCACCCCAAACCCCCCCACCGAATAGTGTTCTGAAACTCTCCCCTGACGTCACCCCAAACCCCCCCACCGAATATAGTGTTCTGAAACTCTCCCCTGACCACGTCACCCTAAACCCCCCCACCGAATATAGTGTTCTGAAACTCTCCCCTGACCACGTCACCCTAAACCCCCCCACCGAATATAGTGTTCTGAAACTCTCCCCTGACCACGTCACCCCAAACCCCCCCACCGAATAGTGTTCTGAAACTCTCCCCTGACCACGTCACCCTAAACCCCCCCACCGAATAGTGTTCTGAAACTTTCCCCTGACCACGTCACCCTAAACCCCCCCACCGAATATAGTGTTCTGAAATTCTCCCCTGACCACATCACCCTAAACCCCCCCACTGAATATAGTGTTCTGAAACTCTCCCCTGACCACGTCACCCTAAACCCCCCCACTGAATAGTGTTCTGAAACTCTCCCCTGACCACGTCACCCTAAACCCCCCAACCGAATAGTGTTCTGAAACTCTCCCCTGACGTCACCCCAAACCCCCCCACCGAATAGTGTTCTGACACTCTCCCCTGACCACGTCACCCTAAACCCCCCCACCGAATATAGTGTTCTGAAACTCTCCCCTGACCACGTCACCCTAAACCCCCCAACCGAATAGTGTTCTGAAACTCTCCCCTGACGTCACCCCAAACCCCCCCACCGAATAGTGTTCTGAAACTCTCCCCTGACCACGTCACCCTAAACCCCCCCACCGAATATAGTGTTCTGAAACTCTCCCCTGACCACGTCACCCCAAACCCCCCCACCGAATAGTGTTCTTAAATTCTCCCCTGACGTCACCCCAAACCCCCCCACCGAATATAGTGTTCTGAAACTCTCCCCTGACCACGTCACCCTAAACCCCCCCACCGAATATAGTGTTCTGAAACTCTCCCCTGACCACGTCACCCCAAACCCCCCCACCGAATAGTGTTCTGAAACTCTCCCCTGACCACGTCACCCTAAACCCCCCCACCGAATAGTGATCTGAAACTTTCCCCTGACCACGTGACCCTAAACCCCCCCACTGAATAGTGTTCTGAAACTCTCCCCTGACCACGTCACCCTAAACCCCCCCACCGAATATAGTGTTCTGAAACTCTCCCCTGACCACGTCACCCTAAACCCCCCCACCGAATATAGTGTTCTGAAACTCTCCCCTGACCACGTCACCCCAAACCCCCCCACCGAATATAGTGTTCTGAAACTCTCCCCTGACCACGTCACCCCAAACCCCCCCACCGAATATAGTGTTCTGAAACTCTCCCCTGACCACGTCACCCTAAACCCCCCCACCGAATATAGTGTTCTGAAACTCTCCCCTGACCACATCACCCTAAACCCCCCCACTGAATATAGTGTTCTGAAACTCTCCCCTGACCACGTCACCCTAAACCCCCCCACTGAATAGTGTTCTGAAACTCTCCCCTGACCACGTCACCCCAAACCCCCCCACCGAATAGTGTTCTGAAACTCTCCCCTGACCACGTCACCCTAAACCCCCCCACCGAATATAGTGTTCTGAAACTCTCCCCTGACCACGTCACCCCAAACTCCCCCACCGAATATAGTGTTCTGAAACTCTCCCCTGACCACGTCACCCTAAACCCCCCAACCGAATATAGTGTTCTGAAACTCTCCCCTGACCACGTCACCCTAAACCCCCCCACCGAATATAATGTTCTGAAACTCTCCCCTGACCACGTCACCCTAAACCCCCCCACCGAATAGTGTTCTGAAACTCTCCCCAGACGTCACCCCACACCCCCCCACCGAATAGTGTTCTGAAACTCTCCCCTGACCACGTCACCCTAAACCCCCCCACCGAATATAGTGTTCTGAAACTCTCCCCTGACCACGTCACCCTAAACCCCCCCACCAAATATAGTGTTCTGAAACTCTCCCCTGACCACGTCACCCCAAACCCCCCCACCGAATAGTGTTCTGAAACTCTTCCCTGACGTCACCCCAAACCCCCCCACCGAATATAGTGTTCTGAAACTCTCCCTGACCACGTCACCCTAAACCCCCCCACCGAATATAGTGTTCTGAAACTCTCCCCTGACCACGTCACCCTAAACCCCCCCACCGAATAGTGATCTGAAACTTTCCCCTGACCACGTGACCCTAAACCCCCCCACTGAATAGTGTTCTGAAACTCTCCCCTGACCACGTCACCCTAAACCCCCCCACCGAATATAGTGTTCTGAAACTCTCCCCTGACCACGTCACCCTAAACCCCCCCACCGAATATAGTGTTCTGAAACTCTCCCCTGACCACGTCACCCCAAACCCCCCCACCGAATATAGTGTTCTGAAACTCTCCCCTGACCACGTCACCCTAAACCCCCCCCACCGAATAGTGTTCTGAAACTCTCCCCTGACCACGCCACCCTAAACCCCCCCACCGAATATAGTGTTCTGAAACTCTCCCCTGACCACGTCACCCTAAACCCCCCAACCGAATAGTGTTCTGAAACTCTCCCCTGACGTCACCCCAAACCCCCCCACCGAATAGTGTTCTGAAACTCTCCCCTGACCACGTCACCCTAAACCCCCCCCACCGAATATAGTGTTCTGAAACTCTCCCCTGACCACGTCACCCTAAACCCCCCAACCGAATAGTGTTCTGAAACTCTCCCCTGACCACGTCACCCTAAACCCCCCCACCGAATATAGTGTTCTGAAACTCTCCCCTGACCACGTCACCCTAAACCCCCCAACCGAATAGTGTTCTGAAACTCTCCCCTGACCACGTCACCCTAAACCCCCTCACCGAATAGTGTTCTGAAACTCTCCCCTGACGTCACCCCAAACCCACCCACCGAATACAATGTTCTGAAACTCTCCCCTGACCACGTCATCCTAAACCCCCCCCACCGAATATAGTGTTCTGAAACTCTCCCCTGACCACATCACCCTAAACCCCCCAACCGAATAGTGTTCTGAAACTCTCCCTTGACGTCACCCCAAACCCACCCACCGAATACAATGTTCTGAAACTCTCCCCTGACCACGTCACCCCAAACCCCCCCCACCGAATAGTGTTCTGAAACTCTCCCCTGACCACGTCACCCCAAACCCCCCCACCGAATATTCTGAAACTCTCCCCGACCACGTCACCCCAAACCCCCCCACCGAATACAATGTTCTGAAACTCTCCCCTGACCACGTCACCCTAAACCCCCCCACCGAATAGTGTTCTGAAACTCTCCCCTGACCACGTCACCCCAAACCCCCCCACCAAACGCAGCACCCCAAAACCCCCTCCACCCAACGCACCGTCCCGAACCCCCCCCACCAAACACACAGCCCTGAAACCCCCCCCACCGAACGTACCGTCCCAAACCCCCCCCACCGAACACACCGTCCCGAACCCCCACATTGAACGCACTGTCCCAAACCCCCCTCACCGAACGCACCGTCCCAAACTCCCCACACACTGAATGCACCATCCCAAACCCCCCCTCACTGAATGTACCGTCCCAAACCCCCCCCACCGAACGCACCGTCCCGAACACCCCCACCCAAACAAGCCTCACTGAAACCCTCGCCCAAGCCATCCAAATCCTCCTCCCTATCACACCGCCCAAAACTCAGGCTGTGGCTCAGCTGCAGTTGCTGGAGATGCAAGGAGCATGGACCAAGGCAGTCTAGTCACCGGGGATAGGCCAGTCAGCTCTCACAATGCCTGCTCTTCCCACCTTCATTCCGGGGTCGATCAGCAAGCTCTTCCATCACCCAACCTTGCCACAATCTCTCACTGCCCTGTCCAGGTCCACAGACATGGTTCTCACCTGCCGTCTATAGAGTCTCACTTCCTCATTACCACCCTTTCTATGGTGGGTCCAATCCAGTTTCTGGTAACTGTGACCCCCGTCCGGAGATACTGGTGGAGCAGTCACCCTGTGCTGGGAATGTCAATGGTATGGAAAAGCTTGGAGATATGGGAAGGCAGCGAATGAAAAGCAGAGAGCAGGATTGGTGATGGGGTCAGAGCGCAGATACACTGAATGAGCTCCCTCTACCCGGCACCCCTCCCTCCCTCAAACCAGCAGCTTGTCAAAACTGCCCAACCCATCACCAGCAATGGCCTATCTGCCCTCAAGGACATAAACGCAGTTCGAGTCACAGAGCAATATACCACAGCTTCAGACCCTTTGGCCCAACCAGTCCCGACTGACCATTGTGCCAAGCTACTTCCAACTTCCTGTGTTCAGCCCATATCCGTCCAATCCCTACCCCTCCAAGTTCTCCGAAACAAGCTCGTTCCATACACTCACCATCTCACTGTGTGAAAAGTTGCCCCTCAGGTTCGCTTTAAATCTTTCCCACACATCTCAAATCTGTGTTTCCTAGGTTTGGACAACACTTCTTGGGGAATAGACTGTTACCATCCTCCTCACTGATACATCTTATAACTTTAAACACTTCTCTAAGGTCGTCCTCCATTCTCCCACGTTCCAGGGAATAAAGACCCTAACCCTAGCCTGGCCAACCTCTCCCTGTAACTCAGGCCCTTGAGTCCTGGCAACATCCTCATAAACCTTCTCCACGCTCTTTTCAGTTTAACCACATCCTTCCAACAACAGGGTGACAACAACTGTGCAAACTCCAAGTGAAACCACATCAGTGACGAGTACAACAGCAGCATAATGTCCCAGATCCTAGACTCAGCACCTGGCTGATGAAGGTCAATGTGCTAAACGCCTACTCCCCACCTGACTACCTGCGGCAAACATAAGAAAATCTGCAGATGCTGTAAATCCAGAGCAACACACACAAAACGCTGGAGGAACTCAGTAGGTCAGGTAGCATCTACAGACAAGAGCAAACAGTTGACCTTTCGGGCTGAGATCCTTCGTCAGGACCAGCTGTGACACTGCTGTCAATGAACTATGCTCCTCTCTTTATAAAACTCTAGTCAGACCATTTGCATCCACTTCTGGTCACCCCATTATAGGCAGGATGTTGAGCTTTGGAGAGGGTGCAGAAGAGGTTGACTAGGATGCTGCCTGGTTTAGAGGGCATGTGCTATCATGAGAGACTGGACAAATGTGGGTTGTTTTCTCAGAAGGGTTGGAGACTGAGGGGAGATCCAATAGGGGTTTATAAGATTATGAGAGGCATAGACAGAGTAGACAGCATCTTTTTCCCAGAGTTGAAATGCCTAATACCAGAGGTCATGCATTTAATGTGAGAGGGGGGAAGTTCAAAGGAGATGTGAGGGGCAAGTTTAATTATACAGAGAGTGGTGGATGGCTGGAACGCACATCCTGGGGTAGTGGTGGAGGCAAGAACATTAAAGACTTTTAAGAGACATTTAGACAGATACATGAATGTGGAGGAAATGGAGGGTTCTGGGCATTGTGTAGGCAGAAGTTGGCCACACAACATTTTGGGCCAAAAGACCTGCCCGTGTGCTGCACTGTTCTATGACCTACGCCCATTGCATCCCCTCCTGCCTGTTCTACGCAGCCTTGACTTTCCAAAAGGCATCTTCTCCTTTGTGCCACAGGCTTGGAGAGGAAGTGCGCTCATTCTTGGGACAAGCACCAGGCACTTGAACTGCACTGGGGAAAATCAACTCATGACACCAGCAACAAACAAACATGCCTCGGCTTGGGGACTTGCGCTGAGAGATAGAGATAGAAACAGAAAATACTGCCTACCTCAGTGGATGCAAGAGTGTCTCGAGGGAAAGGAAGTTTGCTAAGGCGACCAACTTCTCTGCATCAGAATGGGAAAGTTTAGAAATAAACCAACTTAAATTGCATGGAACATAGAACAGTACAGGAACAGGCCCTTCTGCACAATGTTGTGCCGAATCAATTAAATTAGTAATCAAATGGCCAACTAAACTATATCCTGCTATTTCCCTCACATTCAAGAGTCTATCTAAACCTCTTAGAAGTCTCCAATGTATCTGTCTCTACCACCATCCCAGGCTCCCACCACTCTGTGTAAAAAACACATCTCCTCTGAAATTACCCTCTTTCACCTTAACTACACGTCCTCTGGTATTAGACATTTCAACCATGGAAACTGATACTGTGTCTACTCTGTCTGTGCCTCTCCTAATCTGATAAACCGGGCAGTATCTGTGGGCTCCCCACAAAAGGTATGATCGTCCTTGGGGGTGCCCCAGGCTGGAGGGAGGGAGAGCCAGCAAGGGGAACATTGGACATTCTCCTAGTCCAGGTGTAACCAGCCCTCCTCCTCCCTACCTTGAAGATGCGGTAGTCGTGCTCAGACAGGTCGTGACGGGACGCATGTTTCCAGGGTATGCGGAACATGTTCCTCTCCTCGTTAATCCAGCAAAGACCCTGGTAGCGGCCACTGTCGATCTGCGCAATCAGCCATGGTCGCAACTGCGGCTTCTGTTGGCTCATCCTGGGGATGGGGGGGGGTGAGGGGAGAGTGGGGGGGAGAGGGGTGAGGGGAGAGTGGGGGGAGAGGGGTGAGGGGAGAGTGGGGGGGAGAGGGGTGAGGGGAGAGTGGGGGGGAGAGGGGTGAGGGGAGAGTGGGGGGAGAGGGGTGAGGGTAGAGTGAGGGGGAGAGGGGTGAGGGGAGAGTGGGGGGGAGAGGGGTGAGGGGGAGAGTGGGGGGGAGAGGGGTGAGGGGTAGAGTGGGGGGGAGAGGGGTGAGGGGTAGAGTGGGGGGGAGAGGGGTGAGGGGAGAGTGGGGGGGAGAGGGGTGAGGGGTGAGGGGAGAGTGGGGGAGAGGGGTGAGGGGAGAGTGGGGGAGAGGGGTGAGGGGAGAGTGGGGGGAGAGGGGTGAGGGGAGAGTGGGGGGGAGAGGGGAGAGGGGTGAGGGGAGAGTGGGGGGGAGAGGGGAGAGGGGTGAGGGGTAGAGTGGGGGGGAGAGGGGTGAGGGGAGAGTGGGGGGGAGAGGGGTGAGGGATAGAGTGGGGGGGAGAGGGGTGAGGGGGAGAGTGGGGGGGAGAGGGGTGAGGGGAGAGAGGGGTGAGGGGAGAGAGGGGTGAGGGGAGAGAGGGGTGAGGGGAGAGAGGGGTGAGGGGAGAGTGGGGGGAGAGGGGTCAGGGGTAGAGTGGGGGGGGAAGAGGGCAGAGTCGGGGGTGGTTTGGGGAGGTGAGGACAGATACACACTTCACATGTACAAAGTCCACTGAACAAGCAATTACCGCACCTCCTCCCTCCCCTCAGGGTCTCGGACTGAAATGCTCCTACTCACAGATGCTGAGGTTCTCCAGCACTTTGTGTGTGCTGCACTGAGTTACGAGCCATGTTTCCACCACTCCTCTGCTCCCCTCGTCCTATCCACCCCTCCTCCTCCGCCCCCTCGTCCTATCCACCCCTCCTCCTCTGCTCCCTTCGTCCTATCCACCCCTCCTCCTCCGCTCCCCTCGTCCTATCCACCCCTCCTCCTCTGCTCCACTCCTCCGCTCCCCTCGTCCTATCCACCCCTCCTCCTCCACTCCCCTCGTCCTATCCACCCCTCCTCTTCCGCTCCCCTCGTCCTATCCACCCCTCCTCCTCCGCTCCCCTCGTCCTATCCACCCCTCCTCCTCCGCTCCACTCCTCCGCTCCCCTCGTCCTATCCACCCCTCCTCCTCCACTCCCCTCGTCCTATCCACCCCTCCTCTTCCGCTCCCCTCGTCCTATCCACCCCTCCTCCTCCGCTCCCCTCGTCCTATCCACCCCTCCTCCTTCGCTCCCCTCGTCACATCCACCCCTCCTCTTCCGCTCCCCTCGTCCTATCCACCCCTCCTCCTCCGCTCCCCTCGTCCTATCCACCCCTCCTCCTCCGCTCCCCTCGTCCTATCCACCCCCTCTACCTTGCTCCCCTCGTCCTATCCACCCCTCCTCCTCCCCTCCCCTCATCATATCCACCCCTCCTCCTCCGCTCCCTTCGTCCTATCCACCCCTCCTCCTCCGCTCCCTTCGTCCTATCCACCCCTCCTCCGCTCCCCGCGTCCTATCCACCCCCCTCCTCGCTCCCCTCGTCCTATCCACCCCTCCTCCTCTGCCTGGGTCCTATCCACCCCTCCTCCTCTCCCCTCATCCTATCCACCCCCTCCTCCTCCGCTCCCCTCGTCCTATCCACCCCTCCTCCTCCGCTCCCCTCGTCATATCCACCCCTCCTCCTCCGCTCCCCTCGTCATATCCACCCCTCCTCTTCCGCTCCCCTTGTCCTATCCACCCCTCCTCCTCCTCCTCTCCCCTCGTCCTATCCACCCCTCCTCCTCCGCTCCCCTCGTCCTATCCACCACTCCTCCTCCGCTCCCCTCGTCCTATCCACCCCTCCTCCTCCGCTCCCTTCGTCCTATCCACCCCTCCTCCGCTCCCCGCGTCCTATCCACCCCCTCCTCCGCTCCCTATCCACCCCTCCTCCGCTCCCCGCGTCCTATCCACCCCCTCCTCGCTCCCCTCGTCCTATCCACCCCTCCTCCTCTCCCCTCGTCCTATCCACCCCCTCCTCCTCCGCGCCCCTCGTCATATCCACCCCTCCTCCTCCTCTCCCCTCGTCCTATCCACCTCTCCTCCTCCGCTCCCCTCGTCCTATCCACCCCTCCTCCTCTGCCTGGGTCCTATCCACCCCTCCTCCTCTCCCCTCATCCTATCCACCCCCTCCTCCTCCGCTCCCCTCGTCCTATCCACCCCTCCTCCTCCGCTCCCCTCGTCATATCCACCCCTCCTCCTCCGCCCCCCTCGTCCTATCCACCCCTCCTCCTCCTCTCCCCTCGTCCTATCCACCCCTCCTCCTCCGCCCCCCTCGTCCTATCCACCCCTCCTCCTCTGCTCCCTTCGTCCTATCCACCCCTCCTCCTCCGCTCCCCTCGTCCTATCCACCCCTCCTCCTCCGCTCCACTCCTCCGCTCCCCGCGTCCTATCCAACCCCTCCTCCTCTCCCCTCGTCCTATCCACCCCTCCTCCTCTCCCCTCGTCCTATCCACCCCTCCTCCTATTCACCCCTCGTCCTATCCACCCCCTCCTCCGCTCCCCTCGTCCGATCCTCGTCCTGAACTACGTAACCCTCTCGCTACTCCCTCATTCTCCCTACCTTTGCTTCCCCATCCAGCAGAGTGTGAGCAGCTCTGTCTGCAGCCCAGCCCCGAGCGGCGGGTTTTATTCGAAAGGCGGCTCCCTCGCCTCGGTCTGCGGGCGGTGGAGATTCCTCCCCCGGCGCTCTGGGCAGCCGCGCCGCCCCTTTCCTGGAAATCACATGAGCCGGCCCACAGGCTCCGCGTCTGGTTTCTATTTCCTATCAGAGCGAAGCGTCTCCTCCAGCCCCAGGCCTGCGGGTCGAGGAGGGTAAAGGGAGCACGGGCTTCCCCCGGACAGAATCGCCCGGCCGAACGACCACCTCAGCAATAATATCGCAAGTTTACCAATCTATTTCTTCTCCAATCACACGCGTCCTGTACAACCATCCCTCCAATCACAAGCCTCCTCGAACACCCATCCTTCCAATCACACGCTTCCACTGAAATCCATCCCTCCAATCACATGCGTGATTGGAAATTTCCCCGAAACTCTGCCCTCCGAAAACAAGCGTTGCCAGACAATAGAGATTCTGCAGATGTTGGGAATCCAGAGCAACGCACACAAAATGCTGGGGAACTCAACAGGTCAGGCAGCTTCTGTGGAGGGGAAGGAGTACGAGTTGGCAGGTGATGGGGAGGGCGGGTCGCATCCCTCTAAATTACTTCCTGCTCAACTTCACCCACTCCGGGGAGCACAATTTTCTAACCAAACCCATCTGAGATCTTTATTATTAGCCGCAGAGGGAAACCCCACAACAGCAATATGGGAATTTACAGAAGGCAAAACACTGACGTTCTTCAGGTAGGTGACATCCCTATCACCTGGTCTTCTCCAGACTGGAGCCACGCGTCAACTGGCCTGGCTTCAGAAGGAATCAGAAAGATAGGGAGCTTTGCAGATGTAGGACATCTCCAGTAACAGGCACAAGATGCTGGAGGAACTAAGCAGGAACGACTGCACCTGGGGAAACGAATAAACAATCGACCTTTCGGACTGGGACCCTTCCCCACTACTGGAAAGGAAAGGAGACGAGACTGTGAGGGGAGGGGAAGGAGACAAACTAGAAGGTCGTAGGTGAAGCAAGGTGGGTAGAGGAGGAGGGATGAAGTAAACATTCTGCCTGACCTGCTGAGTTTCTCTAGCATTTTGTGTGTTACAACGCAGAATAAACTGCAAAACCTGCCAGAAAAGTTAGATGATGAAGTGCAAGACCACAACAAGGTAAATTGAGAGGCTATGACCATGAGACATAGGAACAGAATTAGACCATATGGTCCATCCAGTCTGCTCCACCATTCCATCATGGCTGATTGATAATCCCTCTCAACCCCATTCTCCTGTCATCTCCCCATAACCTCTGACACCCCGACTAATCGCGAGCCTATCATCCTGCACTTTAAAAATACTCAGCGACTTGGCCTCCATGGTGAAGTCCACAGATTCACCACCCTCTGGCTAAAGAAATTGCTCCTCATCTTCGTTCTAAATGGATATCTGTTGATTCTGAATCCTTCTGGTCCGAGTCTCCCCTGTTTGAGGAAAAAAAAATCCTCTCCACAGCCGCTCTACGTAGGCTTTCCAGTATTCAATAGGTTTTAATACATGCCCCCCCATTCGTCAAAACTCAAGTACAGTCATCAGATACTCCTCATACACTAACCCTTTCATTCCCAGAATCATTCCTGTGAACTTCCACTGGACCCTCTCTAATGTCAGCACATCTTTCCCTGGATAGGGGTCCCAAAACTGCTCACAATACTCCAAGTGTGGTCTGGCCAATGCCTTATAAAGCCCCAGCATTACATCCTTGCGTTTACGTTCTAATCCTTTCGAAATGAATGCTAACATTACATTTGCCTTCCTTACCAGCGACTCCAACTGCAAGCCAACCTTTAGGGAATCCTGCACAAGGACTCCCTTTGCATCTCATGTTCGTGAATTTTCTCCCTATTTAGAAAGTAGTCTACGCCTTTATTCGTTCTACCAAATTGCATGACCGTGCACTTCCGTACACTGTATCCCACCAGCTAGTTAGGTGGCTTTGCAGCAACAACCCTGCACTCAACGTCAGTCAGACCAAGAATTGATTGTGGACTTCAGGAAGGGGAAGTTGAGGGAACACACTCTAGTCCCCATCGAGCAATCAGAAGTGGAAGAGTGAGCAGTTCCAGGCTCCTCGATGTCAACACCTTTGAGGATCTGTCCTGGGCCCAACGTATCGATGCAGCCACAAAGAAGGTATGACAGCAGCTAAATTTCATCAGGAGTTTCAGGACATTTGGTATGTCACCAAAGACACTCACAAATTCCTACAGATGTACCGTGGAGAGCATTCTAACTGACTGCATCACCATCTGGTATGGGTGGGGTGGGGTGGGGTGGGGTGGGGGGGGCGCACTGCACAGGGTCAAAACGAGCTGTAGAAATTTGAGACTTCAGTCAGCTCCATCATACTAGTCTCCCAGTAACCAGGAGCGATGCCACAAAAAGGCAGCATTTATCATCACCCCGAGACCCGCCCTCTTCTCACTGCTGGCACCAGGGAGGACATACACGAGCCTAAAGACAGACACTCAATGATTCAGGAACAGCTTCGTTCCCTCTGCCATCCAATTTCTAAATGGACAATGAACTCTTGAACGCCCCCTCGCTACTTCTCTTTATTCCTCTTTTTTGCACTACTTTTAATTTAACTATGTTAAAAAATATATATGCTTCTTACTGTAAATTGTTATAATAGGAGCAGGATTAGGCCATTTGGCCCATCGAGTCTGCTCCACCATCTCATCATGGCTGATCCATTTTCCCTCTCAGCCCCACTCTCCTGCCTTCTCCCCATATCCCTTCATGCCCTGACCAATCAAGAATCTTATCTGCCTTTGCCTTAAATATGCTTAAAGACTTGGCCTCCACAGCTGCCTGTAACAATGAATTCCACCGATTCACCACTCCCTGGCTAAAGAAATTCCTTCCCTTCTCCAGTTTAAAAAGGACGCCCCTCCATTCTGAAGCTGTGTCCTCTGGTCGCAGATTTTCCCACGATAGGAAACATTCTCTCCACATCCACTCATCAAGGCCTTTCACCATTTGATAAGCTTCAATAAAGTCAATAGACAGTAGGTGCAGGAGTAGGCCATTCAGCCCTCCAAGCCAGCACCACCATTCACTGTGATCATGGCTGATCATCCACAATCAGTACCCTATTCCTGCCTTCTCCCCATATCCCTTGATTCCACTATCTTTAAGAGTTCTATCTAACTCTTTCTTGAAGGCATCCAGAGAATTGGCCTCCACTGCCTTCTGGGGCAGAGCATTCCACAGATCCACAACTCTCTGGGTGAAAAAGTTTTTCCTCAACTCCGTTCTAAATGGCCTACTCCTTTTTCTCAAATTGTGGCCTCTGGTTCTGGACTCCCCCAACACTAGGAACATGTTTCCTGCCTCTAACGTGTCCAATCCCTTAATAATCTTATATGTTTCAATAAGATCCCCTCTCAGCCTTCTAAATTCCAGTGTATACAAGCCCAGTCGCTCCAGTCTTTCAACACATGACAGTCCCGCTATCCCGGGAATTAACCTTGTGAACCTCCGCTGTACTCCCTCAATAGCAAGAATGTCCTTCCTCAAATTTGGAGACCAAAACTGTACACAATACTCCAGGTGGGGTCTCACTAGGGCCCTGTACAACTGCAGAAGGACCTCTTTGCTCTTATACTCAACTCCCCATGTTATGAAGGCTAACATGCCATTAGCTTTCTTCACTGCCTGCTGTACCTGCATGCTTACTTTCAGTGACTGATGAACAAGGACACCCAGATCTCGTTGTACTTCCCCTTTTCCGAACATGACACCATTCAGATAGTAATCTGCCTTCCTGTACTTGCCACCAAAGTGGATAACCTCACATTTATCCACATTAAACTGCATCTGCCATGCATCTGCCCACTCACCCAGCCTGTCCAAGTCACCCTGCATTTTCATAACATCCTCTTCACATTTCACATTGTCACCCAGCTTTGTGACATCTGCAAATTTGCTAACGTTACTTTTAATCTCTTCATCTAAATCATTAATGTATATTGTAAATAGCTGCGGTCCCTCTCATTGTTCTGAATTCCAGTGAATACAGGCCCAGAGCCATCAAACACTCTTCATATGACAAGCCTTTCTATCCTGGAATCATTTTTGTGAAACTCCTTTGAACTCTCTCCAGTGTCAGCACATCCTTTCTAATATAAGGGGCCCGAAAATTGCTCACAATACTCCAAGTTCACAATACTGGTCTAGCCATGTAAACTACCAGAGCAGGTCAAAGGCTAGGAATCCTGTGACACGTAAATCACCTCCTGACTCCCCAAAGCCTGTCCACCATCTACACGGCTCAGGTCAGGAGTGTAATGGAATACTCACCACTCACCTGGATGAGAGCAGCTCCATCAACACTCGAGAAGCTCGACACCATCCAGTACAAGGCAGCTCACTTGATTGGTACCCCTTCCAGAAGCATCCAATCCCTCCCTCCACCATCCACGGACAGTTGCAGCAGTGTGTACTATCTACAAGATGCACTGCAACAACACAGCAAAGTCCCAAAGGCAGCACCTTCCAGACCCATGACCACTACCATCTAGAAGGACGAGAACAGGAGATACCTGGGAAAACCACCACTTGGAAATCCACCCCCTCCCCCAAGTCACTCACCATCCTGACTTGGAACATGTCACTGTTCCTTCATTGTCGCTGGGTCAAAATCATGGAATTCCCTCCGTAACAGCACTGTGGGTGTACCTACACCTCAGGGACTGCAGTGGTTCAAGAAGACAGTTCATCACCACCTTCTCAAGGGCAACTAGGGATGGGCAATGAATGCTGGATTAGCTGGTGATGCCCACATCCCATAAATGAATTTTAAAAATTGAGGCTTCACCAAGTGCTTTATAAAGCCCCCTTGCTACATCCTTGCTTTTATATTCTAGTCCTCTTGAAATGAATGTTAACGTCGCATCTGCCTTCCTCACCACAGGCTCAACCTGCAAATTAACCTCTAGGGAATCCTGCACAAGGACTCCCAAGCTCATTTGCACCTCAGATTTTTGAATTTAGTTTCCATTTAGAAAATAGGCTACCCTTTTGGTTCTTCTATCAAAGTGCATAATCATACACTTCCCAACACTGTATTCCATCTGCCATTTCTTTGCCCATTCTCCTAATCTGTCTGAGTCCTACTGTAGACTCTCTACTTCCTTAAAACTACCTGCCCCTCCACCTACCTTCCACATTGGCAACAGACTTGACTTGGCATAGAAAGAATCAGTACCAACACAGACCCCTGTGGAACACCACTAGTCACCAGCAGCCAGTCCAAAAAGGCTCCCTTTATTCCCACTCTTTGCTTCCTGCCAATCAGCCACTGCTTTACCCATGCTAGAATCTTTCCTGTGATACCATGAGCTCAGGCCTTCTGAAAATCCAAATATACAACATCCACCGACTCTCCTTTGTCTATCCGCTTGTTATTTCTTCAAAAAATTCCAACAGGTTTGTCAGGTAAGATTTTCCTTTGAGGAAACTGTGCTGATTGTGGCCTATTTATCACGTGCCCTGAGCCCTTATCCTTAGCACATCTTCCCAACCACTGAAGTCAGAATAACTGGCCAAAATTTTCCTTTCTTCTGCCTCTCTCCCTTCTTGAAGAGTGGAGTGACATTAGCAATTTTCCAGTCATCAGAACCATTACAGAATCTAGTGATTCTCAAAAGATCATTACTAATACCTTTACATTCTGTTCAGTCACCTCTGTCAGAACTCTGGGTTGTACGCCATCTGGTCCAGGTGACTTATCTACCTTCAGACCTTTCAGTTTCCCAAGAACCTTCTTCCTGGTTATGGCAACTTCACACACTTCTTCCTCCTGACACCCGGAACTCGCACCACAATGCAAGTGTCTTCCACAGTGAAGACTGATGCAATATACTTATTCAGTTTGTCTGTCATTTTCTTGTCCCCCATTACCACCTCTCCAGCATCGTTTTCCAGCGGTGTGATATCCACTCTCGTCTCCCTTTTACTTTATGCATCTGAAGAAACTTCTGGTACTCTCTTTCATATTATTGGCTAGCTTACTTCGTAATTCCCTTTTTTCCTTCTTCATGACGTTTTTAGTTTCCTTCTGTTAGTTTTTAAAAGCTTCCCAGGCATCTAACTTCCCACTGATTTTTGCACTATTATATGCCTTCTCTTTGGCTTTTATGCTGGCTTTGACTTCTCTACTACATAGTAACGGGCCCTCCAACCCAACGAGCCCCCGCTGCCCAGTAACACCCATATGACCAGTTAACTCACTGTGGCAGGAAACCGGAGCAAACCCACGTGGTCTCAGGAAGAACGTACACACTCCTCACAGACGGTGGTAGAGTTGAGCTCAGGCTGCAGTGTTACGCTAACCGCTACACTGCCGTGTAACAAATATGGTTCTCTGTTACCATACAAGGAGTCCGTTCAGGAGTCCAGTAAACAGCGGGGTAGAAGCTGTACAGCAAAGTGTGTGGGACAGGTCTGCCCTGCCGGGGGTCTGGAGATAAGACCTCTTACTCGCCCAGCAGCTGCTCCGGCAATCACCATGTGGTGTTGTGTAAGATAATGTTATCTCCTGGCGGTAGGAGACACAGTTGTGTGATTAACCCTACAAGACTGTCCACCCATCCACCAGCAATAAGAGATAGCTCCAGCTTCGAGAAAAGTTACTGAAACGAACAAAAAGACGGTTGAAGATGCCTGCCCTCTCCACCACACTTTCTGCAGCCATACAGACAGACAGCTCAGATACAGGCCCTTCGGCCCAATTCCTCCATACTGACCCGATTCTCTAAACTAGTCCCTTTTGCTGACATTTGAACTATAATCTCTCTAAACTGGGCCCAACTCTCGATGGGTCAAATGGCCTAATCCTGCTTCTATGTCTTATAGTCTAAGTCAGGTCAAAGGTTACAGGAAGAAGGCAGGAGAGTGGAACTGAGAAGGAAAATAAATCAGCCATGATTGAATGGCAAAGTCAACTTGATGGGCTGAATGGCCTAATTTGCCCCATGTCTCATAGTCCTATTGTCTAAACCTTTCTTATCTATACAGTTATCTGAATTTATTTTAAATGTTGTTAGATTTCCTGCCTCAACCACTTCCTCTGGCAGCTCAATCCATACATTCGCCCCTCCAGCATGAAAAAGCTGCCCTTCTGGGTCCTGTTAAATCTCCTAAACCTGTGCTTTCTGCTTCTTCGTTCCCCAACCCTGAGGAAAGGACTGTACCTATTTCCCCTCCCTAAACCCCTCGTGATTTTATCACCTCTCCTCTGCTCCAAGGAATCAAATCCATCCCCTTACATCTGAGATTCCTGGCAAAAACCTCTCCTGCACCTTTTAGTTTAACGTCACCTTTCTTATGGCAGAGTGAGTGAACTCAGCCGTTCTGTCCAGATTCAGCCTCACCAGCGTGAATTTTATTTTTATTTAGAGATAGTGTGGCACAGGCCCTTACAGCTCAGCTATCCCAGCAACCTAATCTCAGGCCAATTCACCATCGTTCCAGATAAAACCAGAGAACAGTGTACAGTATACACCCGAAACTCTTGTTCCTCACAGACATCCCCGAAAACAGGAGTGCCCCAGAGGATGTGACAGTGAAAACGTTGGAACCCCGAAGCTCTCCCTACACCCCCTCCCACGCACACGCTGCAGCAAAGCAACGACCCTTCCCCGCCCCACTTCCACTTCCACAAAAAACCATCAGCATCCTCTACCCACCAAGCAATTATGAAGCCCCAATTTGACGTACCACAGGCTCTCTCTCTCCTCTATACAAGGAAAAAGAGGTGCCCCCTTTCACAGTGAGAGGGGAGACACGACAAAACAACTCACTGATTTACAGTGTTAAAAGTCAGTTGTGCTGCTTTTTTTCCCAAGTTCCCTGCCCGGAGAGTCAGCAGCAATCTTTCCTCCACCAACGACAGAGAGAGAGAGAAGGAGAGCACAGTTTGCCGAGTACAGAGCCTCTGATAGCTAATCCGCTGTTCATGATTTTCTGTTCTCTTCCACGATGCTTCAATCGGTCGCACTGACTTAGGATCAGCCCGATCACAGGGCCGCAAAACCTCAGAACCCCAAAGGCATGCTCGTCTTCCAGGCTGCATCCTTGGTATATCGAAAACAGCCGGCCCTAAGCCCCTGGGAATGGGTCCCACCACACAAAGAACTGAAATCTGAGTGTCAGTGTCATTCCAGGTCAGGGTCTTTAACAGAACCCATCCACCCTGAAAAGGAGCAGAGACATCAAAGGTAGAAATTATCTGTTTTTGTAGATCAACTCGAAGGAGTCACAGAGTGCCATCATGACTCTGCCTGTGCCAATTAACCTCCCAACTGGTACATCTTGGGACTGTGGGAGGAAACCAGAGCACCCAGAGGTAACCCACACATTCTATGGGGAGAACGTACAGACACCTTGTATATTGCACAAACCACTTTTTTTCACTATCCTGACTAATGAAGACCAGCATTCCAGAACCTTCTTCACCATTCTGACTCCCTGTGAGGTTCCTTTATTCTAAAACATTCCCTAGAGTGCTACCATTCATTGCGAAAGTCTTGGCCGAGTTTGACTTCGCAAAATGAAACACTTTACCCTTAACTAAACTCCCCATGGACAGTCCCAAACCCGGCTGTGAAAGGAGGAGGAACGGGTATGAACTCCCCATGGACAGTCCCAAACCCGGCTGTGAAAGGAGGAGGGTTGGGTATGAACTCCCCATGGACAGTCCCAAACCCGGCTATGAAAGGAGGAGGAACGGGTATGAACTCCCCATGGACAGTCCCAAACCCAGCTGTGAAAGGAGGAGGAACGGGTATGAACTCCCCATGGACAGTCCCAAACCCGGCTGTGAAAGGAGGAGGGTTGGGTATGAACTCCCCATGGACAGTCCCAAATCCGGCTGTGAAAGGAGGAGGGTTGGGTATGAACTCCCCATGGACAGTCCCAAACCCAGCTGTGAAAGGAGGAGAGTTGGGTATGAACTCCCCATGGACAGTCCCAAACCCGGCTGTGAAAGGAGGAGGAACGTGTATGAACTCCCCACGGACAGTCCCAAACCCGGCTGTGAAAGGAGGAGAGTTGGGTATGAACTCCCCATGGACAGTCCCAAACCCGGCTGTGAAAGGAGGAGGGTTGGGTATGAACTCCCCATGGACAGTCCCAAACCCGGCTGTGAAAGGAGGAGGGTTGGGTATGAACTCCCCATGGACAGTCCCAAACCCGGCTGTGAAAGGAGGAGGAACGTGTATGAACTCCCCACGGATAGTCCCAAACCCGGCTGTGAAAGGAGGAGAGTTGGGTATGAACTCCCCATGGACAGTCCCAAACCCGGCTGTGAAAGGAGGAGGGTTGGGTATGAACTCCCCATGGACAGTCCCAAACCCGGCTGTGAAAGGAGGAGGGTTGGGTATGAACTCCCCATGGACAGTCCCAAACCCGGCTGTGAAAGGAGGAGGAACGTGTATGAACTCCCCATGGACAGTCCCAAACCCGGCTGTGAAAGGAGGAGGAACGGGTATGAACTCCCCATGGACAGTCCCAAACCCGGCTGTGAAAGGAGGAGGGTTCAGCATGGGGCTAACAACCCCATCCTGTAAAAACCTAGCACTACAGAAATGCCAACAGAAGCTCCAAAGACCTCACCCCAGGGAGAAGAATGATCTTTGAAGGTGGGTACAGCTGAAGACAATGTGAAAGACTGACACTGGCGAGCTGCTGTTAGTGGTCTATGCCCCAGTAGTGGTGATGGGCTCTGAAGAAGAAAAAACACTTACCTTGATTGAAAGGCACTTTACATACCTTAACTCACATATCCAGTTAATCCAGATCTTCCTGTAATATTCAATATCCTTCACTGTCTAACACCATCTATTTTAATATCATTTGTCGTTAGTCTCAAATACTTACTTCTCAAATGCGGTAATTGTAGGCAGACTTTTCCAAACAGCTGATGTGTATCTGTGGCTGTCGGACCTGTTTATGCCCTCTTTTTCACATGAACGCGTTGATGGCAACTTCTACAGTATGACAACAAGACACCGGAAACAGGAGCAATAATTAACACAAACTAAGTTAAAATGTTCCCATCCTCATCGAGGACAATGCTTATCCCCAGTGCTGCTCAGCAGTCCCAAAACACCTCCAAGTTACAATCGGATGCCGTCTGTTCCTTCTCCATGATTACCCAGGCACGAACATACCCTTAGAACATAGCCCAGTCAGACCACACTTGGAGTACTGTGAGCAGTTTTGGGCATGTTATCTAAGAAAAGATGTAAACAGAAGAGATTCTGCAAATGCTGGAAATCCAGAGCGACACACACAAACTGCTGGAGGAACCCAGCAGGTCAGGCAGCATCTATGGAAATAAATAAATAGTTAACGTTTTGGGCTGAGACCCTCATGTCCTGAAGAAGTGTCTCGGCTCAAAGCGTCAACTGTTTATTCATTTCCATAGATGCTGCCTGACCTGCTGTGTTCCCTCAGCATTTGTGTGTGTTCTTAAGAAAAGATGCACAGGCATTCAGGCATTAGAGGGGGTCCAGAGGAGGTTCACGGGAATTATCCCAGGAATGAAAGGGTTAATGTATGAGGAGTGTCTGACGGCTCTGGGTCTGTACCCGCTGAAGTTTAGAGAAATGGGGGCAGGGGGAGCTCATTGAAATCTATCGAATATTAAAAGGCATTGACAGAGTGGGCGTGGAGATGATGTTTCCTATAGTGAGGAAGTCTAGGACCAGAGGCACAGCCTCAGAATGGAGGGACGTCTACTTAGAACAGAGATGAGGAGGAATTTCTATATATAGGGTGGTGACTCATGTTGGAATTCATTGCCACAGGCGGCTGTGGAGATTAAGTCATTGAGTATAGCTAAAGAAGATGTTGATTGGTTCTTGATTAGTTAGGGCATCAAAGATTATGGGGAGAAGGCTAGAGAACAGGGTTGAGAGAAATTATAAATCAGCCATGATGGAATGGTGAAGAAGACTTGAAAGGCCAAATGGCAGAACCCTCCACGACCCAACTCCAGGACCCGTGGGTAGCTAACTTGGCCAGCCCCAGAAACAAGTTTACTAGGGCATCAACCTTGTAACCCTCCCCCTCCGTACTAAATGACTAAATAGGAAGAGGGTGGGGCTAAAATGCAACCCAAAGACATGGAATAAACCTCACAGATAAGCACTTAGGGGCTCAACCTTGCACACGCTATGTGTAGGACTGATGGAGCCCAACTCTGTGTCTGACCCCGGGAGTCTGTGATGGGACGGTGTGGAGGAAGCTTCACAATGTGTTGGATAGGACGGTGTGGAGGGAGCTTCACTCTGTGTCTGACGCTGGGAGTGTGTGATGGGACGGTGTGGAGGGAGCTTCACAATGTGTCGGATGGGACGGCGTGGAGGGAGCTTCACTCTGTGTCTGACCCTGGGAGTGTGTGATGGGACGGTGTGGAGGGAGCTTCACAATGTGTCGGATGGGACGGCGTGGAGGGAGCTTCACTCTGTGTCTGACCCTGGGATGGGACAGTGTAGTATCAAAACATAAATCAAGATTCAAGATTGTTTAATGTCATTTCCAGTACACAAGTGTAAAGGAGAACAAAATAATCGTTACTCTGGATCTGATGCAACACAAAAAAAGCCACAATAAGATAAGGAACACAGTAACAAAAAACAAAATAAATATAAATATGTAGTATAGCTTATATCCAGATTGATTGTCTGTCCATAAAGTGATGCTGGGCACAGCAGTGTCTGTAGATAAGGTGCCTCTGACAGAAAATGATAAAGTAGTGGTAGTTGGGGGTGTGGAGGGGTGGGTTGGCGGGTGGAGGGGTGGGTTCGTGGGTGGAGGTATCAATCAGCATTTCTCCTTGGGGAAAGGAACTATTTTTGAGTCTGGTGGTCCTGGTGTGGTGCTAAGTGGCTTTCTCCCTGATGGGAGTGGGACAAACAGTCCATGAGCAGAGAGGTGGGATCCTACAGGATGATACTGGCCCTTTTCTGGCACCGTTCTGTATATATGTCCTCGATGGCGGGTAAGAGGTGACGGTGATGCTTTGGGCAGTTTTGACTACCCGTTGTAGAGCCCGTCTGCCGCAATGCAGTTTCCGTACCATGCAGTGATGTGGCTTGTTGGGATGTGATCGACTGCGCATCTGTAGAATGCTATGAGTATAGATATGCAGAGTTTGCAGTCATTTGCCCAAATATTAGCACTGTTTTCATTTCTGTACTTTTAAAATGTACACCATCTTAAGGTTTCCTGGTGTTGCAGTGGTTCGGATTTTGACTGCTGTGAAATTCCTGGTTAGGGAAGGCTGAGGGTAACATGGTAGCATTGCAGTTAGCACAACGCGGCAATAGCTCATGGTGTCGGAGTTTAGAGTTCAGAGTTCAACTCTGGCATCCACACGAAGATATTTGTACATCCTCCCCATGGAATATGTGGGTTTCTTCCAATTTCCTCTCACCGTCTAAAGACGTTACGTTCAGGAGGTTAAATGGCCTTTGTAAATTGCCCTGTGAATAGGCTTGGGCTAAATTGGGGGCTGCTGGGCAGTGTGGCTTGTTGGGCCTGAAGTGCCTGTTCCTGCTGTATCTCTAAATAAATAAATAATCATCATCGATAAATTTGACCCAGATCCCTCCATACTTTTCCTATAAGTGTACCTGTCCAAGCAGCTTTTAAAGGTTGTAATTAGAAAAATAGAAACATAGAAATCCTACAGCACGATACAGGCCCTTCAGTCCACAAAGCTGTACCGAACATGTCCTTATCCAAGAACTGCCCAGGCTTTACCCATAGCCCTCTATTTTTCTAAACTCTATGTAGCCATCCAGGAGTCTCTTAAAAGACCCTATCGTATCCACTTCCACCACCGTCGCCGGCAGCCCATTCCACGCACTCACCACTCTCTGCGTGAAAAACGTACCCTTGACATCTCCTCTGTACCTACTTCCAAGCACCCTAAAACTATGCCCTCTCATGTTAGCCATTTCAGCCCTGGGGAAAAACCTCTGACTATCCACATGATCAATGCCTCTCATTATCTTGCACAACTCTATCAGGTCACCTCTCATCCTCCGTCGCTCCAAGGAGAAAAGGCTGAGTCACTCAACCTATTCTCATAGGACATGCTCCCCAATCCAGGCAACATCCTTGTGAATCTCTTCTGCACCCTTTCTATGGTTTTCACATCCTTCCTGTAGTGAGGCGACCAGAACTGAGCACAGTACTCCAAGTGGGGTGTGACCAGGGTCCTATATAGCTGCAACATTACCTCTCGGCTCCTAAACTCAATCCCATGATTGATGAAGGCCAATGCACTGTATACTTTCTTAACCACACAGTCAACCTGCGCAGCAGCTTTGAGTGTCCTATGGACTCGGACTCCAAGATCTCTCTGATCCTCCACACTGCCAAGAGTCTGACCATTAATGCTATATTCTGCCATCGTATTTGACTTACCAAAATGGACCACTTCACACTTATCTGGGTTGAACTCCATCTGCCATTTCTCAGGCCAGTTTTGCATCCTATCAATGTCCCACTGTAACCTCTGACAACCCTCCACACTATCCACAACACTCCCAACCTTTGTGTCATCAGCAAATTTACTAACCCATCCCTCCACTTCCTTATCCAAGTCATTTATAAAAATCACAAAGAGTAGGGGTCCCAGAACAGATCCCTGAGGCACTCCACTGGTGACCGACCTCCATGCAGAATATGACCCGTCTACAACCACTCTTTGCCTTCTGTGGGCAAGCCAGTTCTGGATCCACAAAGCAATGTCCCCTTGGACCCAATGCCTCCTTACTTTCTCAACAAGCCTTGCATGGGTTACCTTATCAAATGCCTTGCTGAAATCCATATACATTACATCTACTGTTCTACCTTCATCAATGTGTTTAGTCACATCCTCAAAAAATTCAATCAGGCTGGTAAGGCATGACCTGCCTTTGACAAAGCCATGCTGACTATTCCTAATCATATCATACGTCTACAAATGTTCATAAATCCTGCCTCTCAGGACCTTCTCCATCAACTTACCATCCACTGAAGTAGGACTCACTGGTCTATAATTTCCTGGGCTATCTCTACTCCCTTTCTTGAATAAGAGAAACAACATCTGCAGCCCTCCAATCCTCCGGAACCTCTCCTGCCTTCATTGGTGATGCAAAGATCATTGCCAGAGGCTGAGCAATCTCCTCCCTCGCCTCCCACAGTAGCCTGGGGTACACCTCATCCGGTCCCGGTGACTTATCCCCTTACTCCAATTAAACATTTCCCTAACTTCTCTGTTCTTATTCCTCTCCAATGCTATGGTAAAGGAGATAGAATTGTGATCGCTATCTCCAAAATGCTCTCCCACTGAGAGATCTGACACCTGACCAGTTGTTGGTTCAAATGTTGGTTCATTTCCCAATACCAGATCAAATACAGTCTCTCCTTTTGTAGGCTTATCTACATATTGTGTCAAGAAGCCTTCCTGAACACACCTAACAAACTCCACCCCATCTAAACCCCTCACTCTAGGGAAATGCCAATCAATATTTGGGAAATTAAAATCTCCCACCACAACAACCCTGTTATTATTACTGCTTTCCAGAATCTGTCTCCCTGTCTGCTCCTCGATGACCCTGTTACTATTGGGTGGTCTATAAAAAACACCCAGCAGAGTTATTGACCCCTTCCTGTTCCTAACTTCCACCACAGAGACTCCGTAGACAATCCCTCCATGACGTCCTCCTTTCCTGCAGCCGTGACACTATCTCTGATCAACAGTGCCACGCCCCCACCTCTTTTGCCTCCCTCCCTGTCCTTTCTGAAACATCTGAAGACACTCGCATGGAGGGCAGAAGAAACGTTACAAACACACACTAAAGGCCTCCCTGAAGTTATTTGACATAGACACGACCTCCTGGGAAACGCTGGCACAAAACCGCCCGACCTGGCGCGGCCTCATCCACAAGGGTTGCCAAGCTTACGAAGCAAGGCGCATTGCTGAAGCACAACGTAAGTGCGAGCTGCGCAAGTCCAGCGCCACCAGTGCAACGACTACAGTGCCTACACATCTGCCCAACATGTGCTAGGACATTCCGTGCCCGAATTGTCCTGACCAGTCATCTTCAGACACTCTGCATCCAGTCTCAAAGTGACTAATGGTGTCGCGGTCTTCATCGACGACGACGATGGATGAACAACAACAAAGCCTGGCACTTGAAGTAGCCATTCCTGCCCCTGCAACATCCAAGTCTCTGTAATGGCCACAACATCATAGCTCCAACTGCTGATCCACGCTCTAAGCTCATACACTTTATCCATAATACTCCTTGCATTAAAATGGACACATCTCAAACCATCGGTCTGAGTGCATTCTTTCTCTATCATCTGCCTATCCTCCCTTTCGCACTGTCTCCAAGCTTTCTCTATTTGTGAGCCAACCTCCCTTTCCTCTGTCTCATCAGTTCGGTTCCCAGCCCCCAGCAATTCTAGTTTAAACTCTCCCCAATAGCCTTTGCAAACCTCCCTGCCAGGATATTGGTCTCCCTCAGATTCAATTGCAACCCATCCTTTTTGTACAGATCACACCTGCCCCAAAAGAGGTCCCAATGCCACGTATTTATCCTCCACCTCACTCTATTCCTATACTCACTGTCATGTGGCACAGGCAGTAATCCCGAGATTACTACCTTTGAGGTCCTGCTTCTCAACTTCCTTCCTAACTCCCTGTAGTCTGTTTTCAGGACCTCCACCCTTTTTCTACCTGTGTCATTGGTACCAATATGTACCACAATCTGACTGTTCTCCTTCCCACTTCAGGAAATCGTGGACGTGATCAGAAACATCCCAGACCCTGGCACCTGGGAGGCAAACTTCCATCTGAGTTTCTTTCCTGCATCCACAGAATTGCCTGTCTGACCCCCTAACTATAGAGTCCCCTATCACTGCTGCCATCCTCTTCCTTTCCCTACCCTTCTGAGCCACAGGGCCAGACTCTGTGCCAGAGGCGCGACCACTGTTGCTTCCCCCAGGTAGGCCATGTCCCCCAACAGTACTCAAACAGGAGTACTTATTGTATCCACTTGTACCACCCTCTCAGGCAGCTTGTTTGCATCACCATCACCCTTTATGTGAGATATATCTTCAGCTCCAGAGAGGGAAATCTGAACGTTACTTTCATTTCCCTCTCATTGAACGGCCAAGATCACTGGGATCTCCCTCCACCCCTATTTGTGACATTAAACAGGAGCATTGTAGACAAAGGGGCAACGTATTGTTGAGAATCCCTGCCACTCATCCCACAATCTCTTTGACCCACCACCATCAGGAAGGAGGTACAGGAGCATCAGTCCTGATGAAGGGTCTTGGCCTGAAATGTCGACTGTTTATTCAATTCCACAGACGCTGCCTGACCTGCTGAGCTCCTCCAGCATTTTGTGTGTGTTGCTCTGGATTTCCAGCATCTGCAGAATCTCTTAATGGGGAAGAGTTTGAAAAGTGGTATAAGAACTAGGAGATCTAAGAATCTGTGTGCATACCTTGTTGAAGGGATAAGATGGGTTGAGAAAGTGGTTTACAAAGCAACAGAGATCATGGTCTTTAGAACAAGTTTTGATCAAAACTCGACCACTGTTCACCTCATTGGAGAAGTATATTCAGATGTGGGCAGAACACGTTAGGAAGGATTAAAAGGGTTTACTGGACCACTGTTCACCTCATTGGAGAAGTATATTCAGATGTGGGCAGCACACTTTAGGAAGGATTAAAAGGGTTTACTGGACCACTGTTCACCTCATTGGAGAAGTATATTCAGATGTGGGCAGTACACTTTAGGAAGGATTAAAGGGGTTTACCCTGATTCTATGGAATCGGAGCTATAGTTAAAACGTACAGCACAGTGTTGAAATTGCAGGGGCCCTGGCAGATATATTTAAGATGTTGGTGTCTACAGTTGAGGCGCCGGAGGATTGGAGAATGGCTCATGTTGTTCCGCTGTTTAAAAAAGGATGGAAAAGTAATCTGGGAAATTATAGGCTGGTAAGTTTGACGTCGGTAGTGGGTAAGTTATTGGAGGGAGTACTGAGAGACAGAATCTACAAGCATTTGGATAGACAGGGTCTTATTAGGGAGAGTCAACATGGCTTTGTGCATGGTAGGTCATGTTTGACCAATCTATTGGAGTTTTTCAAGGAGGTTACCAGGAAAGTGGATGAAGGGAAGGCAGTGGATGTTGTCTACATGGACTCCCGTAAGGCCTTTGACAAGGTCCTGCATGGGAGGTTAGTTAGGAAATTTCATTCGTTAGGTATACATGGAGAGGTGGTAAATTGGATTAGACATTGGCTCAATGGAAGAGGCCAAAGAGTGGTAGTAGAGAATTGCTTCTCTGAGTGGAGGCCTGTGACTAGTGGTGTGCCACAGGGATCAGTGCTGGGTCCATTGTTATTTGTCATCTATATCAATGATCTGGATGATAATGTGGTAAATTGGATCAGCAAATTTGCTGATGATACAAAGATTGGAGGTGTAGTAGACACTGAGGAAGGTTTTCAAAGCTTGCAGAGGGATTTCGACCAGCTGGAAAAATGGGCTGAAAAATGGCAGATGGAGTTTAATACACACAAGTGTGAGGTATTGCATGTTGGAAGGACAAACCAAGGTAGAACATATAGGGTTAATGGTAAGGCACTGAGGAGTGCAGTGGAACAGAGGGATCTGGGAATACAGATACAAAATTCCCTAAAAGTGGTGTCACAGGTAGATAGGGTCGTAAGGAGAGCTTTTGGTACATTGGCCTTTATTAATCAAAATACATAGTATAAGACAAACAACAGGAATTCTGCAGATGCTGGAAATTCAAGCAACATACATCAAAGTTGCTGGTGAACGCAACAGGCCAAGCAGCATCTATAGGAAGAGGTGCAGTCGACGTTTCAGGCCGAGACCCTTCGTCAGGACTAACTGAAGGAAGAATGAGTAAGGGATTTGAACGTTGGAGGGGGAGGGGGAGATCCAAAATGATAGGAGAAGACAGGAGGGGGAGGGATGGAGCCGAGAGCTGGACAGGTGATAGGCAAAAGGGGATACGAGAGGATCATGGGACAGGAGGTCCGGGAAGAAAGACAAGGGGGGGGGGTTGACCCAGAGGATGGGCAAGAGGTATATTCAGAGGGACAGAGGGAGAAAAAGGAGAGTGAGAGAAAGAATGTGTGCATAAAAATGAGTAACAGATGGGGTACGAGGGGGAGGTGGGGCCTTAGCGGAAGTTAGAGAAGTCGATGTTCATGCTATCAGGTTGGAGGCTACCCAGACGGAATATAAGGTGTTTTTCCTCCAACCTGAGTGTGGCTTCATCTCCACAGTAGAGGAGGCCGTGGATAGATATGTCAGAATGGGAATGGGATGTGGAATTAAAATGTGTGGCCACTGGGAGATCCTGCTTTCTCTGGCGGACAGAGCGTAGATGTTCAGCAAAGCGGTCTCCCAGTCTGCGTCGGGTCTCACCAATATATAAAAGGCCACATCGGGAGCACCGGACGCAGTATATCACCCCAGTCGACTCACAGGTGAAGTGTCACCTCACCTAGAAGGACTGTTTGGGGCCCTGAATGGTGGTAAGGGAGGAAGTGTAAGGGCATGTGTAGCACTTGTTCCGCTTACACGGATAAGTGCCAGGAGGGAGATCAGTGGGGAGGGATGGAAGGGACGAATGGACAAGGGAGTTGTGTAGGGAGCGATCCCTGCGGAATGCAGGGGGGGGAGGGAAAGATGTGCTATATACCTCTTGCCCATCCTCTGGGTCAACCCCCCCCCCGTCTTTCTTCCCGGACCTCCTGTCCCATGATCCTCTCGTATCCCCTTTTGCCTATCACCTGTCCAGCTCTCGGCTCCATCCCTCCCCCTCCTGTCTTCTCCTATCATTTTGGATCTCCCCCTCCCCCTCCAACTTTCAAATCCCTTACTCACTTTTCCTTCAGTTAGTCCTGACGAAGGGTCTCGGCCTGAAACGTCGACTGCACCTCTTCCTATAGATGCTGCTTGGCCTGCTGCGTTCACCAGCAACTTTGATGTATGTTACATAGTATAAGAGCTGGAATGTTATGATGAGGTTGTATGAGGCATTGGTGAGGCCGAGTCTGGAGTATTGTGTTCAGTTTTGGTCACGAAATTACAGGAAGAATATTAATAAGGTTGAAAGAGTGCAGAGAAGGTTTACAAGGATGTTGCCAGGACTTGAGAAACTGAGTTACAGAGATAGGTTGAATAGGTTAGGACTTTATTCCCTGGAGCGTAGAAGAATGAGGGGAGATTTGATAGAGGTATATAAAATTATGATGGGTATAGATAGAGTGAATGCAAGCAGGCTTTTTCCACTGAGGCAAGGGGAGAAAAAAACCAGAGGACATGGGTTAAGGGTGAGGGTGGAAAAGTTTAAAGGGAACATTAGTGGGGGGGGGGCTTCTTCACACAGAGAGTGATGGGAATATGGAATGAGCTGCCAGACGAGGTGGTAAATGCGGGTTCCTTTTTTAACATTTAAGAATAAATTGGACAGATACATGGATGGGAGGTGTATGGAGGGATATGGTCTGTGTGCAGGTCAGTGGGACTAGGCAGAAAATGGTTTGGCACAGCCAAGAAGGGCCAAAAGGCCTGTTTCTGTGCTGTAGTTTTTCTATGGTTTCTATGGTTTCACAGGACAGACCCTTCGTCTCACAGCGTTGTGCGGAACCCATTAAATTAGTAATCAGATGCCTAACTAAACTAATCTCTTCTGCCTGCACAATATCCATACCCTTCCATTTTCCTCACATTCATGTGTCTATCTAAACATCTCTAAAAAGTCTCTAACGTATCTGCCTCTACCACCACCCCAGGCTATGCATTCTAGGCTCCCACCAAACTGTTAAAAAAAACTTTCCTCTCACATCTTATTTGAAATTATACCCTCTGACCTTAAATACATGCTCTCTGGTATTAGAATTTTCAACTCTTGGAAAAAGATATTTTCTGCTATCTATGCCTTCAAAATCTTATAAACCTCGTTCAGGCCTCCCCTCATCCTCCGCTGCTCCACAGAAAACCAACACAAGTTTGTGCAACCACTCACTATTGCACACGCCCTCTAATCCAGGTAGTATCTTTCTGTGGCATTCAAGTCCTGGAGAAGGGTTGGAGGAAGCCAGTGTCTCAGTCTGTGAACAGCTGGAGGAAGCCAGTGCTGTAACGTATGGATCTATTTCTTTTAGAGCAATGACACCCCTGAGCACTGAGTATGGACTGATAACTTACCTATTGGCATTGATATGTTGTCTGTGCATGCACATTGACCTGTTCATTCGTGTGTTTTCTCTCTCTGTCTCTCTCTCCAATGTGAATATATCTGTTAAAGTTATCCCCCATGTGCGTGCTTTTATTTAATTGTAT
Source organism: Mobula hypostoma (assembly GCF_963921235.1). Taxonomy (NCBI): domain Eukaryota; kingdom Metazoa; phylum Chordata; class Chondrichthyes; order Myliobatiformes; family Myliobatidae; genus Mobula; species Mobula hypostoma. The sequence continues at coordinate 968,827 of NC_086107.1, forward strand.
GTAGTTGCACAGACACAACACTTAGGCAATGAGTACAACCTTGAATGTTAGAGAATATCACCAACTGCACCAACAGTTAGGGGTTGAGATAGTGAGAGGAAAGCGTTAAACAGTACACAGTAGACTATCACAGACGCTAACATACAGGCACATGAGTAACTGCATAGTCTCCTCTCTCTCTCCGGTTGTCCATCGAAATCCGATGACGATGTGCACTCCCTTAACGGTGAGATCTGTGATGACTATACAGTCCTATCCTGGACCCACAAGCTCTATTGCAGGTGGGACATGTATATGTAGTAGTGGTGGCAACCATGGCTGCATTTCTCCTGGCTCTCTTCTGCTGTCTTCTGGTTGTTCTTTCCATCTCCAGAAGATGAATCCTATCCCTACACAGCTGTCGCCAAGTGGTACGGTCAGCAGCAACAGCCTCCAGATCCACGGGTCTGATCTTGCACTTCCTTAAAGCATTCTTCATCTGATCCTTATAGCGCTTCTTCGGCCTTCCAGCTGAGCGTCGACCATGATGTAGCTGGCTGTATAACATTCTGCGGGGTAGCTGACGTGGGGGCATCCTTATCACGTCCCCCAGCCACTGCTGACGCTGGGTGATCATGGGCTCAATACTCCTGCAGTTGGTCTTTACAAGTATTTCAGTGTGTGACACCCGGTCACGCCAGGTAATTCCCAGGATGTGCTGGATGCAGCTTATGTGGAAGCGCTCCAAGGACTTGATGTGATGGCTGTAGGCTACCCAAGCTTCACAGCTATAAAGGAGGGTGGTGACACAGACCGCTTGGTATACGGCGACCTTTGTGGAGGAACGAAGGCTCCTGTATAGTACACAGTGAAAGATGCACAAATAGCAAAGTTACAGTGAAAATAACGTGATGATGGCTTTACTGAGAAAAGCTGATGAATCTGATAGCACAAGTGAAGGCCGGCAGTCAGAACTGCTTTGCAAGAGAAACAATGTGGAGGGGCAACACAAAGAAGCTGCAGTTCTTAGTTTAATGGCTGCGAAAACATACAGGCTTTTACACAACCTGGAAGCTCCTGAAAAGCCAGTAAGCAAGGCGTTCCATGAAACTGTTGCAATTTTACAAAATCATGAGCCCTGAACCACTAGCAATAGCTGAGAGGTTTAGATTTCACCAAAGGAACCAGTAAACTTCTGAAATGTCTGCTTCGCTGCTGCTGCTACTGCGTGATCCGGAACCTCCGGAGGAGAAGGCCCCGAGTCCTCGGCTTTGCTCGTTGCTCGGCGGCCGGGGCGGGGTCGAAGTGCTCGGCAGAGATGGTGCTCGGTGTCGAAGGGCTGGTCAGAGGCTCGAAGTTTTTGGACAGACTCAGCGTCCACTGCGGTCAGGTGCTTCCAATAGTGCTGCATCGGCAAGTTTGCGGCGCTTGGAGGTTCATGGCAGGGAGAGTTTCTCCCTTCTACCGTCTGCGTGAGATGATGAGTCTATCGGGACTTTGAGACTTTTTTTGTACCGTGCCCGTGGTCTGCTCTTTATCAAATTATGGTATTGCTTTGCACTGTTGTAACTATATGTTATAGTTATGTGGTTTTGTCAGTTTCAGTCTTGGTTTGTCCTGTGTTTCTTGTGATATCATTCTGGAGAAACGTTGTATCAGTTTTTAATGTATGCATTTCTAAGTGACAATAAATGAGGACCAACTGTCCTCATAATCTAATCTAATCTAAAAGGTTAAAAGCATTTCTGAGTACATTGCAGAACTGTACAAACTTTCCCAGTACTGTGACTTTAGAGATAGACTTTTTGATGCACTAAGGGACAGGCTTATTTGTGGTGTGCATAGTCAGAGCAATCAAAAGGGGCTACTGTCAGAAAGATGCCTAATCTTAAAACGGACATTGCCCTTGCAATATCGATAGAGACTGCAACAAAGGATGCAGCAGAACTACAGAAAAGAGTTTAGAATATGAAAGCCATAGAAAGGGTGCAGAGGAGATTTACAAGGATGTTGCCTGGATTGGGGAGCATGCCTTATGAGAATGGGTTGAGTGAACTCGGCCTTTTCTCCTTGGAGCGATGGAGGATGAGAGGTGACCTGATAGAGGTGTATAAGAAGATGAGAGGCATTGATCGTGTGGATAGTCAGAGGCTTTTTCACAGGGCTGAAATGGTTGCCACGAGAGGACACAGGTTTAGGGTGCTGGGGAGTTGGTACAGAGGAGATGTCAGGGGTAAGTTTTTTACGCAGAGAGTGGTGAGTACGTGGAATGGGCTGCCGGCAGCGGTGGTGGAGGCGGAAATGATAGGGTCTTTTAAGAGACTTTTGGATAGGTACATGGGGCTTAGTAAAATAGAGGGCTATAGGTAAGCCTAGTAATACTGTGTCCGGTGATCCCGGTGCGGCCTTCTATATATTGGCGAGACCCGACGCAGATTGGTAGACTGCTCCGCTGAACGCCTACGCTCTGTCCGCTAGAGAAAGCAGGATCTCCCAGTGGCCACACATTTTAATTCCACGTCCCATTCCCATTCTGACATGTCTATCCACGGCCTCCTCTACTGTAAAGATGAAGCCACACTCAGGTTGGAGGAACAACACCTTATATTCCATCTGGGTAGCCTCCAACCTGATGGCATGAACACTGATTTCTCTAACTTCCGTTAATGCCCCTCCTCCCCTTCTTACCCCAACCCTAATTTATTATTTATTTTCTCTCTTTCCCTCTCACAATAACTCCTTGCCTGTTCTCCATCTTCCTCTGGTGCTCCCGTCCCCCTTTCTTTCTTCCAAGGCCTTCCGTCCTATGATCCTCTCCCTTCTCCAGCCTTGCATCCCTTTTGCCAATCACCTGTCCAGCTCTCAGCTCCATCCCTCCCCCTCCTGTCTTCCCCTATCATCTCGGGTCTCCCCCTTCCCCTTCCACTTTCAAATCTCTTACACGCTCTTCTTTCAGTTAGTCCTGATGAAGGGTCTCGGCCCGAAACGTCGACTGTACCTCTTCCTATAGATGCTGCCTGGCCTGCTGCGTTCACCAGCATTTTGTTTGTGTTGCTTGAATTTCCAGCATCTGCAGATTTTCTCGTGTTTGTGTTTTTAAAAGCCTAGTAATTTCTAAGGCAGGGACATGTTCAGCACAGCTTTGTGGGCCGAAGGGCCTGTACTGTGCCGTAGGTTTTCGATGTTTCAATGAAATGCACAGAATGTCCCTGAATGGTGCAAAAAGCCAAAAATGTCATTGATGTGGCAAATCCTTCCAGGATCCAAATTAACGTCGCTTCAAAGAAAGTCTGCAGAAAGTGTCACAGACAAGGTCACATAGAGAGAGTGTGCAAGGCAGGCAAAAGCACAACCAAAGAGAAAATAAGTGTCAGGTGGTTCATTTTGGTAGGTCAAATATGATGGCAGAATATAGCATTAATGGCAAGACTCTTGGCAGAGTGGAGGATCAGAGGGATTTTGGGGTCCCAGTCCATAGGACACTCAAAGCTGCTACGCAGGTTGACTCTGTGGTTAAGAAGGCATACGGTGCATTGGCCTTCATCAACTGTGGGATTGAGTTTAAGAGTCGAGAGGTAATGTTGCAGCTGTATAGGACCCTGGTCAGACCCCACTTGGAGTACTGTGCTCAGTTCTGGTCGCCTCACTACAGGAAGGATGTGGAAACCATAGAAAGGGTGCAGAGGAGATTTACAAGGATGTTGCCTGGATTGGGGAGCATGCCTTATGAGAATAGGTTGAGTGAACTCGGCCTTTTTTCCTTGGAGCGACGGAGGATGAGAGGTGACCTGATAGAGGTGTATAAGATGATGAGAGACATTGATCATGTGGATAGTCAGAGGCTTTTTCCCAGGGCTGAAATGGCTAGCACGAGAAGGCACAGTTTTAAGGTGCTTGGAAGCAGGTACAGAGGAGATTTCAGGTGTAAATTTCTTAACACAGAGAGTGGTGAGTGCGTGGAATGGGCTGGGCAGCGGTGGTGGAGGCGGATACAATAGGGTCTTTTAAAAGACTCCTGGACGGGTAAAATAGAGGTAGATTGTGATCCAGATGATTTTGTGATCTGCTTCAGTAATACTCTGCAGTTCCCGGCACGACAGCTCACGTTTGTCCAACTCTGTTGTCTGATTCAGTTTCACATTCGGTCACTTTCTGCATTTGCTTAGGAAAATAGAGGGCTATGGGTAACCCTAGGTAATTTCTAAGTAAGGACATCTTCAGCACAGTCTGTATTGTGCCTGTATAGGTTTTCTATGTTTCTATGTAAAAATCACACCGAGTGAAAAGTTTCAAAACAAAACTAAGCAAATGCAGCAAGTGACCGAATGTGAAACTGAATCAGACAACACAGAGTTGGACAAACGTGAGCTGTCGTGCCGGGAACTGCAGAGTATTACTGAAGCAGATCACAAAATCATCTGGATCACAATCGATGCGTCCACTGTAAAACTGAAAATGGAGCTGGATACAGGGCCAACTTTGTCCAACATTCCAGCGGCTGACTACAACAGACTGTTTTAAAAGCCACCATTAGAGAAGACCTCAGTGATGCTGAAGAACTACAGAGGTGAAAAAAGTGTCTCCCAAAAGCATACTGAAAGTGAAGGTGACGTATGGAGACCGAACACAGAGGTTAGAACTTCATGTGTTGAAAAGTGGAGGGCGAGCACTTTTCTATGTGAATAGTTGAGGAAACTCCAACCAAACTGGCACACAACCAGAAAGGACAGCAAATACGGTACTCAAGGTGTTGTATCCAAATGTGCATAGTATAAAAAATAAGGTGGATGGTCTTGTTGCAATATTACAGATTGTCAGGTATGATGTTGTGACCATCACTGAATCATGGCTGAAGGATGGTTGTAGTTGGGAGCTGAATGTCCAAGTTTACATATCGGAGGAATAGGAAGGTAGGCAGAGGGGGTGGTGTGGCTCTGCTGGTAAAGAATGGGATCAAATCAGTAGAAAGATGTGACATAGGATCAGAAGATGTTGAATCCTTGTGGGTTGAGTTAAGAAACTGCAAGGGTAAAAGGACCCTGATGGCAGTTATATACAGGCCTCCCAACAGTTGCTGGGAGGTGGACCACAGATTACAACAGGAAATAGAAAAGGTGAGTCAGAAGGGCAATGTTATGGTAGTCATGGGAGATTTTAACATGCAGGTCGATTGGGAAAATCAGGTTGGTAATGGATCTCAAGAGTGAGTTTCTTGAATGCCTAAGATAGAGATTTTTAGAGCAGTTTGTCATTGAGCCAACTAGGGATCAGCTGTACTGGATTGGGTGTTATGTAATGAACCGGAGGCAATTAGGGATATTAAGATAAAAGAACCCTTAGGAACCAGTGATCACAATATGATTGTGTTCAGCTTGAAATTTGATAGGGGGAAAGTAAAGTCTGATGTAGCAGTGTTTCAGTGGAGTAAGGCAAATTACAGTGGTATGAGAGAGGAGTTGGCCGAAGTATATTGGAAGGAGCTGCTGGCAGGGATGACAACAGAGTAGCAATAGTGTGTGTTACAGGGGAAAATGAGGAAGGTGCAGGACATGTGTATTCCAACAATGAAGAGATACTCAAATGGTAAAATAGTACAACTGTGGCTGACAAAGGAAGTCAAAAGCTATTGTAAAAGCAAAAGAACGGGTATACAACAAAGCAAAAATTAGTGGGAAGATAGAGGATTGGGAAATTTTTAAAAATTTACAGAGAGCAACTAAAAAAATCATTAGAAGAGAAAAGTTGAATATGAAAGCAAGCTAGCAAATAATATCAAAGTGGATAGTAAAAGTTTTGTGAAGTATGTTAAAAATAAAAGAGAAATGAGAGTGGATATAGGACTGCTAGAAAATGATTTCAAAAGGCTTTTGACAAGGTCTCACACAGGAGATTAGTGTGCAAACTTAAAGCACACGGTATTGGGGGTAAGGTATTGGTGTGGGTGGAGAATTGGTTAGCAGACAGGAAGCAAAGAGTGGGAATAAACGGGACCTTTTCAGAATGGCAGGCGGTGACTAGTGGGGTACCGCAAGGATCAGTGCTGGGACCCCAGTTGTTTACAATATATATTAATGACTTGGATGAGGGAATTAAATGCAGCATCTCCAAGTTTGCGGATGACACGAAGCTGGGTGGCAGTGTTAGCAGTGAGGAGGATGCTAAGAGGATGCAGGGTGACTTGGATAGGTTGGGTGAGTGGGCAAACTCATGGCAGATGCAATTTAATGTGGATAAATGTGAAGTTATCCACTTTGGTGGCAAAAATAGGAAAACAGATTATTATCTGAATGGTGGCCGATTAGGAAAAGGGGAGGTGCAACGAGACCTGGGTGTCATTATACACCAGTCATTGAAAGTGGGCATGCAGGTACAGCAGGCGGTGAAAAAGGCGAACGGTATGCTGGCATTTATAGCGAGAGGATTCGAGCACAGGAGCAGGGAGGTACTACTGCAGTTGTACAAGGCCTTGGTGAGACCACACCTGGAGTATTGTGTGCAGTTTTGGTCACCTAATCTGAGGAAAGACATCTTTGCCATAGAGGGAGTACAAAGAAGGTTCACCAGATTGATTCCTGGGATGGCAGGTCTTTCATATGAAGAAAGACTGGATGAACTGGGCTTGTACTCGTTGGAATTTAGAAGATTGAGGGGGGATCTGATTGAAACGTACAAGATCCTAAAGGGATTGGACAGGCTAGATGCGGGAAGATTGTTCCCGATGTTGGGGAGGTCCAGAACGAGGGGTCACAGTTTGAGGATAGAGGGGAAGCCTTTTAGGACCGAGATTAGGAAAAACTTCTTCACACAGAGAGTGGTGAATCTGTGGAATTCTCTGCCACAGCAAACTGTTGAGGCCGGTTCATAGGCTGTGTTTAAGAGGAAGTTAGATATGGCCCTTGTGGCTACAGGGGTCAGGGGGTATGGAGGGAAGGCTGGGTTCTGAGTTGGATGATCAGCCATGATCATAATAAATGGCGGTGCAGGCTCGAAGGGCCGAATGGCCTACTCCTGCACCTATTTTCTATGTTTCTATGTTTCTATGAGGCAAGAGAAATAATAACAGGGGACAAGGAGATGGCTGATGAACTAAATGAGTATTTTGCGTTAGTCTTCACTGTGGAAGACACTAGCAGTGTGCCAGATGTTGTAATGGGTGAAGGAAGGGAAGTGGGTGCAGTTACTATTACAAGGGAGAAGGTGCTCAAAAAGCTGAAAGACCTAAAGGTACAAAAGTCACCTGGACCAGATGAACTGCACTCTGGGGTTCCAAAATCTTTGGAAACAGGACTTACAGACTTCAATTTCTGAGAAAACTTGGAATTAAATTTTTTAAATGGTTAACACTTCATCGTTATGCGCTCACCACTCTCTCTTACAGTTTAAAGTGGTCCATAGGGTCCAAATGACCAAGGATAAGTTGTCTCGCTTTTATTTGGATATATCTCCTTATTGTGATAAATGTAATAATGGAGAAGCTTCACTCATTCATATGTTTTGGACATGTCCGAGTCTTGGAAAATATTGGAAGGAAGTACTTCAAACCTTCTCGGTACTTTTCAAAGTCAATTTTAAGCCTAATCCTTTGACCGTTATTGGTATTGTCAGAGGAAAGGATATTATTTTGGAGAAATCTGATTTACACATTTTGGCTTTTATTTCTCTTACGGCTAGGAGGGTGCTCTTGCTTAAATGGAAAGATGCGGTCCCGCCCACTGACGTTCACTGGCTACGGGAGGTGATGTCATGTTTAAACTTAGAGAAGATTCGGTGTTCAATTTCTGAATCTAATCAAGACTTTCAAACATTGTGGGGACCTTTTTTTGAACTATTTTCAAAACCTGTGATTTGCCATTAAAGCACAAATGATGGCTGATAATATACTTTTTTTCCCCTTTTTCTCCTTTACTAATCAGCTTCGATCTTGGTAGTGGGTTAGATTTTTTTCCATATAATAAATTTACTATATTCCAATATTATGAATTAATCAATTTGCATGAATATAGGGTAAGGAGTTTGTATGTGCAATTCAGTATAATGTATTTCATATATTTATTTTTTCTTGAACTCTGTATTCTCCTATGTAGAAAATTAATTTAAAAAAATTGAAAAGAAAAGAAAGAAAATTATAGATCAGTTAGCCTGACCGCAGTGGTTGGGAAGATGTTAGAGTCAATTGTTAACGATGAGATAATGGAGTACTTGGTGACGCAGGACAAGATAGGACAAAGTCAGGGAAAATCCTGCCTGACGAAACTGTTGGAATTCTTTGAGGAGATTACCAGCAGGATAGATAAAGGGGATGCAGTGTATGTGAGAAACATAGAAAACCTACAGCGCAATACAGGCCCTTCGGCCCACAATGCTGTGCTGAACATGTACTTACTTTAGAAATTACCTAGGGTTACCCATAGCCCTGTATTTTTCTGAGCTTCACATACCTATCCAGGAGTCTCTAAAAAGACCCTATCGTATCCGCCTCCACCACCATCGCCAGCAGCCCATTCCACGCACTCACCACTCTCTGTGTAAAAAACTTACCCCTGACATCTTCTCTGTACCTACTTCCAAGCACCCTCTCATGCTAGCCATTTCAACCCTGGGAAAAAGCCTCTGACTATCCACATGATCAATGCCTCTCATCATCTTATACATCACTATCAGGTCACCTCTCATCCTCCGTCGCTCCAAGGAGAAAAGGCCAAGTTCACTCAACCTATTCTTATAAGGCATGCTCCCCAATCCAAGCAACTTCCTTGTAAATCTCCTCTGCACCATTTCTATGGTTTCCACATCCTTGCTGTAGTGAGGTGACCAGAACTGAGCACAGTAGTGGGGTCTGACCAGGGTCCTATATAACTGCAACATTACCTCTCGGCTCCTAAACTCAATCCCATGATTGATGAAGGCCAATACACCGTATGCCTTCTTAACCGCACAGTCAACCTGCGCAACAGCTTTGAGTGTCCTGTGGACTTGGATTCCAAGGTCCCTCTGATTCTCCACACTGCCAAGAGTCTTACCATGAATGCTATATTCTGCCATCATATTTGACCTACCAAAATGAACCACCTCACACTTATCTGGGTTGAACTCTATCTGCCACTTCTCAGCGCAGTTTTGCATCCTATTGATGTCCCACTGTAACCTCTGACAGCCCTCCACACTATCCACAACACCTCCAACCTTTGTGTCATTAGCAAATTTACTAACCCATCCCTCCACTTCCTCATCCAGGTCATTTATAAAAATCACAAAGATTGGGGGTCCCAGAACAGATCCCTGAGGCACACCACTGGTGACTGACCTCCATGCAGAATATGACCCGTCTACAACCACTCTTTGCCTTCTGTGGGAAAGCCAGTTCTGGATCCACAAAGCAATGTCCCCTTGGATCCCATGCCCCCTTACTTTCTCAACAAGCCTTGCATGGGTTACCTTATCAAATACCTTGCTGAAATCCATATCAGCAAGGCTCTACCTTTATCAATGTGTATAGTCACATCCTCAAAAAATTCAATCAGGCTCATAAGGCACCACCTGCCTTTGACGAAGCCATGCTGACTTTTCCAAATCATATTATATGTCTCCAAATGTTCATAAATCATGCCTCTTCTCCATCAACTTACCAACCACTGACGTAAGACTCACTGGTCTATAATTTCCTGGGCTATCTCTACTCCCTTTCTTGAATAAGGGAACAACATCCTCCAAGGCAACCCTCCAATCCTCCGGAACTTCTCCCATCCCCATTGATGATGCAAAGATCATTGCCAGAGGCTCTGCAATCTCATCCCTCACCTCCCACAGTAGCCTGGGGTACATCTCGCCTCCTTTTGCTCAAGCTTTTCAATCCACTGTAAGTCATCCCTACAATCGCCAAGATCCTTTTCCGTAGTGAATACTGAAGCAAAGTATTCATTAAGTATCTCTGCTGTCTCCCCCGGTTCCATACACACTTTTCCACTGTCACACTTGATTGGTCCTATTCTCTCATGTCTTATCCTCTTGCTCTTCACATACTTGTAGAATGCCTTGGGGTTTTCCTTAATCCTGCTCACCAAGGCCTTCTCATGGCCCCTTCTGGCTCTCCTAATTTCATTCTTAAGCTCCTTCCTGCTAGCCTTATAATCTTCTAGTTCTCTATCATTACCTAGTTTTTTAAACCATTCATAAACTTTTCTTCTTGACCAGGTTTTCTACAGCCTTTGTACACCATGGTTCCTGTACCCTACCATCCTTTCCCTGTCTCATTGGAACGTACCTATGCAGAACTCCACGCAAATATCCCCTGAGCATTTGCCACATTTCTGCTGTACCTTTCCCTGAGAACATCTGTTCCCAATTTATGCTTCCAAGTTCCTGCCTGATAGCCTCATATTTCCCCTTACTCCAATTAAACGCTTTCCTAACTTGTCTGTTCCTATCCCTCTCCAATGCTATGGTAAAGGAGATAGAATTGTGATCACTATCTCCAAAATGCTCTCCCACTGAGACATCTGACACCTGACCAGGTTCATTTCCCAATACCAGATCAAATACAGTCTCTCCTTTTGTAGGCTTATCTACATATTGTGTCAAGAAGCCTTCCTGAACACATCTAACAAACTACACTACATCTAAACCCCTTGCTCTAGGGAGATGCCAATCAATATTTGGAAATTAAAATCTCCAACCACAACAATCCTGTGTGGTCTTCTCATTAGCATTATGTAATTGTGACAGTCTCTAGTTAGTGCTACTGTTTGGGCTGCAGTTGCCTGTTGATGACACATTGAGAGCTTTGATTGACTATAAGAGATAGGAGCAGAATTAGGCCATTGACCCAATCATTGCTGGCCCTTTTTTTAAAATCTCCTCTTCACCCCAGTTTCCAGCTTTCTCCCCATAACCTTTGATGGCATGTCCAGTCAAGAACCTATCAATCTCCACCTTAAATACGTCCAACAACCTGGCCTGCACAGCTGCATGTGGCACTGGAGGTCTCCCTGCCTTTCCACATCCCGTAGGAGTAGCATTTCACTATCTTGCCTGTTATCCCTATTGTCCTAGCTGAGCAGGTATAAAGAAGAGAATGAAAAAAGAATAAGCTTTTCATTCCTTTGCTCTCACCGAGTGAAGCATCTCCTCTCTGGAGCCTCGAAGAGCTAAGGCCTCAAGATCACCACTCGGACTCTGCCCACTCAGATGACAGTCACTGTGCTTTCCTCTGCCTTCCTTTAATTTGCTCTTGCTGATCAATCGCAAACACTAATTGGCTGCTAGTTAAGGCTTAATTACACTGCCACGACACGCTCCTGCCTTTAATCCTTGCATGACTGATGTCCCCCTCCTCTCCAAACTTCTGACATTAAAGGTGTTAGAGAATCTACATGAAGGACATTTGGATACAATCTATATGAAGAGTCTCACCTGGGGTGACATGTGGTGGCTGGGAACAGATAGATTGAAGACTTGTTCGAGATGCCAGAATTTCAAAATGCACTCCCACAGGCACCGTTACGCTGTGGGAGTGGTTGTTGTCACCATGGAAAAGAGAACATATTGACTTTGCTGGGCTGTTCGTGGATTCCATGCCTCTGATTGCTGTCGATGGTCATTCAAAGGGCCAAAGGTCATACCAATAAAGTCAACCATATCAGAAAAGACTCAGCACTCTTTTCCAGAAATGATCTGCTGTCATTCACAAATTGTGAGTGACTACAGACCACAATACACATCAGAAATGTTTAGACTATTCATGAAGAAAGATGGCATCGGACATTTCAAGTCAGCTCCTCACCACCCAGCAACGAATGGGTTAACTGAAAAGTTTACCCAAACCTTCAAGAAGTCTACTAACGCGATGGACAAGGAGGACATTTCTCTACAGCACAAGATGGACAACTTTTTGTGTATCGGAACTCTGTTCATATGACAACAAATCAAACACCTGCAATGCTGTTCATGAGCAGGAATCTGAGATCTCACATAGACCTTCTGAAACCAGATCTATGGAGGGAAGTGCAGAATAAAGAGTTCAGCCTGTTGCCAGGAGTTAGGTCAGGAAGTCCGAGCCTGTGATTACTGAGAAGACAAGTGGACACCCGGTAGGACAGCTACAAGAACCAGACCGCTGATGTACACAGAGGATGTTGGAGATCAGACATGGAGACGTCAGTGGACCAGCTACTGGATGCTAAACCGAAGAGCACACCTGGGTCAATTCCATCCAACAAGATGGAGACATTACAGTCACCGGACTTACCCGTCAGTGTTAATCTTGTCAGATTAACAATTGTACGGAGCATTGACAGATGGAATTTAATACTGAAAACTGCAAGATGATCCTTTTGCAGTGTCAGACTGGGTGTGACATTTACTGTAAAGGAATGCTGACGAACAGTTACTGAATTGCCAGCTCCATCGTTTTCTGGAAATTACAAGGCAGGTTGACAGGGTGGTGAAGAACGGTTGGGGCATGCTTGAATTTACAGCCTGCGGCAGAGCATGTAAAAGCTGTGACATTATGTTGCAACATTACAAAACATTGGTTAGTCTGTGTGTCCTTAATGTTGTTATCACCGGGGACGGGGGTAGCGGGGATAAGCTCTCACTACCTATTGAAGGCTCCCCAGTAGTGTGCATTGCAGATAGCCTCTGACAACCAAGTCCAGCTCCTGGCCTTAGCTGCTGAGCCCGGTGGAACTGCTTCAACAAAGGCAGGAAAAGGACAAAGGCGGGCTACTGGCACCTTAAAACCAGTCGCTTTGGGCAGATGGTGCTCATCAGTCATGGCTGACCCCTCGTCTAGGAGAAGGAAAACTCTGATCTCAAACTTCCACTGCCTTGCGGCTATACCGACACACGGGGAAGGCTTCCGGAGTAAACACCAAGGAAAAATCTGGAGCTGGAGCTGGAGCAGCTCTACGTCGAGTTCAACACTGACTGCGATTCGTGCGATACCACTTGTGCCAGCTGTATCAGCCTTTGTCTCCAGCATCAACGTTCTTGTTGCCGTTTTTTTTGTGCTTGGGGAGAGGGAGATTTGGAGGCTGATTTTTTTTTGTGTGTTTTGTGCAGGGGAGGGTGTTTGGGAGTCAATGTTCTTGTTGTGTTTTTGTTATTTTTTTTGTTTGGAGAGAGGTTTATTTGGGGACCGATGTTCTTGTTGCGTTTTGTGCCGGGGAGGGGGATTTGGGGGGGGTTGATGACCACGTTCTTTTTTTTCTTTGTTTCATGGCTATCTGGAGAAGAAAGATCTGAGTTGTAGACTGCATACATACTTTGCTAATAACTGAACCTCTGAACCGAGTGGCTGATACCTGGACCTTGCTGCCAGTGGAGGTGGTGAAATCAGATTGTGTTTAAGAGGTGTTAGACAGTTGAATAGGCTTGCAGAAGAAGGATACGGTCCTAATTCAAGCAGATGGAACTGGTGTATAGGGTAAAACTGTTGGCACAGACTTGAAGGGTCAAACAGCCTGTTTCTGTGCTACTCAGCTCTATGAACAAGCTTCATCCTCTGTTTGGACTCCTGGCCACTTTGAAGTCTTGAAACTGAACCCTACCTGAAGTAACTCGATTTTGGTGTGTACCAGACCCCGCTGCTTGCTGTGGGATTAGCTTGTCTGGTTTCCCACTCTCTCGCTCTCTCTCTCTCTCTCTCTGCGTGGAGGACGTACCCAGCCTTCCCTGCCGGGCAGCTCCTCCCGCTCCGTATTTTACTCCTTCCCCGTTCTCTAGTCCGTGTCTGTGACATGTTTCCCCTCCCGCAGAGTCTGCCTGACCTGCTTGCAATTCCGGTTCCTGACACAGGTTTAAAACGTACAAAATAGCACAGTACAGGCCCTTCAGCCCATAATGTTGTGCTGACCTTTTAACCTACTCCAAGATCAATCTAGCCCTTCCCTCTCACATGACACTCCATTTATCTATCATCCATTTGCCTCCCTGGGTTCCTTAAATGCCCCTAAAGTATCTGCACCTACCCCCACCCTGGCAGTGCATTCCATGTACTCACCACTCTCTGTGTAAAGAATTTACCTCTGACATCCACCCCCCCCCCCCAAACTTCCCTCCAATCACCTCCAAATTGTGCCCTCCTCATATTAGGCACCTCCACTCTGGGAGAAAGGCACTGGCGGTCCACACAATCTATCACACCTCTATCTAGTCACCTCTCATCCTCCTTCACTCCAAAGAGAAAAACCTGTCCCCAGAAGTCATACTTTCTAATCCAGGCAGCATCCTGGAAAATCTCCTCTGCACCCTCTCTACAGCTTCCACACCCTTCCTGTAATGAGATGACCAGAGCTGGACGCACAGTTTTCAGGAGGTGCAGCTTGTTCTGAGTTTAGGAGGGCTCCTGGGTTGTTGCTGCCTTGGCCTAGGGTTCACCAGGCAGCCACAGCCTCACTCCATTGTCAGGGGTCCCACGTGGAGGGGTGAGCGGAGTTAATGGGCACTGAGGCCTCTGGCCGTCACAGTAAACTCAAAGACCGCGGAACTCAGTGTTTGGACCAGATTCCGCGTGGGTAGGCAGCGGGGAGAGGGTGAGGAGGCTGTACCTCGTGGAGAATCGAGATCGAGGGAGGGGAACAAGCATCCGTCATCCCTGGGACCGACCTGGCAGTAGTTCCAGAGGGGGAGAAGCAATGGGTGGACATCGGTGGATGCACTGTATCCAGCCTGATCCACAGGCTGTGTCCGTGACAGACAGCGGTGGAAGGATGATGTCCCAAGTCAGAGACCAGTGTTAGGGACTTGGGTCCCAGCAGGGGCCACCAGAGTCTCTGATCTCCCCTGGGGAGAGGTCCCTGTGGGGGCCACCAGTCTCCGATCTCCCCTGGGGGAGAGGTCCCTGTGGGGGCCACCAGAGTTTCTGATCTCCCCTGGGGGAGAGGTCCCAGCAGGGGCCACCAGTCTCCGATCATCTGACCGGTGCTGGGAGGGAAAATGCTGCCCTTCTGCTGAGGCTACTGGAGGCTCCTCTCCCGGTGTGATTCCTCACCCATCCTGGAATCCCATGGGTGGTTGACTGTCTGGATCGACGCAGGCGATGACGGGGCACCCTGGCAGCGTAGCGGCCAACGTGATGCTATCACAGCTCAGGACGTCGGAGTTCAGAGTTCAGTTCCGATGTCCTCAGTAAGCAAGCTTGTACAGACCTTCCCGTGTGTGCATGAGTTTCCTCCAGCTTCTTTCCACATTCCAAAGATGTACTGGTTGGTTGTTTTGTAGGCCAGTGTTATTGATGGAAATATACATAACTCAGCCACCGACAATGAGTTGGGGTTCACTTTTAAGAAGTTGGTCTGACATGATGATGTAATTATGTAAAGTACTTTTACCACGCTTTGTGTTCGGTGTTTGGAGTACAATAAATGAGTTGCTACGATTTTTCTTAAATATAAAATGCCTTTGCCACCTACACTGGTGACCCCAATGTTCTAGGACAATTCCATGTCAATCAACGCAGTCACTTTGAAACTGCTGGAATTTAGGGAGGAAAATGCTGTTGCTTGGTTCATACAAGCTGAGGCCCAATTTGCCCTGCGAGAAATCTCTGTCGGCAATGCCAAATATTTCTCTGTGGTAGTGTTGTGCAGTAACTCCATGGCTGTGAGAGTGGTGAGTCTACTAGAACAGCCGTCTGAACACAATAAATACCAATCGCTGGAAATTCTCTTTTACAGACATTTGGACTATCGGAGTCTGACCAAACCAAACAGTTGCTCTCCTTACCGGTCTTGGCGATGCTGGGCCTTCAGAGATAATGGACCACATGCTGTCTCTCCTGGGAAATCGCCATCCTTGTTTTATTTTTAAAGAACTCTTCATACAGCAACTGCCTGATCCAGTTTGCTCAGCCCTCACTATTACACCCATAATGGACTATAGCGAGCTTACTAAAACGGCCGTTATTTTACACTCAGCCAGTCAGAGGTGCTTAATTCCTCCTCCTTTCCCTGCCACTATCAGCCCAGCAAACAAGGCCTCCGGCACACGCATGCCCGCGGCTGCGAAACAGACAACACTGGGTCTGTAGTTTCACCACACTCACTTTGGTACAAACGTCAGGAAGTGCTGACCACCTTGCAGCTTCGACAGTGCCAACACATTGGGACATCAGAGGTCAGTGGGCCCCAGCTGCCAGGGTCTCTACTGTTCAATACAGACACCCTTACAGGGCGACGCTTCTTCTGTGACATGGGTGCTGAAGTGAGTGTGCTGCCCGTATCGCTTATTGATCAAAAGACAAAGAGCAATGAAACGTTGCTGGAGGCCGCCAAAACCAGCAGGATCCAGACTTACAGGACACAATGGGTGACGCTCTGCTTCTGTGGGCATGTTACACACGGGGCTTTGTCCTGGCTCAGTGTAGATTTCCTGTGTGCCTCAGGGCCGTCAGTTGATCTGAAGAACTGCTGAGTTGTGGGTGCCAAGGGCTTTGGGTTGTTACCCTGCTCTCCCAGTTAAGTTCCCCACAACGACTCTGTCAAGCATGTGCACTGCCGCATGTGAATTCACTCGACTTCTGAGCGAATTCCCAAACCTCAGCTACCGTCACAAAACATGGACACAATGGCCTACGCGAGCAATTTCACCACTCCTTAAAGGCTGCTCTGAGGTTTTCCCCGACAGATGAGTGTTTACACGATCACCTCCCGTTGGTCCTGCTGGGGCTCAGAACAGTTCTAAAAGAGGGTCTGCAGTCGCCCACGGCTGAACGGGCAGCCATTACAAGTGCCAGGTGATTTTATTCCTGATGCCATGACTGCCTGGTTGGCTTCTCAACAGGTGGGTGCCCTAGGGAGGATTTGTTCCTTACCCTCACTTAACAGGAGAAGCTGCCCCGGTAGATGCCGGGGCGGGGGGAGGAAGTTTGTTCCTTACCCTCACCTCCATTTCTCTGTTCCCCAACACCCTGCGTACTTTGCTAATTGTTCACAGGGTTGGAATTGGTCTGTTACTGTCTCATGTACAGAGTAACAGTGAAAAGCTGGTCTTGCACACTGTCAGTACAGATCAGATCATTACACAGTACATGCAGGTAGAACAAGGGAAAGGAATAACAGATTGCAGGATAAAGTGTTAGACTTACAGAGAAAGGGCAGCTCAGGCAGACAATAAGGAGGGATTTAAAGCGGGGGGGTTATATGAGAGGCAGGGTTTAAGGGTCGGCACAATAATGTGGGCCAAAAGGCCTGTGCTGTGCTGTACTATTCTATGTTCTACGTAGAGAACATTGGGGAGAACTGTGCAATAGTACCTTGAGATTCATTTTCTTGCAGGCATTAAGGTGATCGGAGAAAAGTACAGGGGGGAAGTTAGCACTGATTTCTTTCTATAGAGAGTGGTGTGTGTGTGGAATGCCCTGCCAGATACATTAGGGACATTTAAGGGAATCTCAGATAGGCACGTGGATGGTTGAAAAATGGAGGGCTGTGGGGAAGGGAGGGGCTAGATTGATCTTGTACTATGCTATAATGTTGTATGTTCTATGTTTTACAGGAAATTAATACTGTAGAATTTACAAAACTCTATTCATAAACAAGGGGTTTATGGGGTGTGTAGAGCAGGGTGGCTCCACTGGTGAAGGGCTGGTTGCGTCCATTCTGGGTCAGCTCACTCACCTTTGGGTCCCATTGGACACTCAGCCCTCACCTGTGGCCCCAAGTAGCTGTCTGCATGTGACAGCATCCACACCCCAGTACACCGCTTCGACAGGCCAGCTGAACCAGGTGAGGGTAGCCGTTGAGCCTCACATCCCATTGAGACAGGAACATGCTAGTCCTCCAGGTGAAGTCGGCTCCACTGGACTGGGCGAATAAGATCTACAGTGAGGTCCAGTGGCCACGCAACGCTCCGTGGAGAGCGAAGGGCGTGACGAGGCAAGAAGCTGTCAATGTCATCCACTGCAACCGTGGAATCAAGGTAGTGTCACTTGTGCATACCATTGGACCCAGACATCCAAGGTTGAGAGAACGGAACCGTCCCAGTGCAGTAGTTTTTCCACATTAAATCTCTCCCGCTCAGGTTTGCTGTTGTCATCGCACGTGACAGACAACCACCTTTCATAAATAAAACCAACAACCAATGTACAAATCTGCCCTCCTGTTTTAGACTTCCTTACCTTATAAAAAAGGCTGTGACTATTTATCCAACTTATGCCAATTGGGGACACCCGCCCTCTGACCCTGCAGGGACAGGGGCCTTCATTAGAACACAGTTAGCTTCAGGGGTTGCTCCACTCTGTGTGTGAAATGTGGCAATTCCAGGAGACCTCCAGCCAGGTTGTCCTCAGAGAGCGTGTGAAGGAACGGGGGCTGCAGCTCGATGACTTTCGGCTCATACAAGGGAATGAGAAGATGATAGATGGGAGGTAGTCACTCCAAGGTCGCAGGACGCAGGTAACTGGATGACTGTCAGGAGGAGGAAGGGAAACGGGCAAGCTGTATAGAGAATCCCTGTGGCCGTTCCCCTCAATAATGAGTATATCACTTTGAATATTGTTGAGGGGGACGACCTACCGGGGGGAGCCACAATGAATAGGTCTCTGTCACCGAGTCTGGTGCTGTGGCTCAGAAGAGAAGAGAGGTGAAGAGGACTGCAGTGGTGATGGGAGATTCCACAATTTGAAGAACAGAAACAAGATTCTGTGGATGCGATTGGGAGACTCGGATGGTATGTTGCAAGGGTCAGGAATTTCTCGGATTGGGTCCACAGCATTCTAAATGGGGAGGTGAACAGTCAGAAGCCATGATACATATTGGCACTAGTGACATGCGTAGGAAAAATGAGGAGATTCTGAGCAGAGATTTTAGGGAGCTAGGGAGAAAGCTGGAAAGCTGAGAAACAGGACCTCCCAGGTAGTGATCCCGGTGTGGATGCCTGTGCCACGCCCCGGTGAGCATAAAATTTAGCAGGTGAATGCGTGGCTGAGGAACGGGTGTAGGGGGCAGGAGTTCAGATTTAAGGATCTTTGGCATGTTTACTGGGGAATGTACAACTTGTCAAAAGAGATGGGTTACACCTATTTCCTTAAGGTTGTAATATTGGGGAGTGGGGGTGGTAGTGGGGATAAGCCCCCTACCCATTAAATGCACCCGATAGCGTGCACCTCAAAAAGCCTCTGAAAACCAAGACCAGCTCCTGGCCTTCACGTGTGGCTTAGCTACTAAGCCCAGCGGAACTGTTTCTACTGACTGGAGAGGGGGAAAAGGCAGGTTACTGGCACTGTAAAATCAGTCACTTCAGGTAGATGGGGCTGATTGGCAGTGGTTGATAACTCATCCAGGAGAAGGAAAACTCTGATCTCAAATCTCCGATGCCTTAGGGCTACACTCGCTCATGGAGAAGGCTTTGGGAATAAACCTCGAGGAAAAGTCCAGAGCTGCAGTCCCTGAGGCAGCCCTACGTTGAGTCCAATGCTGCCTGGCAACTCCTGTAATGCTGCTGCTACCAGACTGTACTCTGCCATTCCTCTGGGTTTATCTGCTGCATGGAGGGGGGAGATTACTACTTGGACAATAGCTTGCTTTCCATATCATACTGCCCAGGCTTCCGTAGCCAGACCGTCGGACGCAACATCCAGGGTCGACCCTAACCGACAGAGGCCTCACTCACACCTGAATGTGAGAGGGAACCAATACCCTTGTGGGCAGGTTTGCTAGAGCTGTCCAGGAGGGTTTAAACTAATTTGACAGGGGGATGAGAACCAAACTGATAGTGCTGAGGATGAGGTAGTTGGTTTACAAACAGAGCCAGTGTTTAGTGAGACTGCTAGTGGGGAGAAGCTGATGATGGAGCAAAATTGCAGTCGGCAGGCTGAATTGCAAGGTGAAAGGTGGACAAAATCCGTGTGATATTTGAATTTACGCAGTATACGGAGTGAGGTCGATGAATTTGTTTATGACACATTGGCATAAATGACATTGTGGGCATCACTGAATCGTGGCTGATAGCTGAGTGCTTAGTATTCAAGGATGCACATTGTATCAGAAGGACAGGCGGTGGGCAGAGGAGGTGGTGTGGCCCTATAGGTAAATATGAAATCAAATCACTAGAAAGAGGAGACGTGGTATTGAGTCATTGTGGGCTGAGCTAAGGAACTGATAGAGCACCTTGTGGTTGAGCCGTCTGGGGAGGAACTATTCTGGTTTGGGTGTTGTACAATGAACTGGAATTGGTTAGAGAGCTTAAGGTAAAGGAACCCTTAGGAGCGGATGATCGTAAAGCTCAAAAAGAGCTTTAATTAACAGGCAGTCTGGACATCAGAAGTTTTGAGAGGAGGGGACTTCAATCAGGTCCACTGCCCAAGTACAAAAGGCAGCAGCGGGTCAAGGGTCAATACAGCAAAAAAGAGCTTTGACCAGCGACCAATCGACACTTGGAATTGATTAGCAAGAACAAATTAAAGAAAGACAGGGACGAGTGCAGTGGCCATCGTCTGGTGGACTAGCTCAGAATGGTGATCTTGAGGCTTCAGCGAAGAGCGGCTTCACTCAGAGAGAGCAAAGGAAAGAAAAGCTCAAGTTTTTTCCTTTTCTTTACATCTGCTCAGCTAGAACAGTAGAGATGCCAGGCAGGATAGTGGGATGCTCCTCTTGTGGGATGTAGGAAGGCAGGGAGACCTCCAGTGTCCCAGAGCACTACAACTGTGAGAAGTTCATCCTGCGCAGCTTCTAACAAACTGCGTTAAGGAGTTGGAGCTGGAACTGGATGAACACTGGATCATTTGAGAGGCTAAAGGGGGGGGGGTGATAGATAGGACATATAGAGAGATAGTTATACCAGAGGTGCAGGACACAAGAAATTGAGTGACAGTCAGCAAGGAGAAAGGGGCTAAGGGACCAGTGCAGAGTACCCTGTGGCCACCCCCCTCCCCCTCGGTAACAGGTATATCACTTTGGATACTGTTGGGGGGATGATCTACGGAGGAAAGCCACAGTGGCCAGATATCTGGGTCTGCCTCTGTACTCGGGGTGGGGGGGGGGCATGCTATGCTGACAGAGGATTTGTTAGTTAGGGTAACGGAGAGGAGGCTCTGTGGGTGAGAACGAGATTCCCAGATGGTATGTTGCCTCCCGGGTGGCAGAGCAGCAATGGTAGGAATTTCTGGAAGCAATTCGGAAGGCACAGGATATACACACCCCAAAGAGGAAGAAGTATTCTAAATGAAAGATGATATAACCGCGGCTAACAAGAGAAATCAAAACGAACATAAAAGCCAAAGACAGGGCATACAAGACCAAACATTAGTGGGAAGTTAGAAGATTGGGAAGCTTTAAAAAACCAACAGAAGCCTACAAAAAAAGTCATTGAGGTAAAGATAGCCAATATTAAAGAAATTACCAAAGTTTCCTCAGATACATAAAGTGTAAAAGAGAAGCAAGAGTGGATATCAGACACTGGAAAATGAAGCTCAAGATGTAGTAATGGGCGGCAGTGAAACAGCAGATGAACTGAATAAATATTTGCATCAGTCTTCGATGTTGAAGACACTAGCTGTATGGTGCAAATTCCAGGTGTTAGGGGCCATGAAGTGTGTGAAGTTCTATAACCACCCAAAAGGTTCTTGGGAAACTGAAAGACCTAAAGGTAGATAAGTCACTTTGACCAGGTTCTGAACAAGGTGGCTGAAGTGATTGTGGGGAATGGTTCCAAATGATTAGAAAATTGCAATTCACTCTTCAGAAAGGGAAGGTGGCAGAATAAATGAAACTATAGGCCAGTTAGTCTGACCTCAGTGGTTGTGAAGTTGTTGGAGTTGATTATTAAGGATGAGATCTCAGGGTACTTGGAGGCACATGATAAAATAGGCTGTAGTCAGCATGGTTTCCTCAAGGTAAAATCTTGCTTAACAAACCTGTTGGAATTCTTTGAAGAATCAACAAGCAGGAGAGACAAAGGTGAATTGGTTGATGTTGTGTACTTGGAATTTCAGAAGGCCTTCGACAAGGTGTCACATGAGGCTGCTTAACAAGCTAAGAGCTCATGGTACTACAGGAACGATTCTGCATGGATAAAACAGTGGCTGATTGGCAAGAGGAAAAAAAAGTGGGAATAAAGGGAGCCTTTTCTGGTTGGCCGCTGGTGACCAGTGGTGTTCCACAGGGATCTGTGTTAAAAATGATTCTTTATACATTATATACATGATTTGGATGATGGAGTTGATGGCTTTGTCGCCAAGTTTGGAGACGATATGAAAATAGGTGGAGGGGCAGGTAGCTTTGAGGAAGTAGAGAGGCTACAGGATTTAGACAGATTCGGAGAATGGTCAAAGAAGTGGCAGATGGAATACAGTGTTGGGAAGTGTATGGTAATGCACTTTGGTAGAAGAAATGAAAGGTTGGCTATTTTCTAAATGGAGAAAAATATAAAAACCTGAGGTGCAAAAGGACTTGGGAGTCCTTCTGCAGGATTCCCTAAAGGTTAATTTGCAGGTTAAGTTTGATGAGGAAGGCAAATGAGGTATTAGCATTCATCTCAAGAGAACTAGAATATAAAAGCAAGGATGTAGTGTTGAGGATGTGCTGAAACTGGAGAGGGTTCCAGGAATGAGCGGCTTGTCATATGACGAGTGGCTGATGGCACTGGGCCCATATTCGCTAGAATTCAGAAGAATAAAAGGTGACCTCATTGAAACTTACTGAATGGTGAAAAACCTTGATAGAGTGGATGTGGAGGGGATGTTTCCTGTGGTGGGAGAGTCTAGCACCAGAGGGCACAGCCTCAGAATAGAGGGACATGTATTTAGAATGAGGATTGGGGGGAATTCCTTTCTCCAGGGAGTGGAGAATCTGTGGATCTCATTGCCACAGGCAGCTCTGAAGTTGTCATCGGGTGTGTTTAAGGCAGAGTCTGAAGGCTTCTTCATAAGTCAGGGCATGAAGGGATACATCTCTTCACAATCTTCGTCTGAAGCTCGGGCTTGGAGTGGATTATTCGCTGGCTGTTTTCTCCAGCTGGAACATTGGGAACAGACTGTGATGGGAACATTGTTGTGGCATGCTCCAGTGAACACATAGCCAAACAAGTACAGAAAGGTTACTCATTAACTCTGGGCGTCTCACTGCCAAATCAAAGGCCAAAGGTTCACACACTCCGGCATAGTTATCCAAGATGTGCCAAGGGAGGGTTGCACTGTGAGAAGGGTGCTACCGAGGGAGGGTCGCACTGTGAGAGGGGTGCTACTGCGGGAGGGTTGACTCCCTACACCTCTTCCAAGGTATGTTAGAGTCTGGGTGTCCTTGGAGAAGAAGCAGGCAGTTACAATGGGTACAACGGAGGACGTCCCAGGCCGTTGGGTGTCTTATAGGTAGCAGTAACCATATTTTAATTTGAAATTATTTATAGTCTTGTAACTCCTTGATGCTTGGATTTTGTGTGTGAATAAACTTTTGTAGTTTTGTAAAAGAAAACCTCCAGTATCCAAGCCCTGACTAGATTCAGGATATCACCCGGAGAATTCCAAAAATTCACCTCACATGCTCCAGACAGAACATTCTTAAACTGGAAGGTGTTCAGTCCCAAACTTTCTTTGTTTGTTAACCCCTTCATTTTGCTAATCAGTTCAGTAAACCCCCCCATGCAATTACACATGGACTGCGGGAGTCCATGGAGAGCTGGCTAGCAGAGACAGAATCATTGTCTCATGTACAGAGACACAGTGAAAAGCTTGTCAATACAGATCAGGTCATTACACGGTGCATTGAGCGAGAACAAGGTAACACAATAACAGAACACACAATAAAGTGCAACAGTTACAGAGAAAGTGAAGTGCAGGTAAACAAAAAAGTTCAAGGTCATAATAAGGTAGATTATGAGGCCAAGAGTCCAACTTATTGAAGCAAGGGACCATTCTTATGGTCCTAAAACAGGATAGAAGCTGTCCTGGAGCCTGTTGGACGTGCTTTCAGGTTATTGAATCTTCTGCCCAATGTGAGAAGGGAGAAAAAAGAATGTCTGGGATGGGTGGGGTCTTTGATTACGCTGGCTGCTTTACTGAGAGTGAGATGTGTAGACAGAGTCCGTGGAAGGGAGGCTGGTTTCTGTGATGTGCTGAGCTGTGTCCACAACTCTCTGTGGTTTTTTGGGGCACACACAGAGCAGTTGCCGTACCAAGCTGTTATGCATCCAAATAAGATGCTTTCTGTGGTGCATCAATAGAAATTGGGGATAATTTCAATTGATATCAAATGTCTTTGGCCTCCTAAGGAAGTAGAGACATTGCTGAGCTTTCTTGGCCATGGCATCTACATCAACGTTATAGAGATTACAGCACAGAAACAGGTCCTTTGGCCTGTCTAATCCATTCTGAACTATTATTCTACCCAGTCTTCTCCCATCCATGTACTTATCCAAAGTATTCAATTCCAAAGAAGAAGCATACAAATTAGCCAGAAAAAGTGGCTCACCTGAGGACTGGGAGAAATTCAGAGTTCAGCAGAGGAGGACAAAGGGCTTAATTAGGAAGGGGAAAAAAGATTATGAGAGAAAACTGGCAGGGAACATAAAAACTGACTGTAAAAGCTTTTATAGATATGTAAAAAGGAAAAGACTGGTAAAGACAAATGTAGGTCCCCTACAGACAGAAACAGGTGAATTGATTATGGGGAGCAAGGACATGGCAGACGAATTGAATAACTACTTTAGTTCTGTCTTCACTAAGGAGGACATAAATAATCTTCCGGAAATAGTAGGGGACAGAGGGTCCAGTGAGATGGAGGAACTGAGCGAAATACATGTTAGTAGGGAAGTGGTGTTAGGTAAATTGAAGGGATTAAAGGCAGATAAATCCCCAGGGCCAGATAGTCTGCATCCCAGAGTGCTTAAGGAAGTAGCCCAAGAAATAGTGGATGCATTAGTGATAATTTTTCAAAACTCTTTAGATTCTGGACTAGTTCCTGAGGATTAGAGGGTGGCTAATGTAACCCCACTTTTTAAAAAAGGAGGGAGAGAGAAACCGGGGAATTATAGACCGGTTAGCCTAACATCGGTGGTGGGGAAACTGCTAGAGTCGGTTATCAAAGATGTGATAACAGCACATTTGGAAAGCGGTGAAATCATCAGACAAAGTCAGCATGGATTTGTGAAAGGAAAATCATGTCTGACGAATCTCATAGAATTTTTTGAGGATGTAACTAGTAGAGTGGATAGGGGTGAACCAGTGGATGTGGTATATTTGGATTTTCAAAAGGCTTTTGACAAGGTCCCACACAGGAGATTAGTGTGCAAACTTAAAGCACACGGTATTGGGGGTAAGGTATTGATGTGGATAGAGAATTGGTTGGCAGACAGGAAGCAAAGAGTGGGAATAAACGGGACCTTTTCAGAATGGCAGGCAGTGACTAGTGGGGTACCGCAAGGCTCAGTGTTGGGACCCCAGTTGTTTACAATATATATTAATGACTTGGATGAGGGAATTAAATGCAGCATCTCCAAGTTTGTGGATGACACGAAGCTGGGCTGCAGTGTTAGCTGTGAGGAGGATGCTAAGAGGATGCAGGGTGACTTGGATAGGTTAGGTGAGTGGGCAAATTCATGGCAGATGCAATTTAATGTGGATAAATGTGAAGTTATCCACTTTGGTGGCAAAAAGAGGAAAGCAGATTATTATCTGAATGGTGGCCGATTAGGAAAAGGGGAGGTGCAACGAGACCTGGGTGTCATTATACACCAGTCATTGAAAGTGGGCATGCAGGTACAGCAGGCAGTGAAAAAGGCGAATGGTATGCTGGCATTTATAGCAAGAGGATTCGAGTACAGGAGCAGGGAGGTACTACTGCAGTTGTACAAGGTCTTGGTGAGACCACACCTGGAGTATTGTGTGCAGTTTTGGTCCCCTAATCTGAGGAAAGACATCCTTGCCATAGAGAGAGTACAAAGAAGGTTCACCAGATTGATTCCTGGGATGGCAGGACTTTCATATGATGAAAGACTGGATGAACTAGGCTTATACTCGTTGGAATTTAGAAGATTGAGGGGGGATCTGATTGAAACGTATAAAATCCTAAAGGGATTGGACAGGCTAGATGCAGGAAGATTGTTCCCGATGTTGGGGAAGTCCAGAACGAGGGGTCACAGTTTAAGGATAAAGGGGAAGCCTTTTAGGACCGAGATGAGGAAAAACTTCTTCACACAGAGTGTGGTGAATCTGTGGAATTCTCTGCCACAGGAAACAGTTGAGGCCAGTTCATTGGCTATATTTAAGAGGGAGTTAGATATGGCCCTTGTGGCTAAAGGGATCAGGGGGTATGGAGGGAAGGCTGGTACAGGGTTCTGAGTCGGATGATCAGCCATGATCATACTGAATGGTGGTGCAGGCTCGAAGGGCCGAATGGCCTACTCCTGCACCTACTTTCTATGTTTCTATTCTTTTATCCAAACTTTCCTTAAATGTTGAAATCAAGCCCACACTGGCAGCTCATTCCACATTCTCACCACACTGTGAGAGAAGATCAAAAGATACTGGAGCAGAATTAGGTTATTTGGCCCATCACATCTGCGACATAAATTGTCCCCCCTCAGGTTCAGTGGAAAAAGCCTGCTTGCATTTACCCTATCTTCAACCCTCATAATTATTTTGTATACCACTCTCCAATCTCCCCTCTTTCACCTGTATTCCAGGGAATAAAGTCCGAATCTGTTCAACCTCTCCCCATAACTCAGGTCCCCAAGTCCCAGCAACATCCTTGTAAGTTTTCTCTGCACTCTTTCAATCTTACTGATCTCTTCCCTGCAGATAGGTGACCAAAACTGCACACAGTACTCCAAGTTAGGCCTTACCAATGTTTGATGAAACTTCAACTTTCTAATTCTGCTCCTATGTCTTACAGTCTTATCAGGGAGAAGGCAGGAGAACGGGGTTGAGAGGGATAATAACTCAGCCCTGATGGAATGGCAGGGCAGACTTGATGGGCTGAATGGCCCAACTCTGCTCCTTTGTCTTATAGTCTTAACATAACATCCCAACTACTGTACTCAATATTTTAATTTATGAAGGCCAATGTGCCAAAATCGCTCTTTACGACATTATCTACTTCTGCTGCCATTTCAAGGAATTATGGATCTGTATTCCCAAATCCCATGTGTTGCATTTTGGAAAGCCGAATCTAGGTAGGACTTTCATAGTGACTGGTTGCTCCTAGGGAGTATTGCAGGGCAAATGGGTCTTGGAGTAGAAGTGCAAGGGTCAGTGAATAGTGTTTTGGAGAGTTTATTGTTGTCCCTGTAGCAGAGAGCCGTGCCTGCCCATAGTTAAGGGGGGGCAGGTATCGTCGTTACTTTACCCTTGCTTGTATATGTACCTGAACTCTGTCCCCACACCGTTTTCCCATGTATTATACTGCTGACCTGACTCTCATCGCCCATTGTTGTGATGAAAATGAGACAGATTCTTTGGCTCTCAAAGGCAAAGACTCTGGACACACAGGTCTAACAATAAGGAGTTTATTTACAAGGATAGAAGAGGTTGGGGACAACACAAGCGGCTACAATATTCGCACAAACATGCTTAGAACAGACGAGCATGGGAAAAGACTCCAGTGCTGTTCTGCAGTCTTCAGCCTGGAGTGAAGCACGGTGGTCCCTCGAGGATGGCAAAAAAGAGAGTGAGCCGAGCTCATGTAGCACCCTATATAGATCTGGGCTGGAGGGTCCAGTCCAGGTGATTCACTGGGGGGCCAACAGCTTGGTGCTAGACAGGTTAATCCAATTAAGGTGGCCAATGGTTATGTGTGCATTGATTAGTTGGGAGGGGTGAAATGTGGACTGGCATGTGGTGTGCCTTCCGAGCAGGTAGGGGGCAGTGCTGA
This sequence comes from Mobula hypostoma, assembly GCF_963921235.1. NCBI lineage: Eukaryota > Metazoa > Chordata > Chondrichthyes > Myliobatiformes > Myliobatidae > Mobula > Mobula hypostoma. The sequence goes on from NC_086107.1 coordinate 996,606, forward strand.
GCCGGGACAGGCATGGCTCTCTGGAGACACCCATGTAGAAGCGTTGGTCTACCAGCTTCCCCTTGACAATAGAGATGCTTCTGGACTTGCTCGGCTTGATCTTCAGCCGAACCTGCTCGATGTTCTCTTGAAGCTTTCTCAACAGGCGTACAGTACAAGCCTTGGTCATGGTGAGTGTTGTGAGATCATCCCTGTATGCTCTGATGGGTGGCAACCTCAGGCCAGGTCGTATGCACTGTCCTCCAACCACGCATCGAGATGCTCTGATGATCACCTCCATGGCCATGGTGAAGGCTAGCAGGGAGATGGTACAACTGGCCATGATTCCCACTTCCAGATGTTGCCACACTGTGGTGTAATCTGCTGTTGTCAAACATAGCTGCACATCCTGGAAGTAGGCCTCAACGAGGCCTGAGAGGGCCACTGGGACCCTGAAGAAGTGGAAAGCAGTCCAGAAGAGGTTATGAGGGACTGAGCCGAAGGGGTTGGAGAGGTCCAGGAACACCATGTGAAGATCTGTTCCCTCCTTCTTGGTGACCTGGATCTGATGCCAGATGGTGCAAGCGTGTTCCAGACAGCCAGAGAAGCCCGCGATCCCTGCCTTCTGCATCAATGTATCAATCAGGTGGTTTCTTTGCAGATACCCTGACAGTCTATGAGTCAGCACACTAAAGAAGATTTTACCCTCGATGTTTAGGAGACTAATCTAGTGGAATTGGCTGATTTCTGATGAACCCTTTAAAAGTTGAGAAGTCGTGTGCAGATACACAGGAGAGGACAGTGAGGCTTGAGGTTAGGTTCGGGCATCCTGCGAGAGGATAGATGTTATTAAAATTGAAAGAATGTGGAAAAGGTTTACGAGGATGTTGCCCAGACTTGAGAAACTATAGAGAGAGGTAAGACAGGCTAGGACTACTCCCTGGAGAGCAGGAGAGAGAGCAGATCTCATGGAGCTGTATAAAGTAATGAGGGGCGTAGATCGGGGTAACAGATTCAGTCTTTTTCCCAGGTTTGGGGAGCGAAAAACCAGCAGGAAAAGGTTTAAGGTGAGAGGGGAAAGATTGAATGGGAACTTCAGGGGCAACTTTCTCACACAGAGGACATTGGGTGTATCGAATGAGCTGCCACAAGAAATGGTTGAGACATGGTTTGGAAGGTTTTAGATTGTGAGCAGTTTTGGGCCCTTCTCTTAAAAAAACACGTTCTGGCATGTGGACCAGAGGAGGTTCGGGGAATGAAAGGGTGAACATACGAGGAGAATTTGATGGCTCTCGGGCTGTACCTGCTGGAATTTAGAAGAATGAGAGGGGAGCTTGTTGAAACCTATCGAGTGTTGAAAGGCCTCAATACAGTGGATGTGGAGAGGATGTTTCCTATAGTGGGGGAGTCTAGGACCAGAGGACACAGATAGAGTGGATGTGGAGAGGATGTTTCCTATAGTGGGGAAGTCCAGGACCAGAGGACACAGATAGAGTGGATGTGGAGAGGATGTTTCCTATAGTGGGGGAGTCTAGGACCAGAGGACACAGATAGAGTGGATGTGAAGAGGATGTTTCCTATAGTGGGGGAGTCTAGGACCAGAGGACACAGATAGAGTGGATGTGGAGAGGATGTTTCCTATAGTGGGGGAGTCTACGACCAGAGGACACAGATAGAGTGGATGTGGAGAGGATGTTTCCTATAGTGGGGTATCTAGGACCAGAGGACACAGGTAGAGTGGATGTGGAGAGGATGTTTCCTATAGTGGGGGAGTCTAGGACCAGAGGACACAGATAGAGTGGATGTGGAGAGGATGTTTCCTATAGTGGGGTATCTAGGACCAGAGGACACAGGCAGAGTGGATGTGGAGAGGATGTTTCCTATAATGGGGGAGTCTAGGACCAGAGGACACAGATAGAGTGGATGTGGAGAGGATGTTTCCTATAGTGGGGGAGTCTAGGACCAGAGGACACAGATAGAGTGGATGTGGAGAGGATGTTTCCTATAGTGGGGTATCTAGGACCAGAGGACACAGATAGAGTGGATGTGGAGAGGATGTTTCCTATAGTGGGGGAGTCTCGGACCAGAGGACACAGATAGAGTGGATGTGGAGAGGATGTTTCCTATAGTGGGGAAGTCTAGGACCAGAGGACACAGATAGAGTGGATGTGGAGAGGATGTTTCCTATCGTGGGGGAGTCTAGGACTAGAGGACACAGATAGAGTGGATGTGGAGAGGATGTTTCCTATAATGGGGGAGTCTAGGACCAGAGGGCACAGCCTCAGAATAGAGAGACGTCCATTTAGACGGAGAAGAGGAAGAATTTCTTCAGCCAGAGGTTAGTGAATCTGTGGAATTCAATGCTACAGACGGAGACAAAGTCATTGGGTATATTTAATGTGGAGGTTGATAGGATCATGACTAGTCAGGGTGTCAAAGGTTATGCGGAAAAGGCAGGAGAACAGGATCGAGAGGGGAACTAAATCAGCCATCACGGGAAGATGGAGCAAACTCTGGGCCAGACGGCCTAACTCTGCTCCAGTGCTTCTGGGTAAATCAAGGGCAGATAGGAAAGCTTCAGAGAAGGCAAAGGCAGAGGAAGACGTTGCAGTCCTTTTACCACTGACACTGTCAGGGTACTTGGCCAGAGACAGGAACCTCTGCTCTGCTCAACCCCTCCCTGAGGGCTCACGCACCGGGAGAGTGGGCTGTTGGAGGAGTGTGGGGAGGATCTGGTGAACGTGGCCAGCTGGACAATGTCACTGGTGCATTAACAGCCGTACCGTCTCCACGCACTGTCGGTGAAGCCAAGCTGATCTGCCGGGATGTCTGAGATGCTGCAGCAAGGAATTTCGGTGGCCACAGGCAGAGAGAGATATCATCAACATTATGTGCGGTGACACGGTGCTGTAGGGTGTGAGTGAGGTAGCGCTGATAAACACCGTCAACTACCAGACCAAAATCACAGACACTGCCAGGACAAAACATCTGATTTACACATGGTCTAAACTCCTGGTAAATCACTAAACCTGGTTTACAGCAGAAGAAACATTTCACCAATAGACACGTAAACCAGCGTGGAGAGTGGGACAGTCGGATTAGTGTGAGACTGACACAGGGCTGTGGGGAGAGAGTGGGGCAGTGGGATTAGTGTGAGACTGACACAGGACTGTGGGGAGAGTGGGACAGTGGGATTAGTGTGAGACTGACACAGGGCTGTAGGGAGAGAGTGGGACAGTGGGATTAGTGTGGGTACTGACACAGGACTGTGGGGAGAGAGTGGGACAGTGGGATTAGTGTGGGGACTGACACAGGGCTGTGGGGAGAGAGTGGGGCAGTGGGATTAGTGTGGGACTGACACAGGACTGTGGGGAGAGAGTGGGACAGTGGGATTAGTGTGAGACTGACACAGGACTCTGGGGAGAGAGTGGGACAGTGGGATTAGTGTGGGGACTGATACAGGACTGTGGGGAGAGAGTGGGACAGTGGGATTAGTGTGGGGACTGACACAGGACTGTGGGGAGAGAGTGGGACAGTGGGATTAGTGTGAGACTGACACAGGGCTGTAGGGAGAGAGTGGGACAGTGGGATTAGTGTGGGGACTGATACAGGACTGTGGGGAGAGAGTGGGACAGTGGGATTAGTGTGGGGACTGACACAGGACTGTGGGGAGAGAGTGGGACAGTAGGATTAGTGTGGGGACTGACACAGGGCTGTGGGGAGAGTGGGACAGTGGGATTAGTGTGGGTACTGACACAGGGCTGTGGGGAGAGTGGGACAGTGGGATTAGTGTGGGGACTGACACAGGGCTGTGGGGAGAGAGTGGGGCAGTGGGATTAGTGTGGGACTGACACAGGACTGTGGGGAGAGAGTGGGACAGTGGGATTAGGGTGGGGACTGACACAGGGCTGTGGGGAGAGAGTGGGGCAGTGGGATTAGTGTGAGACTGACACAGGGCTGCGAGGAGAGAGTGGGACAGTGGGATTAGTGTGGGGACTGACACAAGACTGTGGGGAGAGAGTGGGACACTGGGATTAGTGTAGGGACTGACAGAGGGCTGTGTCGAGAGAGTGGGACAGTGGGATTAGTGTGGGACTGACACAGGACTGGGGGAGAAAGTGGGGCAGTGGGATTAGTGTGAGACTGACACAGGACTGTGGAGAGACAGTGGGGCAGTGGGATCAGCGTGGGGCTGACACAGGGCTGTAGGGAGAGAGTGGGACAGTGGAATTAGTGTCAGACTGACACAGGACTGTGGGGAGAGAGTGGGTCAGTGGGATTAGTGTGAGACTGACACAGGACTGTGAGGAGAGAGTGGGACATTGGGATTAGTGTGGGGACTGATACAGGACTGTGGGGAGAGTGGGAGAGTGGGATTAGTGTGGGACTGACACAGGACTGTGGGAAGAGAGTGGGACAGTGGGATCATTGTGGGACTGACACAGGACTGTGGGGAGAGAGTGGGAGAGTGGGATTAGTGTGGGTACTGACACAGGGCTGTGGGGAGAGAGTGAGACAGTGGGATTAGTGTGGGACTGACACAGGGCTGTGGGGAGAGAGTGGGACAGTGGGATTAGTGTGAGACTGACACAGGACTGTGGGGAGAGAGTGGGACAGTGTGTTAGTGTGGGGACAGACACAGGGCTGTGGGTAGAGAGTGGGACAGTGGGATTAGTGTAGGGACTGACAGAGGGCTGTGTCGAGAGAGTGGGACAGTGGGATTAGTGTGGGGACTGACACAGGGCTGTAGGGAGAGAGTGGGACAGTGGTATTAGTGTCAGACTGACACAGGACTGTGGGGAGAGAGTGGGGCAGTGGGATTAGTGTGAGACTGACACAGGACTGTGAGGAGAGAGTGGGACATTGGGATTAGTGTGGGGACTGATACAGGACTGTGGGGAGAGTGGGAGAGTGGGATTAGTGTGGGACTGACACAGGACTGTGGGAAGAGAGTGGGACAGTGGGATCATTGTGGGACTGACACAGGACTGTGGGGAGAGAGTGGGACACTGGGATTAGTGTGGGGACTGACAGAGGACTGTGGGGAGAGATTGGGACAGTGGGATTAGTGTGGAGACGGACACAGGGCTGTGGGGAGAGAGTGGGACAGTGGGATTAGAGTGGGGACTGACACAGGGCTGTGGGGCGAGAGTGGGACAGTGGGATTAATATAAGACTGACACATGGCTGTGGTGAGAGAGCGGGGCAGTGGGATTAGCCTGGGGATTGACACAGGGCTGTGGGGAGAGAGTGGGACAGTGTGTTAGTGTGGGGACAGACACAGGGCTGTGGGTAGAGAGTGGGACAGTGGGATTAGTGTGGGACTGACACAGGGCTGTGGGGAGAGAGTGGGACACTGGGATTAGTGTAGGGACTGACAGAGGGCTGTGTCGAGAGAGTGGGACAGTGGGATTAGTGTGGAGACTGACACAGGGCTGTGTCGAGAGAGTGGGACAGTGGGATTAGTGTGGGACTGACACAGGACTGGGGGAGAAAGTGGGGCAGTGGGATTAGTGTGAGACTGACACAGGACTATGGGGAGACAGTGGGGCAGTGGGATCAGCGTGGGGCTGACACAGGGCTGTAGGGAGAGAGTGGGACAGTGGAATTAGTGTCAGACTGACACAGGACTGTGGGGAGAAGGTGGGACAGTGGGATTAGTGTGAGACTGACACAGGACTGTGAGGAGAGAGTGGGACATTGGGATTAGTGTGGGGACTGATACAGGACTGTGGGGAGAGTGGGAGAGTGGGATTAGTGTGGGACTGACACAGGACTGTGGGAAGAGAGTGGGACAGTGGGATCATTGTGGGACTGACACGGGACTGTAGGGAGAGAGTGGGAGAGTGGGATTAGTGTGGGGACTGACACAAGACTGTGGGGAGAGAGTGGGACACTGGGATTAGTGTGGGGACTGACAGAGGGCTGTGCGGAGAGAGTGGGACACTGGGATTAGTGTGAGACTGACACAGGACTGTGGGGAGAGTGGGAGTGTTGGATTAGTGTGGGGATTGACACAGGACTGTGGGGAGAAGGTGGGACAGTGGGATTAGGGTGAGATTGACACAGGGCTGTGAGGAGAGAGCGGGGCAGTGGGATTAGTGTGGGGACTGAGAGGGCTGTGGGAGGAGAGTAGGAGAGTGGGACAGTGGGATTAGTGTGGAGACTGACACAGGGCTGTGGGGAGAGAGTGGGGCAGTGGGATTAGTGTGGGATTGACACAGGGCTGTGGGTAGAGAGTGGGACAGTGGGATTAGTTTGGGGACAGACACAGGTCTGTGGGGAGAGAGTGGGTCAGTGGGATTAGGGTGAGATTTACAGAGGACTGTGGGGACAGAGCAGGGCAGTGGGATTAGTGTGAGACTGACACAGGAATGTGGGGAGAGAATGGGACAGTGGGATAAGTGTCGGACTGAAACAGGGCAATGGGAGAGATTGGGATAGTGACTTAGTGTGGGGACTGACACAGGGCTGTGGGGAGAGCGGGACATTGGGATTAGTGTGGGATTGACACAGGAATGTGGGGTGAGAGTGGGACAGTGGGATTAGTGTGAGACTGACACAAGACTGTGGGGAGAGAGTGGGACAGTGGGAATAGTGTGGGGACTGACACAGGACTGTGGGGAGAGAGTGGGACACTGGGATTAGTGTGGGGACTGATACAGGACTGTGGGGAGAGAGTGGGACAGTGGGATCATTGTGGAACTGACAGAGGACAGTGGGGAGAGATTGGGACTGTGGGATTCGTGTGGGGACTGACAGAGGACTGTGGGGAGAGAGTGGGACAGTGGGATTAGTGTGGAGACTGACACATGGCTGTGGTGAGAGAGTGGGACAGTGGGATTAGTGTGGAGACGGACACAGGGCTGTGGGGAGAGAGTGGGACAGTGGGATTAGTGTGGAGACTGACACATGGCTGTGGTGAGAGAGTGGGACAGTGGGATTAGAGTGGGGACTGACACAGGGCTGTGGGGCGAGAGTGGGACAGTGGGATTAATATGAGACTGACACAGGGCTGTGGGGAGAGAGTGGGACAGAGGGACCAGTGTGAGACTGACACGACTGTGGGGAGAGAGTGGGACAGTGTGTTAGTGTGGGGACAGACACAGGGCTGTGGGGCGAGAGTGGGACAGTGGGATTAGTATGAGACTGACACAGGACTGTGGAGAGAGATTGGTGCAGTGGGATTAGTGTCAGACTGACACAGGACTGTGGGGAGAGAGTGGGACATTGGGATTAGTGTGGGGACTGACACGGCTGTGGGGAGAGATGGAACAGTGGGTTAGTGTGGGGATTGACACAAGGCTGTGGGGAGAGAGTGGGGCAATGGGATTATTGTGAGACTGACAGGACTGTCGGGAGAGTGGGACAGTGGGATTAGTGTGGGACTGTCACAGGGCTGTGGGTGAGAGTGGGACAGTGGGTTAGTGTGGGGACTGACACAGGACTGTGGGGAGAGTTGGACAGTGGGATTAGTGTGGAACTGACACCGGGCTGTTGGGGGAGAGTGGGACAGTGGGGTTAATGTGGGGACTGACACAGGACTGTGGGGAGAGTGGGACAGTGGGATTAGTGTGGGGACGGATACAGGGCTGTGGGGAGAGAGTGGGACAGTGGGATTAGTGTGGGACTGACACAGGACTGTGGAGAGTGTGGGACAATGGGATTAGTATGGGGACTGACACAGGGCTGTGGGGAGAGAGTGGGACAGTGAGAGTAGTGAGGGACTGACAGGACTGTGGGGAGAGAGTGGGGCACTGGGATCAGTGTGAGACTGACATGACTGTGGGTAGAGAGTGGGACAGTGGGATTAGTGTGGGACTGACAAAGGGCTGTGGGAGAGAGTGGGAACGTGAGTTAGTGTGGCGAGTGACACTGGACTGTGGGGAGAGTGGAACAGTGGGATTAGTGTGGGACTCACACAGGAATGTGGGGAGAGAGTGGGGCCGTGGTATTAGTGTGAGACTGACACAGGGCTGGGGAGAGAGTTGAACAGTGGGATTAGTGTGGGGACTGACAGAGGGCTGTGACGATAGAGTGGGACAGTGGGTTTAGTGTGGGACCGACACAGGACTGTAGAGAGAGAGTGGGACACTGGGATTAGTGTGGGGACTGATGCAGGGCTGTGGGGAGAGAGTGGGTCAGTGGGATCATTGTGGAACTGACAGAGGACTGTGGGGAGAGACTGGGGCAATGGGATTAGTGTGAGACTCTACACAGGACTGTGGGGAGAGAGCGGGGCAGTGGGATTAGCGTGGGGACTGATGCAGGGCTGTGGGCAGAGATTGGGACAGTGGGATTAGTGTGGGGACTGACACAGGACTGTGGGGAGAGAGTGGGGCAGTGGGATTAGTGTGAGACTGACACAGGGCTGCGAGGAGAGAGTGGGACAGTGGGATTAGTGTGGGACTGACACAGGACTGGGGGAGAAAGTGGGGCAGTGGGATTAGTGTGAGACTGACACAGGACTGTGGGGAGAGAGTGGGACAGTGTGTTAGTGTGGGGACAGACACAGGGCTGTGGGTAGAGAGTGGGACAGTGGGATTAGTGTAGGGACTGACAGAGGGCTGTGTCGAGAGAGTGGGACAGTGGGATTAGTGTGGGGACTGACACAGGGCTGTAGGGAGAGAGTGGGACAGTGGTATTAGTGTCAGACTGACACAGGACTGTGGGGAGAGAGTGGGGCAGTGGGATTAGTGTGAGACTGACACAGGACTGTGAGGAGAGAGTGGGACATTGGGATTAGTGTGGGGACTGATACAGGACTGTGGGGAGAGTGGGAGAGTGGGATTAGTGTGGGACTGACACAGGGCTGTGGGGCGAGAGTGGGACAGTGGGATTAGTATGAGACTGACACAGGACTGTGGGGAGAGATTGGTGCAGTGGGATTAGTGTCAGACTGACACAGGACTGTGGGGAGAGAGTGGGACATTGGGATTAGTGTGGGGACTGACACGGCTGTGGGGAGAGATGGAACAGTGGGTTAGTGTGGGGATTGACACAAGGCTGTGGGGAGAGAGTGGGGCAGTGGGATTATTGTGAGACTGACAGGACTGTCGGGAGAGTGGGACAGTGGGATTAGTGTGGGACTGTCACAGGGCTGTGGGTGAGAGTGGGACAGTGGGTTAGTGTGGGGACTGACACAGGACTGTGGGGAGAGTTGGACAGTGGGATTAGTGTGGAACTGACACCGGGCTGTTGGGGGAGAGTGGGACAGTGGGGTTAATGTGGGGACTGACACAGGACTGTGGGGAGAGTGGGACAGTGGGATTAGTGTGGGGACGGATACAGGGCTGTGGGGAGAGAGTGGGACAGTGGGATTAGTGTGGGACTGACACAGGACTGTGGAGAGTGTGGGACAATGGGATTAGTATGGGGACTGACACAGGGCTGTGGGGAGAGAGTGGGACAGTGAGAGTAGTGAGGGACTGACAGGACTGTGGGGAGAGAGTGGGGCACTGGGATTAGTGTGAGACTGACACGACTGTGGGTAGAGAGTGGGACAGTGGGATTAGTGTGGGACTGACAAAGGGCTGTGGGAGAGAGTGGGAACGTGAGTTAGTGTGGCGAGTGACACTGGACTGTGGGGAGAGTGGAACAGTGGGATTAGTGTGGGACTCACACAGGAATGTGGGGAGAGAGTGGGGCCGTGGTATTAGTGTGAGACTGACACAGGGCTGGGGAGAGAGTTGAACAGTGGGATTAGTGTGGGGACTGACAGAGGGCTGTGACGATAGAGTGGGACAGTGGGATTCGTGTGGGGACTGACAGAGGACTGTGGGGAGAGAGTGGGACAGTGGGATTAGTGTGGAGACTGACACATGGCTGTGGTGAGAGAGTGGGACAGTGGGATTAGTGTGGAGACGGACACAGGGCTGTGGGGAGAGAGTGGGACAGTGGGATTAGTGTGGAGACTGACACATGGCTGTGGTGAGAGAGTGGGACAGTGGGATTAGAGTGGGGACTGACACAGGGCTGTGGGGCGAGAGTGGGACAGTGGGATTAATATGAGACTGACACAGGGCTGTGGGGAGAGAGTGGGACAGAGGGACCAGTGTGAGACTGACACGACTGTGGGGAGAGAGTGGGACAGTGTGTTAGTGTGGGGACAGACACAGGGCTGTGGGGCGAGAGTGGGACAGTGGGATTAGTATGAGACTGACACAGGACTGTGGGGAGAGATTGGTGCAGTGGGATTAGTGTCAGACTGACACAGGACTGTGGGGAGAGAGTGGGACATTGGGATTAGTGTGGGGACTGACACGGCTGTGGGGAGAGATGGAACAGTGGGTTAGTGTGGGGATTGACACAAGGCTGTGGGGAGAGAGTGCGGCAGTGGGATTATTGTGAGACTGACAGGACTGTCGGGAGAGTGGGACAGTGGGATTAGTGTGGGACTATCACAGGGCTGTGGGTGAGAGTGGGACAGTGGGTTAGTGTGGGGACTGACACAGGACTGTGGGGAGAGTTGGACAGTGGGATTAGTGTGGAACTGACACCGGGCTGTTGGGGGAGAGTGGGACAGTGGGGTTAATGTGGGGACTGACACAGGACTGTGGGGAGAGTGGGACAGTGGGATTAGTGTGGGGACGGATACAGGGCTGTGGGGAGAGAGTGGGACAGTGGGATTAGTGTGGGACTGACACAGGACTGTGGAGAGTGTGGGACAATGGGATTAGTATGGGGACTGACACAGGGCTGTGGGGAGAGAGTGGGACAGTGAGAGTAGTGAGGGACTGACAGGACTGTGGGGAGAGAGTGGGTCACTGGGATTAGTGTGAGACTGACACGACTGTGGGTAGAGAGTGGGACAGTGGGATTAGTGTGGGGACTGACACAGGATTTTGGGGAGAGTGGGACAGTGGGATTACTGTGGGACTGACACTGGACTGTGGGGAGAGAGTGGGAGAGTGGGATTAGTGTGGGACTGACACAGGACTGTGGGGAGAGTGTGACAGTGGGATTAGTGTGGGGACGGATACAGGGCTGTGGGGAGAGAGTGGGACAGTGGGATTAGTGTGGGACTGACACAGGACTGTGGAGAGTGTGGGACAATGGGATTAGTATGGGGACTGACACAGGGCTGTGGGGAGAGAGTGGGACAGTGAGAGTAGTGAGGGACTGACAGGACTGTGGGGAGAGAGTGGGTCACTGGGATTAGTGTGAGACTGACACGACTGTGGGTAGAGAGTGGGACAGTGGGATTAGTGTGGGGACTGACACAGGATTTTGGGGAGAGTGGGACAGTGGGATTACTGTGGGACTGACACTGGACTGTGGGGAGAGAGTGGGAGAGTGGGATTAGTGTGGGACTGACAAATGGCTGTGGGAGAGAGTGGGAACGTGAGTTAGTGTGGCGAGTGACACTGGACTGTGGGGAGAGTGGAACAGTGGGATTAGTGTGGGACTCACACAGGAATGTGGGGAGAGAGTGGGGCCGTGGTATTAGTGTGAGACTGACACAGGGCTGGGGAGAGAGTTGAACAGTGGGATTAGTGTGGGGACTGACAGAGGGCTGTGACGATAGAGTGGGACAGTGGGTTTAGTGTGGGACCGACACAGGACTGTAGAGAGAGAGTGGGACACTGGGATTAGTGTGGGGACTGACGCAGGACTGTGGGGAGAGAGTGGGTCAGTGGGATCATTGTGGAACTGACAGAGGACTGTGGGGAGAGACTGGGGCAATGGGATTAGTGTGAGACTCTACACAGGACTGTGGTGAGAGAGCGGGGCAGTGGGATTAGCGTGGGGACTGATGCAGGGCTGTGGGCAGAGATTGGGACAGTGGGATTAGTGTGGGGACTGACACAGGACTGTGGGGAGAGAGTGTGGCAGTGGGATTAGTGTGAGACTGAAAGAGTACTGTGGGGAGAGAGTGGGAGAGTGGTATTAATGTGGGGACTGACACAGGACTGTGGGGAGAGATTGGGACAGTGGGATTTGTGTGAGACTGACACAGGGCTGTGGGGAGAGAGTGGGACACTGGGATTAGTGTGGGGACTGACACAGGACTGTGGGGAGAAGGTGGGACAGTGGGATTAGGTTGAGACTGACACAGGGCTGTGGGAAGAGAGCGGGGCAGTGGGATTAGAGTGAGACTGACACAGGACTGTAGGGAGAGAGTGGGACACTGGGATTACTGTGTGGACTGACACAGGACTGTGGGGAGAAGGTGGGACAGTGGGATTCGGGTGAGACTGACACAGGGCTGTGGGGAGAGAGTTGGGCAGTGGGATTAGTGTGGGGACTGACAGGGCTGTGGTAGGAGAGGGGGACAGTGCAATTAATATGAGACTGACACATGGCTGTGGTGAGAGAGCGGGGCAGTGGGATTAGCGTGGGGATTGAAACAGGACTGTGGGGAGAGAGTGGGTCAGTGGGATTAGTGTGAGAGACACATGACTGTGGGGAGAGTGGGACAGTGGGATTAGTGTGGGGACTGACACAGGACTGTGGAGAGAGAGTGGGACTGTGGGATTAGTGTGGGACTCACACAAAACTGTGGGGAGAGAGTGGGACATTGGGATCAGTGTGGGGCTGATACAGGGCGGTCGGGAGAGAGTGTGACAGTGGAATTAGTGTCAGACTGACACAGGACTGTGGGGAGAGATGGAACAGTGGGATTAGTGTGGGATGGACACAGCTGTGGGGAGAGAGTGGGACAGTGGGTTAGTGTGGGGACAGACACAGGGCTGTGGGCGAGAGTGGGACAGTGGGATTAGTGTGGGACTGACACAGGGCTGTGGGTAGAGAGTGGGACAGTGGGATTAGGGTGAGACTGACACAGGGCTGTGGGGAGAGAGCGGGGCAGAGGGATTAGAGTGAGACTGACACAGGACTGTCGGGAGAGAGTGGGGCAGTGGGATTAGTGTGGGACTGATACAGGGCTGTGGGCAGAGATTGGGACAGTGGCATTAGTGTGGGGACTGACACAGGACTGTGGGGAGAGAGTGGGACAGTGGGATTAGTGTGGGAACTGACACAGGGCTGTGGGGAGAGAGCGGGGCAGTGGGATTAGAGGGAGATTGACACAGGACTGTGGGGAGAGATTGGGACAGTGGGATTAGTGTGGGTACTGACACAGGACTGTGGGGAGAAGGTGGGACAGTGGGATTAGTGTGGGGACTGACACAGGGCTGTGGGGACTGTGGGACAGTGGGATCAGTGTGGGGCTGACACAGGGCTGTGGGGAGAGAGTGGGACAGTGGAATTAGTGTCAGACTGACACAGGACTGTGAGGAGAGAGTGGGACATTGGGATTAGTGTGGGGACTGACACAGGACTGTGGGGAGAGGTAGTGTAGGATTAGTGTGGGGACTGACACAGCTGTGGGGAGAGATGGAACAGTGGGTTAGTGTGGGACTGACACAGGGCTGCGAGGAGTGAGTGGGACATTGGGATTAGTGTGGGGACTGACACAGGACTGTGGGAGAGAGTAGGACAGTGGGATTAGTGTGGGGACTGAGACAGGACTGTGTCGAGAGAGTGGGACACTGGGATTAGTGTGGCGACTGACAGAGGGCTGTGTCGAGAGAGTTGGACAGTGGGATTAGTGTGGGGACTGACACAGGGCTGTGTCAAGAGAGTGGGACAGTGGGATTAGTGTGGGACTGACACAGGACTGGGGGAGAAAGTGGGGCAGTGGGATTAGTGTGAGACTGACACAGGATTGTGGGGAGACAGTGGGGCAGTGGGATCAGCGTGGGGCTGACACAGGGCTGTAGGGAGAGAGTGGGACAGTGGAATTAGTGTCAGACTGACACAGGACTGTGAGGAGAGAGTGGGACATTGGGATTAGTGTGGGGACTGATACAGGACTGTGGGGAGAATGGGACAGTGGGATTAGTGTGGGACTGACACAGGACTGTGGGAAGAGAGTGGGACAGTGGGATCATTCTGGGACTGACACAGGACTGGGGGAGAGAATGGGAGAGTGGGATTAGTGTGGGGACTGACACAAGACTGTGGGGAGAGAGTGGGACACTGGGATTAGTGTGGGGACTGACAGAGGGCTGTGCAGAGAGAGTGGGACACTGGGATTAGTGTGGGGACTGATACAGGACTGTGGGGAGAGTGGGACAGTGGGATTAGTGTGGGACTGACACAGGACTGGGGGAGAAAATGGGTCAGTGGGATTAGTGTGAGACTGTCACAGGACTGTGGGGAGACAGTGGGGCAGTGGAATCAGCGTGGGGCTGACACAGGACTGTCGGGAGAGAGTGGGACAGTGGGATTAATGTGGGGACTGACACAGGACTGTGGGGAGAAGGTGGGACAGTGGGATTAGGGTGAGACTGACACAGGGCTGTGGGGAGAGAGCGGGGCAGTGGGATTAGAGTGAAATTGACACAGGACTGTCGGGAGAGAGTGGGGCAGTGGGATTAGTGTGCGACTGATACAGGGCTGTGGGAGAGAGCGGGACAGTGGGATTAGGGTGGGGACTGAAGCAGGGCTGTGGGCAGAGATTGGGACAGTGGGATTAGTGTGGGGACTGACACAGGACTGTGGGGAGAGAGTGGGACAGTGGTATTAATGTGGGGACTGACACAGGGCTGTGGGGAGAGAGCGGGGCAGTGGGATTAGAGTGAGACTGACACAGGACTGTGGGGAGAGAGTGGGACAGTGGGATTAGAGTGAGACTGACACAGGATTGTAGGGAGAGAGTGGGACACTGGGATTACTGTCTGGACTGACACAGGACTGTGGGGAGAAGGTGGGACAGTGGGATTCGGGTGAGACTGACACAGGGCTGTGGGGAGAGAGTGGGACAGTGGGATTGGTGTGGAGACTGACACAGGGCTGTGGGGAGAGAGTGAGACAGTGGGATTAGTATGAGATTGACACATGGCTGTGGCGAGAGAACGGGGCAGTGGGATTAGCGTGGGGATTGACACATGTCTGTGGGGACAGTGGGACAGTGGGATCAGTGTGGGGCTGATACAGGGCGGTCGGGAGAGAGTGTGACAGTGGAATTAGTGTCAGACTGACACAGGACTGTGGGGAGAGATGGACCAGTGGGATTAGTGTGGGATGGACACAACTGTGGGGAGAGAGTGGGACAGTGGGTTAGTGTGGGGACAGACACAGGGCTGTGGGCGAGAGTGGGACAGTGGGATTAGTGTGGGACTGACACAGGGCTGTGGGTAGAGAGTGGGACAGTGGGATTAGTATGAGACTGACACATGGCTGTGGTGAGAGAGCGGGGCAGTGGGATTAGTGTGGGACTGACACAGGGCTGTGGGGTGACAGTGGGGCAGTGGGATTAGTGTGAGACTGACACAGGACTGTGGGGAGAGTTGGACAGTGGGATTAGTGTGGGGACTGACACAGGACAGTGGGGAGTGTGGGACAGTGAGATTAGTATGGGGACTGACACGGCTGTGGGGAGAGAGTGGGTCACTGGGATTAGTGTGAGACTGAAATGACTGTGGGGAGAGAGTGGGGCAGTGGGATTAGTGTGAGACTGACACAGGACTGTGGGGAGAGTTGGACAGTGGGATTAGTGTGGGGACTGACACAGGACAGTGGGGAGTGTGGGACAGTGAGATTAGTATGGGGACTGACACGGCTGTGGGGAGAGAGTGGGTCACTGGGTTTAGTGTGAGACTGAAATGACTGTGGGGAGAGAGCGGGACAGTGGGATTAGGGTGGGGACTGACACACGGCTGTGGGGAGAGAGCGGGGCAGTGGGATTAGCGTGGGGACTGAAGCAGGGCTGTGGGCAGAGATTGGGACAGTGGGATTAGTGTGGGGACTGACACAGGACTGTGGGGAGAGAGTGGGACAGTGGTATTAATGTGGGGACTGACACAGGGCTGTGGGGAGAGAGCGGGGCAGTGGGATTAGAGTGAGACTGACACAGGACTGTGGGGAGAGAGTGGGACAGTGGGATTTGTGTGAGACTGACACAGGGCTGTGGGAAGAGAGTGGGATAGTGGGATTAGAGGGAGATTGACACAGGACTGTGGGGAGAGATTGGGACAGTGGGATTAGTGTGGGTACTGACACAGGACTGTGGGGAGAAGGTGGGACAGTGGGATTAGTGTGGGGACTGACACAGGGCTGTGGGGACTGTGGGACAGTGGGATCAGTGTGGGGCTGACACAGGGCTGTGGGGAGAGAGTGGGACAGTGGAATTAGTGTCAGACTGACACAGGACTGTGAGGAGAGAGTGGGACATTGGGATTAGTGTGTGGACTGACACAGGACTGTGGGGAGAGGTAGTGTAGGATTAGTGTGGGGACTGACACAGCTGTGGGGAGAGATGGAACAGTGGGTTAGTGTGGGACTGACACAGGGCTGCGAGGAGTGAGTGGGACATTGGGATTAGTGTGGGGACTGACACAGGACTGTGGGAGAGAGTGGGACAGTGGGATTAGTGTGGGGACTGAGACAGGACTGTGTCGAGAGAGTGGGACACTGGGATTAGTGTGGCGACTGACAGAGGGCTGTGTCGAGAGAGTGGGACAGTGGGATTAGTGTGGGGACTGACACAGGGCTGTGTCAAGAGAGTGGGACAGTGGGATTAGTGTGGGACTGACACAGGACTGGGGGAGAAAGTGGGGCAGTGGGATCAGTGTGAGACTGACACAGGACTGTGGGGAGACAGTGGGGTAGTGGGATCAGCGTGGGGCTGACACAGGGCTGTAGGGAGAGAGTGGGACAGTGGAATTAGTGTCAGACTGACACAGGACTGTGAGGAGAGAGTGGGACATTGGGATTAGTGTGGGGACTGATACAGGACTGTGGGGAGAATGGGACAGTGGGATTAGTGTGGGACTGACACAGGACTGTGGGAAGAGAGTGGGACAGTGGGATCATTCTGGGACTGACACAGGACTGGGGGAGAGAATGGGAGAGTGGGATTAGTGTGGGGACTGACACAAGACTGTGGGGAGAGAGTGGGACACTGGGATTAGTGTGGGGACTGACAGAGGGCTGTGCAGAGAGAGTGGGACACTGGGATTAGTGTGGGGACTGATACAGGACTGTGGGGAGAGTGGGACCGTGGAATTAGTGTGGGGACTGACACAGGGCTGTGTCGAGAGAGTGGGACAGTGGGATTAGTGTGGGACTGACACAGGACTGGGGGAGAAAATGGGTCAGTGGGATTAGTGTGAGACTGACACAGGACTGTGGGGAGACAGTGGGGCAGTGGAATCAGCGTGGGGCTGACACAGGACTGTCGGGAGAGAGTGGGACAGTGGGATTAATGTGGGGACTGACACAGGACTGTGGGGAGAAGGTGGGACAGTGGGATTAGGGTGAGACTGACACAGGGCTGTGGGGAGAGAGCGGGGCAGTGGGATTAGAGTGAAATTGACACAGGACTGTCGGGAGAGAGTGGGGCAGTGGGATTAGTGTGCGACTGATACAGGGCTGTGGGAGAGAGCGGGACAGTGGGATTAGGGTGGGGACTGAAGCAGGGCTGTGGGCAGAGATTGGGACAGTGGGATTAGTGTGGGGACTGACACAGGACTGTGGGGAGAGAGTGGGACAGTGGTATTAATGTGGGGACTGACACAGGGCTGTGGGGAGAGAGCGGGGCAGTGGGATTAGAGTGAGACTGACACAGGACTGTGGGGAGAGAGTGGGACAGTGGGATTTGTGTGAGACTGACACAGGGCTGTGGGAAGAGAGTGGGATAGTGGGATTAGTGTGGGGACTGACACAGGACTGTGGGGAGAAGGTGGGACAGTGGGATTTGGGTGAGACTGACACAGGGCTGTGGGAAGAGAGCGGGGCAGTGGGATTAGAGTGAGACTGACACAGGATTGTAGGGAGAGAGTGGGACACTGGGATTACTGTGTGGACTGACACAGGACTGTGGGTAGAAGGTGGGACAGTGGGATTCGGGTGAGACTGACACAGGGCTGTGGGGAGAGAGTGGGACAGTGGGATTGGTGTGGAGATTGACACATGGCTGTGGCGAGAGAACGGGGCAGTGGGATTAGCGTGGGGATTGACACATGTCTGTGGGGACAGTGGGACAGTGGGATCAGTGTGGGGCTGATACAGGGCGGTCGGGAGAGAGTGTGACAGTGGAATTAGTGTCAGACTGACACAGGACTGTGGGGAGAGATGGACCAGTGGGATTAGTGTGGGATGGACACAACTGTGGGGAGAGAGTGGGACAGTGGGTTAGTGTGGGGACAGACACAGGGCTGTGGGCGAGAGTGGGACAGTGGGATTAGTGTGGGACTGACACAGGGCTGTGGGTAGAGAGTGGGACAGTGGGATTAGTATGAGACTGACACATGGCTGTGGTGAGAGAGCGGGGCAGTGGGATTAGTGTGGGACTGACACAGGGCTGTGGGGTGACAGTGGGGCAGTGGGATTAGTGTGAGACTGACACAGGACTGTGGGGAGAGTTGGACAGTGGGATTAGTGTGGGGACTGACACAGGACAGTGGGGAGTGTGGGACAGTGAGATTAGTATGGGGACTGACACGGCTGTGGGGAGAGAGTGGGTCACTGGGATTAGTGTGAGACTGAAATGACTGTGGGGAGAGAGTGGGGCAGTGGGATTAGTGTGAGACTGACACAGGACTGTGGGGAGAGTTGGACAGTGGGATTAGTGTGGGGACTGACACAGGACAGTGGGGAGTGTGGGACAGTGAGATTAGTATGGGGACTGACACGGCTGTGGGGAGAGAGTGGGTCACTGGGATTAGTGTGAGACTGAAATGACTGTGGGGAGAGAGCGGGACAGTGGGATTAGGGTGGGGACTGACACACGGCTGTGGGGAGAGAGCGGGGCAGTGGGATTAGCGTGGGGACTGAAGCAGGGCTGTGGGCAGAGATTGGGACAGTGGGATTAGTGTGGGGACTGACACAGGACTGTGGGGAGAGAGTGGGACAGTGGTATTAATGTGGGGACTGACACAGGGCTGTGGGGAGAGAGCGGGGCAGTGGGATTAGAGTGAGACTGACACAGGACTGTGGGGAGAGAGTGGGACAGTGGGATTAGTGTGAGACTGACACAGGGCTGTGGGAAGAGAGTGGGATAGTGGGATTAGTGTGGGGACTGACACAGGACTGTGGGAGAAGGTGGGACAGTGGGATTTGGGTGAGACTGACACAGGGCTGTGGGAAGAGAGCGGGGCAGTGGGATTAGAGTGAGACTGACACAGGACTGTAGGGAGAGAGTGGGACACTGGGATTGCTGTGTGGACTGACACAGGACTGTGGGGAGAAGGTGGGACAGTGGGATTCGGGTGAGACTGACACAGGGCTGTGGGGAGAGAGTGGGACAGTGGGATTGGTGTGGAGACTGACACAGGGCTGTGGGGAGAGAGTGAGACAGTGGGATTAGTATGAGATTGACACATGGCTGTGGCGAGAGAACGGGGCAGTGGGATTAGCGTGGGGATTGACACATGTCTGTGGGGACAGTGGGACAGTGGGATCAGTGTGGGGCTGATACAGGGCGGTCGGGAGAGAGTGTGACAGTGGAATTAGTGTCAGACTGACACAGGACTGTGGGGAGAGATGGAACAGTGGGATTAGTGTGGGACGGACACAACTGTGGGGAGAGAGTGGGACAGTGGGTTAGTGTGGGGACAGACACAGGGCTGTGGGCGAGAGTGGGACAGTGGGATTAGTATGGGACTGACACAGGGCTGTGGGTAGAGAGTGGGACAGTGGGATTAGTATGAGACTGACACATGGCTGTGGTGAGAGAGGGGGGCAGTGGGATTAGTGTGGGACTGACACAGGGCTGTGGGGAGAGAGTGGGACAGTGGGATTAGTGTGAGACTGACACAGGACTGTGGGGAGAGAGTGGGATAGTGGGATTAGTGTGGGGACTGACACAGGACTGTGGGAGAAGGTGGGACAGTGGGATTTGGGTGAGACTGACACAGGGCTGTGGGAAGAGAGCGGGGCAGTGGGATTAGAGTGAGACTGACACAGGACTGTAGGGAGAGAGTGGGACACTGGGATTGCTGTGTGGACTGACACAGGACTGTGGGGAGAAGGTGGGACAGTGGGATTCGGGTGAGACTGACACAGGGCTGTGGGGAGAGAGTGGGACAGTGGGATTGGTGTGGAGACTGACACAGGGCTGTGGGGAGAGAGTGAGACAGTGGGATTAGTATGAGATTGACACATGGCTGTGGCGAGAGAACGGGGCAGTGGGATTAGCGTGGGGATTGACACATGTCTGTGGGGACAGTGGGACAGTGGGATCAGTGTGGGGCTGATACAGGGCGGTCGGGAGAGAGTGTGACAGTGGAATTAGTGTCAGACTGACACAGGACTGTGGGGAGAGATGGAACAGTGGGATTAGTGTGGGACGGACACAACTGTGGGGAGAGAGTGGGACAGTGGGTTAGTGTGGGGACAGACACAGGGCTGTGGGCGAGAGTGGGACAGTGGGATTAGTATGGGACTGACACAGGGCTGTGGGTAGAGAGTGGGACAGTGGGATTAGTATGAGACTGACACATGGCTGTGGTGAGAGAGGGGGGCAGTGGGATTAGTGTGGGACTGACACAGGGCTGTGGGGTGACAGTGGGGCAGTGGGATTAGTGTGAGACTGACACAGGACTGTGGGGAGAGAGTGGGATAGTGGGATTAGTGTGGGGACTGACACAGGACTGTGGGAGAAGGTGGGACAGTGGGATTTGGGTGAGACTGACACAGGGCTGTGGGAAGAGAGCGGGGCAGTGGGATTAGAGTGAGACTGACACAGGACTGTAGGGAGAGAGTGGGACACTGGGATTGCTGTGTGGACTGACACAGGACTGTGGGGAGAAGGTGGGACAGTGGGATTCGGGTGAGACTGACACAGGGCTGTGGGGAGAGAGTGGGACAGTGGGATTGGTGTGGAGACTGACACAGGGCTGTGGGGAGAGAGTGAGACAGTGGGATTAGTATGAGATTGACACATGGCTGTGGCGAGAGAACGGGGCAGTGGGATTAGCGTGGGGATTGACACATGTCTGTGGGGACAGTGGGACAGTGGGATCAGTGTGGGGCTGATACAGGGCGGTCGGGAGAGAGTGTGACAGTGGAATTAGTGTCAGACTGACACAGGACTGTGGGGAGAGATGGAACAGTGGGATTAGTGTGGGACGGACACAACTGTGGGGAGAGAGTGGGACAGTGGGTTAGTGTGGGGACAGACACAGGGCTGTGGGCGAGAGTGGGACAGTGGGATTAGTATGGGACTGACACAGGGCTGTGGGTAGAGAGTGGGACAGTGGGATTAGTATGAGACTGACACATGGCTGTGGTGAGAGAGGGGGGCAGTGGGATTAGTGTGGGACTGACACAGGGCTGTGGGGTGACAGTGGGGCAGTGGGATTAGTGTGAAACTGACACAGGACTGTGGGGAGAGAGTGGGATAGTGGGATTAGTGTGGGGACTGACACAGGACTGTGGGAGAAGGTGGGACAGTGGGATTTGGGTGAGACTGACACAGGGCTGTGGGAAGAGAGCGGGGCAGTGGGATTAGAGTGAGACTGACACAGGACTGTAGGGAGAGAGTGGGACACTGGGATTGCTGTGTGGACTGACACAGGACTGTGGGGAGAAGGTGGGACAGTGGGATTCGGGTGAGACTGACACAGGGCTGTGGGGAGAGAGTGGGACAGTGGGATTGGTGTGGAGACTGACACAGGGCTGTGGGGAGAGAGTGAGACAGTGGGATTAGTATGAGATTGACACATGGCTGTGGCGAGAGAACGGGGCAGTGGGATTAGCGTGGGGATTGACACATGTCTGTGGGGACAGTGGGACAGTGGGATCAGTGTGGGGCTGATACAGGGCGGTCGGGAGAGAGTGTGACAGTGGAATTAGTGTCAGACTGACACAGGACTGTGGGGAGAGATGGAACAGTGGGATTAGTGTGGGACGGACACAACTGTGGGGAGAGAGTGGGACAGTGGGTTAGTGTGGGGACAGACACAGGGCTGTGGGCGAGAGTGGGACAGTGGGATTAGTATGGGACTGACACAGGGCTGTGGGTAGAGAGTGGGACAGTGGGATTAGTATGAGACTGACACATGGCTGTGGTGAGAGAGGGGGGCAGTGGGATTAGTGTGGGACTGACACAGGGCTGTGGGGTGACAGTGGGGCAGTGGGATTAGTGTGAGACTGACACAGGACTGTGGGGAGAGTTGGACAGTGGGATTAGTGTGGGGACTGACACAGGACAGTGGGGAGTGTGGGACAGTGAGATTAGTATGGGGACTGACACGGCTGTGGGGAGAGAGTGGGTCACTGGGATTAGTGTGGGACTGAAATGACTGTGGGGAGAGAGTGGGACAGTGGGATTAGTGTGGGGACTGACACTGGACTGTAGGGAGGGAGTGGGACAGTGGGATTACTGTGGGACTGACACTGGACTGTGGGGAGAGAGTGGGACAGTGGGATTAGTGTGGGACTGACACAGGGCTGTGGGAGAGAGTGGGATAGTGAGTTAGTGTGGCGAGTGACACTGGACTGTGGGGAGAGTGGAACAGTGGGATTAGTGTGGGACTGACACAGGAATGTGGGGAGAGAGTGGGGCCGTGGTATTAGTGTGAGACTGACACAGGGCTGGGGATAGAGTTGAACAGTGGGATTAGTGTGGGGACTGACACAGGGCTGTGACGATAGAGTGGGACAGTGGGTTTAGTGTGGGACTGACACAGGACTGTAGAGAGAGAGTGGGACACTGGGATTAGTGTGGGGACTGATGCAGGGCTGTGGGGAGAGAGTGGGTCCGTGGGATCATTGTGGAACTGACAGAGAACTGTGGGGAGAGACTGGGGCAATGGGATTAGTGTGAGACTCTACACAGGACTGTGGGGAGAGAGTGGGCCAGTAGAATTAGTGTGAGACTGATACAAGGCTGTGGGAGAGAGTGGGACAGTGGGATTAGTGTGGAGACTGAAACAGAGCTGTCGGGAGAGAGTGGGGCAGTGGGATTAGTTTTGGATTGATACAGGGCTGTGGGAGAGAGTGGGACAGTGGGATTAGTGTCAGACTGACACAGGACTGTGAGGAGAGAGTGGGACATTGGGATTAGTGTGGGGACTGATACAGGACTGTGGGGAGAATGGGACAATGGGATTAGTGTGGGACTGACACAGGACTGTGGGAAGAGAGTGGGACAGTGGGATCATTCTGGGACTGACACAGGACTGGGGGAGAGAATGGGAGAGTGGGATTAGTGTGGGGACTGACACAAGACTGTGGGGAGAGAGTGGGACACTGGGATTAGTGTGGGGACTGACAGAGGGCTGTGCAGAGAGAGTGGGACACTGGGATTAGTGTGGGGACTGATACAGGACTGTGGGGAGAGTGGGACCGTGGAATTAGTGTGGGGACTGACACAGGGCTGTGTCGAGAGAGTGGGACAGTGGGATTAGTGTGGGACTGACACAGGACTGGGGGAGAAAATGGGTCAGTGGGATTAGTGTGAGACTGACACAGGACTGTGGGGAGACAGTGGGGCAGTGGAATCAGCGTGGGGCTGACACAGGACTGTCGGGAGAGAGTGGGACAGTGGGATTAATGTGGGGACTGACACAGGACTGTGGGGAGAAGGTGGGACAGTGGGATTAGGGTGAGACTGACACAGGGCTGTGGGGAGAGAGCGGGGCAGTGGGATTAGAGTGAAATTGACACAGGACTGTCGGGAGAGAGTGGGGCAGTGGGATTAGTGTGCGACTGATACAGGGCTGTGGGAGAGAGCGGGACAGTGGGATTAGGGTGGGGACTGAAGCAGGGCTGTGGGCAGAGATTGGGACAGTGGGATTAGTGTGGGGACTGACACAGGACTGTGGGGAGAGAGTGGGACAGTGGTATTAATGTGGGGACTGACACAGGGCTGTGGGGAGAGAGCGGGGCAGTGGGATTAGAGTGAGACTGACACAGGACTGTGGGGAGAGAGTGGGACAGTGGGATTTGTGTGAGACTGACACAGGGCTGTGGGAAGAGAGTGGGATAGTGGGATTAGTGTGGGGACTGACACAGGACTGTGGGGAGAAGGTGGGACAGTGGGATTTGGGTGAGACTGACACAGGGCTGTGGGAAGAGAGCGGGGCAGTGGGATTAGAGTGAGACTGACACAGGATTGTAGGGAGAGAGTGGGACACTGGGATTACTGTGTGGACTGACACAGGACTGTGGGTAGAAGGTGGGACAGTGGGATTCGGGTGAGACTGACACAGGGCTGTGGGGAGAGAGTGGGACAGTGGGATTGGTGTGGAGATTGACACATGGCTGTGGCGAGAGAACGGGGCAGTGGGATTAGCGTGGGGATTGACACATGTCTGTGGGGACAGTGGGACAGTGGGATCAGTGTGGGGCTGATACAGGGCGGTCGGGAGAGAGTGTGACAGTGGAATTAGTGTCAGACTGACACAGGACTGTGGGGAGAGATGGAACAGTGGGATTAGTGTGGGATGGACACAACTGTGGGGAGAGAGTGGGACAGTGGGTTAGTGTGGGGACAGACACAGGGCTGTGGGCGAGAGTGGGACAGTGGGATTAGTGTGGGACTGACACAGGGCTGTGGGTAGAGAGTGGGACAGTGGGATTAGTATGAGACTGACACATGGCTGTGGTGAGAGAGCGGGGCAGTGGGATTAGTGTGGGACTGACACAGGGCTGTGGGGTGACAGTGGGGCAGTGGGATTAGTGTGAGACTGACACAGGACTGTGGGGAGAGTTGGACAGTGGGATTAGTGTGGGGACTGACACAGGACAGTGGGGAGTGTGGGACAGTGAGATTAGTATGGGGACTGACACGGCTGTGGGGAGAGAGTGGGTCACTGGGATTAGTGTGAGACTGAAATGACTGTGGGGAGAGAGTGGGGCAGTGGGATTAGTGTGAGACTGACACAGGACTGTGGGGAGAGTTGGACAGTGGGATTAGTGTGGGGACTGACACAGGACAGTGGGGAGTGTGGGACAGTGAGATTAGTATGGGGACTGACACGGCTGTGGGGAGAGAGTGGGTCACTGGGATTAGTGTGAGACTGAAATGACTGTGGGGAGAGAGCGGGACAGTGGGATTAGGGTGGGGACTGACACACGGCTGTGGGGAGAGAGCGGGGCAGTGGGATTAGCGTGGGGACTGAAGCAGGGCTGTGGGCAGAGATTGGGACAGTGGGATTAGTGTGGGGACTGACACAGGACTGTGGGGAGAGAGTGGGACAGTGGTATTAATGTGGGGACTGACACAGGGCTGTGGGGAGAGAGCGGGGCAGTGGGATTAGAGTGAGACTGACACAGGACTGTGGGGAGAGAGTGGGACAGTGGGATTAGTGTGAGACTGACACAGGGCTGTGGGAAGAGAGTGGGATAGTGGGATTAGTGTGAGACTGACACAGGACTGTAGGGAGAGAGTGGGACACTGGGATTGCTGTGTGGACTGACACAGGACTGTGGGGAGAAGGTGGGACAGTGGGATTCGGGTGAGACTGACACAGGGCTGTGGGGAGAGAGTGGGACAGTGGGATTGGTGTGGAGACTGACACAGGGCTGTGGGGAGAGAGTGAGACAGTGGGATTAGTATGAGATTGACACATGGCTGTGGCGAGAGAACGGGGCAGTGGGATTAGCGTGGGGATTGACACATGTCTGTGGGGACAGTGGGACAGTGGGATCAGTGTGGGGCTGATACAGGGCGGTCGGGAGAGAGTGTGACAGTGGAATTAGTGTCAGACTGACACAGGACTGTGGGGAGAGATGGAACAGTGGGATTAGTGTGGGACGGACACAACTGTGGGGAGAGAGTGGGACAGTGGGTTAGTGTGGGGACAGACACAGGGCTGTGGGCGAGAGTGGGACAGTGGGATTAGTATGGGACTGACACAGGGCTGTGGGTAGAGAGTGGGACAGTGGGATTAGTATGAGACTGACACATGGCTGTGGTGAGAGAGGGGGGCAGTGTGATTAGTGTGGGACTGACACAGGGCTGTGGGGTGACAGTGGGGCAGTGGGATTAGTGTGAGACTGACACAGGACTGTGGGGAGAGAGTGGGATAGTGGGATTAGTGTGGGGACTGACACAGGACTGTGGGAGAAGGTGGGACAGTGGGATTTGGGTGAGACTGACACAGGGCTGTGGGAAGAGAGCGGGGCAGTGGGATTAGAGTGAGACTGACACAGGACTGTAGGGAGAGAGTGGGACACTGGGATTGCTGTGTGGACTGACACAGGACTGTGGGGAGAAGGTGGGACAGTGGGATTCGGGTGAGACTGACACAGGGCTGTGGGGAGAGAGTGGGACAGTGGGATTGGTGTGGAGACTGACACAGGGCTGTGGGGAGAGAGTGAGACAGTGGGATTAGTATGAGATTGACACATGGCTGTGGCGAGAGAACGGGGCAGTGGGATTAGCGTGGGGATTGACACATGTCTGTGGGGACAGTGGGACAGTGGGATCAGTGTGGGGCTGATACAGGGCGGTCGGGAGAGAGTGTGACAGTGGAATTAGTGTCAGACTGACACAGGACTGTGGGGAGAGATGGAACAGTGGGATTAGTGTGGGACGGACACAACTGTGGGGAGAGAGTGGGACAGTGGGTTAGTGTGGGGACAGACACAGGGCTGTGGGCGAGAGTGGGACAGTGGGATTAGTATGGGACTGACACAGGGCTGTGGGTAGAGAGTGGGACAGTGGGATTAGTATGAGACTGACACATGGCTGTGGTGAGAGAGGGGGGCAGTGGGATTAGTGTGGGACTGACACAGGGCTGTGGGGTGACAGTGGGGCAGTGGGATTAGTGTGAGACTGACACAGGACTGTGGGGAGAGAGTGGGATAGTGGGATTAGTGTGGGGACTGACACAGGACTGTGGGAGAAGGTGGGACAGTGGGATTTGGGTGAGACTGACACAGGGCTGTGGGAAGAGAGCGGGGCAGTGGGATTAGAGTGAGACTGACACAGGACTGTAGGGAGAGAGTGGGACACTGGGATTGCTGTGTGGACTGACAGAGGACTGTGGGGAGAAGGTGGGACAGTGGGATTCGGGTGAGACTGACACAGGGCTGTGGGGAGAGAGTGGGACAGTGGGATTGGTGTGGAGACTGACACAGGGCTGTGGGGAGAGAGTGAGACAGTGGGATTAGTATGAGATTGACACATGGCTGTGGCGAGAGAACGGGGCAGTGGGATTAGCGTGGGGATTGACACATGTCTGTGGGGACAGTGGGACAGTGGGATCAGTGTGGGGCTGATACAGGGCGGTCGGGAGAGAGTGTGACAGTGGAATTAGTGTCAGACTGACACAGGACTGTGGGGAGAGATGGAACAGTGGGATTAGTGTGGGACGGACACAACTGTGGGGAGAGAGTGGGACAGTGGGTTAGTGTGGGGACAGACACAGGGCTGTGGGCGAGAGTGGGACAGTGGGATTAGTATGGGACTGACACAGGGCTGTGGGTAGAGAGTGGGACAGTGGGATTAGTATGAGACTGACACATGGCTGTGGTGAGAGAGGGGGGCAGTGGGATTAGTGTGGGACTGACACAGGGCTGTGGGGTGACAGTGGGGCAGTGGGATTAGTGTGAAACTGACACAGGACTGTGGGGAGAGAGTGGGATAGTGGGATTAGTGTGGGGACTGACACAGGACTGTGGGAGAAGGTGGGACAGTGGGATTTGGGTGAGACTGACACAGGGCTGTGGGAAGAGAGCGGGGCAGTGGGATTAGAGTGAGACTGACACAGGACTGTAGGGAGAGAGTGGGACACTGGGATTGCTGTGTGGACTGACACAGGACTGTGGGGAGAAGGTGGGACAGTGGGATTCGGGTGAGACTGACACAGGGCTGTGGGGAGAGAGTGGGACAGTGGGATTGGTGTGGAGACTGACACAGGGCTGTGGGGAGAGAGTGAGACAGTGGGATTAGTATGAGATTGACACATGGCTGTGGCGAGAGAACGGGGCAGTGGGATTAGCGTGGGGATTGACACATGTCTGTGGGGACAGTGGGACAGTGGGATCAGTGTGGGGCTGATACAGGGCGGTCGGGAGAGAGTGTGACAGTGGAATTAGTGTCAGACTGACACAGGACTGTGGGGAGAGATGGAACAGTGGGATTAGTGTGGGACGGACACAACTGTGGGGAGAGAGTGGGACAGTGGGTTAGTGTGGGGACAGACACAGGGCTGTGGGCGAGAGTGGGACAGTGGGATTAGTATGGGACTGACACAGGGCTGTGGGTAGAGAGTGGGACAGTGGGATTAGTATGAGACTGACACATGGCTGTGGTGAGAGAGGGGGGCAGTGGGATTAGTGTGGGACTGACACAGGGCTGTGGGGTGACAGTGGGGCAGTGGGATTAGTGTGAGACTGACACAGGACTGTGGGGAGAGTTGGACAGTGGGATTAGTGTGGGGACTGACACAGGACAGTGGGGAGTGTGGGACAGTGAGATTAGTATGGGGACTGACACGGCTGTGGGGAGAGAGTGGGTCACTGGGATTAGTGTGGGACTGAAATGACTGTGGGGAGAGAGTGGGACAGTGGGATTAGTGTGGGGACTGACACTGGACTGTAGGGAGGGAGTGGGACAGTGGGATTACTGTGGGACTGACACTGGACTGTGGGGAGAGAGTGGGACAGTGGGATTAGTGTGGGACTGACACAGGGCTGTGGGAGAGAGTGGGATAGTGAGTTAGTGTGGCGAGTGACACTGGACTGTGGGGAGAGTGGAACAGTGGGATTAGTGTGGGACTGACACAGGAATGTGGGGAGAGAGTGGGGCCGTGGTATTAGTGTGAGACTGACACAGGGCTGGGGATAGAGTTGAACAGTGGGATTAGTGTGGGGACTGACACAGGGCTGTGACGATAGAGTGGGACAGTGGGTTTAGTGTGGGACTGACACAGGACTGTAGGGAGAGAGTGGGACACTGGGATTAGTGTGGGGACTGATGCAGGGCTGTGGGGAGAGAGTGGGTCCGTGGGATCATTGTGGAACTGACAGAGAACTGTGGGGAGAGACTGGGGCAATGGGATTAGTGTGAGACTCTACACAGGACTGTGGGGAGAGAGTGGGCCAGTAGAATTAGTGTGAGACTGATACAAGGCTGTGGGAGAGAGTGGGACAGTGGGATTAGTGTGGAGACTGACACATAGCTGTCGGGAGAGAGTGGGGCAGTGGGATTAGTTTTGGATTGATACAGGGCTGTGGGAGAGAGTGGGACAGTGGGATTAGTGTGGGGACTGACACATGGCTGTGGGGAGAGAGCGGGGCAGTGGGATTAGTGTGGGGACTGACACATGGCTGTGGGGAGAGAGTGGGACAGTGGGATTAGTGTCAGACTGACACAGGACTGTGGGGAGAGAGTGGGGCAGTGGGATTAGTGTGAGACTCACACAGGACTGTGGGGACAGAGCGGGGCAGTGGGATTTGTGTGAGACTGACACAGGAATGTGGGGAGAGAATGGGACAGTGGGATAAGTGTCGGACTGAAACAGGGCAATGGGAGAGATTGGGATAGTGAGTTAGTGTGGGTACTGACACAGGACTGTGGGGAGAGCGGGACATTGGGATTAGTGTGGGACTGACACAGGAATGTGGGCAGAGATTGGGACAGTGGGATTAGTGTGGGTACTGACAGGACTGTGGGGAGAAGGTGGGACAGTGGGATTAGTGTGGGGACTGACACAGGGCTGTGGGGACTGTGGGACAGTGGGATCAGTGTGGGGCTGACACAGGGCTGTGGGGAGAGAGTGGGACAGTGGAATTAGTGTCAGACTGACACAGGACTGTGAGGAGAGAGTGGGACATTGGGATTAGTGTGTGGACTGACACAGGACTGTGGGGAGAGGTAGTGTAGGATTAGTGTGGGGACTGACACAGCTGTGGGGAGAGATGGAACAGTGGGTTAGTGTGGGACTGACACAGGGCTGCGAGGAGTGAGTGGGATATTGGGATTAGTGTGGGGACTGACACAGGACTGTGGGGAGAGAGTGGGACAGTGGGATTAGTGTGGGGACTGAGACAGGACTGTGTCGAGAGAGTGGGACACTGGGATTAGTGTGGCGACTGACAGAGGGCTGTGTCGAGAGAGTGGGACAGTGGGATTAGTGTGGGGACTGACACAGGGCTGTGTCAAGAGAGTGGGACAGTGGGATTAGTGTGGGACTGACACAGGACTGGGGGAGAAAGTGGGGCAGTGGGATCAGTGTGAGACTGACACAGGACTGTGGGGAGACAGTGGGGTAGTGGGATCAGCGTGGGGCTGACACAGGGCTGTAGGGAGAGAGTGGGACAGTGGAATTAGTGTCAGACTGACACAGGACTGTGAGGAGAGAGTGGGACATTGGGATTAGTGTGGGGACTGATACAGGACTGTGGGGAGAATGGGACAGTGGGATTAGTGTGGGACTGACACAGGACTGTGGGAAGAGAGTGGGACAGTGGGATCATTCTGGGACTGACACAGGACTGGGGGAGAGAATGGGAGAGTGGGATTAGTGTGGGGACTGACACAAGACTGTGGGGAGAGAGTGGGACACTGGGATTAGTGTGGGGACTGACAGAGGGCTGTGCAGAGAGAGTGGGACACTGGGATTAGTGTGGGGACTGATACAGGACTGTGGGGAGAGTGGGACCGTGGAATTAGTGTGGGGACTGACACAGGGCTGTGTCGAGAGAGTGGGACAGTGGGATTAGTGTGGGACTGACACAGGACTGGGGGAGAATGGGTCAGTGGGATTAGTGTGAGACTGACACAGGACTGTGGGGAGACAGTGGGGCAGTGGAATCAGCGTGGGGCTGACACAGGACTGTCGGGAGAGAGTGGGACAGTGGGATTACTGTGGGGACTGACACAGGACTGTGTGGAGAAGGTGGGACAGTGGGATTAGGGTGAGACTGACACAGGGCTGTGGGGAGAGAGCGGGGCAGTGGGATTAGAGTGAAATTGACACAGGACTGTCGGGAGAGAGTGGGGCAGTGGGATTAGTGTGCGACTGATACAGGGCTGTGGGAGAGAGCGGGACAGTGGGATTAGGGTGGGGAC